>NC_056761.1:36950944-37270444 GCF_018687715.1 Carya illinoinensis
AATGGAAGGGGGGAGAATTGGGAATGGAATGGACAGATGATCGAAGATATTAAAGTAATCTTGAAGAACAGACCCAATTGAGTAGTACAATATACATACAGAGAATGTAATAATGTAGCACACAGCTTAGCTAGATATTCTTTGAATGTAAGTGATGAGCATGTATGGATTGAAAGTGTACCTGAGGAGATAGTGAAAGCTGTCATTCAGGATCAACTTTATTCTAACTGATAGTGAATACAGAGAGGAGGTTTCATTTTGAACCTCCTTTTCCTTTCAAAAAAAAAAAAAAGAACAGCGTCAGGTTCGTTAGTCTCGAAATGTATATGATATAATGATTTAAATAAAAAAAAATTAGTAATTTATTTTTCTTAAAAAATATATATATAAGTTTAAATAAAGGTAAAAAATTAAGATAAAAAAAATCTAAATTTCAGTAAAAAAATGAGCATTGGTTTGCATCCATATTGGATTATCTATTTACTATCTATATAATAATATATTATTATTAATTTAATAATTTTTTTCATTTTTATTTTTATCACATTTTATTGTTCTACTAATTAAAATATTAATAATAATTATATTCTAATCAAATTAATAATATTAAATAATAATAATTATTATATTCTAATTAAATTAATAATTAATATTATATATTGAGTGTTTTAAGTATTAGTTAAATTTACTTAAAGTTGAATTTTACAATGAGAATGCTCTAAAGCGTTTCTGTTCTAAAAAGTAAATTCATTTAATTTTTTTTTTTTTTGAAAACATTGAAACAAAAAGAAAGAAAAATGAGTACTCTATTAGAACAAAAATGACATGAAAAAGAGACGTCAATTTATATGTATCGTAAAGCTATTAAGGGCCTTTTGGTAAAATAGAATCTTTCATTAAATTCTACAAGAAATCTACACATCAAATGGTCAAGAGCCTTAAGGACCTTTTGATAAAACATAATCATTCATTAAATTCTACAAATGAACTACACATCAAATGGTTAAGAGTCTTAAATGTTTTTTGGTAAAACAAGACTTAACAGACTTAATGGAAAAATAAAAAAAGTTAACGGCAAAAAATAAAAGTTTTTATTCATAGTTAGATAGACACTGATTATAATAGAATATATATATATATATTACTACTTATCATCCTCACATATTATATACTATATTTTTTCTTAATTTTTTTTTTTAATTTTTGTTAAATTTTTTTAAACCTAAACTAATTGAATTTCTTCACTTATCATCCATACACTACACATTTAATAAGAAAAAAAATTAAAAAATTATGTGTAGTGTGGGGTGTATATGGATTATGAGTAGAATTTTTCTATATATTATACCCTCCCTTTCTCTATTTATTTCTCCTACTCTCTCTAAACTTTCTTCTTTCAACTCACAAAACCGTCCATTGAGTCGGGGAAGAAGTTTTGGCTCCTCCTCCCTCTTCCTCCCATGCTTAGATGGTGGTATGGATGTGAATTTCTTATTAGTTCATAATCCCCCTATCTTACTTGGGGTTTGGCTTTTTCCTCATTCCTCATGTAGGACCTCTGCTTCCTCTATGCCTGAGATTTTTGCCCACTATATTGGGTGCCATGCTGTCACATTAAATGTGGCATAGCTTTTGCAGGTCGCGTCTCCTATGGTAGGTGGTGAAGTGTGGCCTTTATATGGGTATCCTGTCAGAGATAGAGCCTCCCACTGAGATCTCCTACTTGCTTTCTACATCAGGCCATTTAATGTAGCGTGACTCTTCTACAAATTATTCAAGCAAAGGTGTGCCAAAATGAGTATTGTCATATTTTTCTATGTTGATCATCTTCTTGTACTGATCTTGGACCCTCTAGGGTGGGCGAGTTATCTTTTGAACTTTGATCTTGGACCAGGCCTAGCCTAGTGGGGGATGAATATACCCCTCCAATCGCTTTCTAATCACCTTTGAACTACACACATCGTACCATCAGATTCTCAATCAACCAGTAAGTGGCAAGAAGTGGTGTCGCAAAAGGTGGGTGAGTATGCTTCACGAGTTGCCCAAAGTAGCATGTTGGCTCCATATGCCACCTATTGTGAAGCTCAAAATGCAACACATGTTTCTCCATCCAATATCTGGATCTTAGATCGTTAAGATTTGACCATCCATTCTCCTTTACAGTTGGCGTATAAGCCCCACGTGCCGATACAATTTTACCTACTTCTTGAATAATTGCAAACTTGTGATCGAATAAATCCTCTATTCCCATTTATATAATTACTTTCACCTACTTCTTTAATAATTGCAAACTTGTGATCGAATAAATCCTCTATTCCCATTTATATAATTGCTTTTCATAAAACTCAGAACTCGGCATACCCTTCTAAATGATTAATAATAATAACAATAAATTAATAAATGTTATAAACTATCTTGAATTGTGTGACCACATTTATCTAGTCGTCAAATGCATAGTGCATAGTGCTAACATAGTACCAGCATAGCGAGTTGGCCGACATATGCATAGTGCATAGTGCTAGCATAGTACTAGCATAGTGAGTTGGCCGACATATGCATAGTGCATAGTGCTAGCATAGTGAGCAAGCATAGTCCCCTTTGTACGCCTATATATATCGTTGAATTTTTTAAGAAATTCATAAGTTTCATAACCTTTCTAAGCTATATCTCTTTCTCTCTCATTTTAAAAGTTTTATAATACGTTATGGCTCTCTCTTTTCTATGATTTCATAACACGTTATCAGCACGAAAGTTCAGACGATTTTGAAGCTAGTAGTCCTCTACTTCAAGTAAGTTTTTCAATATATTTTTATATTCCTGATTTATATATGTAAAAAATGTCAAATCTTACAAAATTGGAATTCGTTGCTCTTGACATTTCTGGAAAAAATTATTTATCTTGGATCCTTGATGCTGAGATCCATCTGAATGTGATGAACCTGGGAGATACAATTAAAGAAGAAAATCAAGGGTCTCTGCAGGACCGTGCTAAGGCAATAATTTTCCTTCGGCACCATCTTCATGAAAGATCCACTTATTTTGTGGAATAATTTAAGGGAGAGATATGAACACCAGAAAACTATAATCCTCCCAAAAGCTCGTCATGATTGGATGCACCTGAGATTGCAAGACTTCAAGAGTGTTAGTGAGTATAACTCTGCACTCTTTAAAATTACCTCGCTATTGAAATTATGTGGTGAAAAAGTCACTGATGATGACTTGTTAGAAAAGACATATACTACTTTTCATGCCTCGAATGTGCTCCTGCAGCAGCAGTATCGAGAGCGAAAGTTCAAAAAATATTCTGAACTTATATCTTGTCTTCTATTAGCTGAGCAAAATAATGAGCTTTTGTTAAGAAATCACCAGTCACGTCCTACTGGTTCTATATCATTTCCTGAAGTGAATGGTACTAGATTTACATCATTCCCAGAAGCGAATGGTGTATCTTTTCAAAGAAAACGAGGGTGTGGACGTGGTAGAGTTAATCATGAAAGTGTTCCTTTTTAATTAATGTATTTCCTTTATCTTATTATACAATATTTTTATATTCTACAATATTTTGTAGTAATGAAAGTTTTATTTATTCTTTTATACTTGTTATAAATTATTGATGATATGATTTATCTAAAAATGGAAATGGAGCATCCCTGAAGGATCGCCCTAAATCAATAATTTTATTGAGTATCTCATATGAGTGATACTTGTACCAAAAGCTCATTATGATTTATGCACCTGAAGTTGCATAATTGAAATTGTGGAAAGAATATATATTTGAATGAACGTATCGAATGTGCTCCTGAAGTAGCAATATCGAGTATGCTCCTGAAGTAGCAATATAAAATGCAAACGTTCACAATATATTCTAAATTTGTATCAGGTCTTTCAGTGACTGAGCAAAATAATGAGCTTTTGATAAGAATCATTATTCACGTCTTACTAGATCTATATCATTCCCTGAAGTGAATGATAATGAATTTATATCATTCTATTCCCTGAAGTGAAAAGAATGATGTGTTTCATTCAAAGAAACTAAGAGATTGGACGTGATAATAAATATCTTTTCGGGCCAGAAGCTCGTATTGGAAAAGCTGTAAGCTTTCTCTTTGAGATGATATTATACAAATTATTGAATCAAATATTATGATGCATCAAAAAGTGATATAATTCAAAATATTTGTATCTTTTCATGGTTATCTTGATCATCCAAAATCAATTACGATAAGTCGAATAATTTTCATATGGACGTCCATAAAAGAACCAGAAGATTATTTTACTATAAAGTTTTACCACCAGAAGTGGAAAGAAAAATTTGCTTGAAGCAAATAAGATGAAATTATTCGATGTTATCTTGATTATCATATGTGAACCAGAAGTTCAGCTGATAATTAAATTTTGGATACAATAAGATAAAAATATCTCATATTTTAGCTGCTAAAATTTCAGCGAGGATTGAAGTCCCTGTAGGACAATTAAGAAATTCAGCAGTATAAAGACATGTATAAAGGCATGTGAGACTTATCGATACAAAAGATAGAGTATCTCAAAAGAGAAAGGCACAAATAATTTGGTACTCCTGAAGAGGCCATTCCCACAAAACAAGCAATAAACTCCATCCAAATTCTCTGTATAAAATTCTCCTATATAAACTCTTGAAGAGTACCTCCTGAAGAGGTTTTTCATGAAAATGTCTTCCCTTGAAGAGGGACAGGTACCTGAAAATAACGAGATCTCGTTACATTTCATGAATAATGGAGAAATTATGGATAGAAATAAAATTGTTGTCGACAATGTATTTCCATATGAGATGGCAATTGACATTACCAGAAGTAATGATGAAAGTGAATCAAGAATCGTCGAAGAATACGACATAAAATATTGGCCAAATTTGAAAGAAACAATTCCTGCAGAATTGATTCACTAGTAAAATATGATGCATCGGGACTTATAGTCCAAACACCTAAATAGGTGATGCTTGTTGAATGTCAGTGGGTATTTATGGAAAGAAAATAAAAATGTGATATATAAATCATGAGTCAGTTTCTCAATTCCTGCAGAATTGATATCACTAAGTAAAATATGATAAATATGGACTTGAAGTCCAAACACCTAAAGAGATGATTTTTGTTAAATATCAGTGGATATTTATATACATGATATAAAAAGTCTGAAACTTTTAATATGAAAATGTGATATAGACATCACAAGTTAGTTTCTCGAAGAAACACTATTGATATGATTTTAAAGTGGTTGAAATCATATTGAGATTTTTATTAGCTTGAAAGTTACCGAGAGTTTGGATATGCATGATTAACTGCATATTTATATGGATCATTGGATCATGATATATATATATATATATATATGAAAATCCCTGAAGGATAGAAAATGTCTGAAACTTCTAATATGAATACATTTGGAAATATGTATTCTATCAAGTTTCAAAGATCCTTATATGATCTAAAACAATCCAAACGCAAATGGAAACAAGCTATTATTGCAGTCTATATATATGATTTAAATGTCATTGAGGCTCCAGAAGAGTTCATAAAAACTGCACATATTTGAAATATAAATCTGAAACCCTTGCGGCTTCAAGGGGAAGATGGATGATGTTATTAGTCATGAAATACCATCTTTTAATACAATTAGTATTTCAGATTCATATTATGGGTTTGATATGAAGTGTGCATTATTAAAGAAGAAATAAAAGGGAGCACACAGAACATCTACCAAAAGATAGAAACACAAATATGAATATTTGTAAAATATTATTTTATTATCTTGAAGCAAGAATTATAGAAATTTGAGACACTTTGCCTCATTCTTTAAACGCTCTTATTCTTCAAGAATCTGCATGGCATCCCTATCTAAAGGGGTGGGCAATCAAAAAGAAGATTTAAGCAAGGATTTTAATTTCCTATTCTCTTGCTTTATTGATTCTATCTTCATGTTGGACTCTAAAAGAAGTCGCTGAAGTATAGCAATATTCTCGTGGAGATTGTCAACTCCACAAGTTCTGGATTGCAGTCGCTGAGAAAATGCGACAATGGATTATGAGTATCGGGTACCGAGACTCACAAGCTCATAGATAGCTTCATTATCTGACCTATGAGTCAGATCATTATATCGCATAATAGCACCTGTGGTAGAAGCAGGTACAACTGATAAACGAGGTGCAGAGTACCTTATATATTGGCCATGAGAAGATCGCTGAGCCATTGTAGGATAAGAATGCAGAAAGAGATTGCAGAGTAAAAAAGCAGTATAATTACAGAAAATTGAAGAAGATGAGATGCGAATGAAGATGAGCTGAATATCTCTTTTATAGAGAAAATTATGATACAACATCTCTCGTGAAGCAAGAGAAAAGAGACAAAATATAGCTTCATAGCTCTGCGTCGCCTAACAGCTGCGGCGCCTGACAGCACGCCTGACACCTACAGAGGAGTTGAAAATCTGCGGTGCTTGTCTGATCTTAAAAGGCTGGCCACCGTTTTTATTAAAAAATGAGGTTAGCGGTTTAATGTTGATGAATTCTCCACTAACTGTGTTATTTACAAGAACTCCAGAAGAGTACAACTCCAGAAGAGTAGTGATGAGCAGAAAGATCCAGTTGTGATTATTTTATCAACATGGATCAAGTCTACAGTTAGTTGGATGTACAGATGCGAGTTATCTTTTAGATACACACAAGAAGATCATTGCAATTCATGAGAAGAAAGTTGAAATTGATATCAAGAAGGTACGGTCGAGTAAAAATCTGGCAGATTTATTCACTAAAGCATTACCAACTGCAACATTTAAGAAGATTATATAGAACATTGGAATGCGGAGGTTTGAAGACCTGTTATCATGCACTACCAACTGCAACATTTAAGAAGATTATGCAGAACATTGGAATGCGGAGGTTTGAAGACCTGTTATCATGCACTTTTCAGGAGAAGTAATGTCTTGAAAACTTGTGCTGATTGTACTCTTTTTCCTTCGCTAAGGTTTTATCCCACTGGGTTTTCATTTGCAAGGTTTTAATGAGGCAATCCTAAAACACTCGGCGATACACATGAATACTGTACTCTTTTTCCTTCGCCATTGGTTTTTTCCCACAGAGTTTTTCCTTGGCAAGGTTTTAACGAGGCATATTCTTTAAATATGGTCATCCAAAGGGGAAGTGTTATAAACTATCTTGAATTGTATGACCACATTTATCTAGTCGTTAAATGCATAGTGCATAGTGCTAGCATAGTACTAGCATAGTGAGTTGGCCGACATATGCATAGTGTATAGTGCTATTATGCACTAGCATAGTACTAGCATAGTGAGTTGGCCAACATATGCATAGTGCATAGTACTACCATAGTAAGCAAGCATAGTCTCCTTTGTACGCCTATATATATCGTTGAATTTTTTAAAAAATTCATAAGTTTCATAACCTTTCTGAGCTCTATCTCTTTCTCTCTCCTTTTAAAAGTTTTATAATACGTTATGACTCTCTCTTTTCTATAATTTCATAACAATAAATAAATAATAGGTGACTGTTTTAAAGTCAATTGTTATATAAGTCCAGGCTATACGAGAATAGTAGTATATTCCGGTGAATATCCCGCGTAAGACCTTTTTTCTCCATCAGGCCATGGTCCAACCTCACGTGTTAGCCATTATTGGATTATAACTTCTTTTGTTGCGCAATGGATAGTATTATAATTCAGATGATCGGGTGACACGTGTACTTAATTTGATTGAAAGTAACATCTAGTTGAGTTTTGTTTTTATTTTGTTTCAAAGTATTTTCTCACGTGAAGAAATTAAGATACCACGAAAAACCCATTCTCTCTATAATATTTCTCATCACAAACAATAAGAATTATCACAATGTGTATATATTGAAAGCTACTAATATATATAAAAACAAATATATATATATATATATATAAACAAATATATATCTTAATATTAATAAGTGCCAATAGCTTGAGCTACAGTATTTTCGTCTAATATTTTTATTTCCAATTTTACCCTTAACTTCATTTCAAAATTACGGACAGTTTGCTTTTATTTCTGTTTTGGTCTTTAGTGGGATTGTGTCATTCAAAATAATTTCAGACCACACAAATCTTTCATTCTCATTTTCGTATTCCTCCCAAGTTCTCTCTCTAAACTCAGACCCATCCTCTATTCTCTCTCTCTCCGTTTTTGAATTTATTTATTATTTTGTTTATGAATTTGATGATCTGTGATTTTTGTTTGCAGAAGAAGGAAAATATCACTCCGATTGGCTTGAAGATCGTGGTAATTTCAACTCCATGTCTTTTTGCTTACTTTTTTCTTTCTACTTTTTTCTTGCTGAACCTCTCTCTCTCTCTCTCTCTCTGAAGCTCACGAACCCAGCTCTTTGCCAAAGCCTCAAGATCCACTCCCTCTGCAAACAATAGGCAATGAAGTGCTGAAATCGATGGTTTCTAACGAGAGAACTGAGAAGCAGCTCCACCAAAATCGATTCCTCCACTCTCTGTGATTTTAATTTCTTTATTATCTCCTAAATTTCCTGCATAATCTTTTCTGATGCTTGGCAGGGACTCAACGAACTGGAGGAAACCGATTTCAGTAATCAAATGGTGGTTCTCGCCCTCTATGAGACCATGTACTCCGATTTGAATTTCTCTCTATGGTTTCTAACGAGAGAACTGAGAAGTAGCTCCACCAAAATCAATTCCTCCACTCTCTGTGATTTTAATTTCTTTATTATCTCCTAAATTTCCTACATAATCTTTTCTGATGCTTGACAGGGACTCGACGAACTGGAGGAAACCGATTTCAGTAATCAAAGGGTGGTTCTCGCCCTCTATGTGACCATGTACTTGCACGATGTAACCACGATGCACCAGATCGTCGCCGACTGGAAGGGAATCTCCGTTTCTGTCTTCTGAGCCCAGGCAAAGCATCCCCTCTCTACGTATCGTACGAGTGGGTCACGACGGCTCGCTGATACCCTCCATCTCATCCATGCTGTTTCCAGCGTGAAAGACCAGCAAATCCAGCGGCTTCGTGAAGACGATTGGGAACTAAAGAAAAAAAAAACATAAAATAAAATAAAAGTGAGGAAAGTCATGGAGATGACCCCACTCTTCACTAACTGTTTTGTCCTTGTCCACGGAGGTGGCTTTGGTGCTTGGTGCTATAACACATCCTGTCCGATGAGATAAGCACAAGCACACGTTTTGTGATAAGAATTTATTTCAATTACGTCACTATCATATTTTTTTATTTTATTTTGTAGGCCCACGCATGCAAGTTGACATTGTGGTTGAGAGAGTGGATGGGTGTTGCTGTAAAGGTATTTTGGAGGAGAATTTCCAGTGAATTGGTAGTTGAGCATGTGAACCAGCATCTCTGTCCTTTTTGGTTGTTGAGCACGTGACAGAAGTAGAGCTGTGATCAGAATGAAAGCATGGAGCATTCTCTACCCTGATGAAACTTTCATAACCTTGGACCAGTGCTTCAATGATTTTCTTGTCAAAGTGGACAGAAAGTCTATCAGTACCGATGAAATTACTACCACAAGTCCCATGGCTGAATCTATGGCAATCACTGCAACATGTGCTTGATCATTTCACAACTAGACCACGAGGGCAAAGTGTTACTCTTCCAAGATTAATTTTTTATTTTTTGTGGAAAATAATAGTACATAAATATGGAATTCAATTTGCTTATGATGATTTAACATGAATTCCGAGTGATTATTGGAATTGCACTTGTTTTGGCTGAAAAAACTGCTACTGATGTGAATGGGGCAGGGCAGTGGATTAAATTTAGAGGCATGGGGTCTCAACCATAAGATGTACTCATTAGTCTTCAACATGTGCAATGCACAGGAAAGACTGATTTTATTAAATAAAGAATACTTTATGTTACTAAAGTCAGCATATGTTGAGAGATCATATAATAAAATAAAGAATATGAATATTGATCTTAATTAATTGCTTATCCTACTCCACTTACATAAATATCATGTCCAGTCCACATCATATTAACCTTTTCCATATTTCTTTCAAAGAAAGTAGATGAACTTGCTTTTCACTATAATCATTGACCATAAAGCTAACGGCCATTGTAACTCTAAGAGCATTTATCCCTACGAGCATTAACATTTGCTTTGCGTTGGTATGAGACACATGATTTTGAAGTTATTGCTTGATTTTCCAATTTTCTATACATATATATCTCTATTCTAAATTTTCAATAATCAAGTTCAAAGACTTCAACTAAACATAAATTCAATACGGTTTATTAAGTGTTGTCAATTTCCATCTTCTCTCCTTTTTTGCATTTTGCTATCCTACTCCATTATTATTATTAATAAAATGATTACTTAATAAGATCTATCCAACTGAATCCTATTTAATCAAACTTTTTGTAATATCGATGTTTCCATCTCAAAGTTGGGAAATATTTTTTTACAATCCACTCTCACCGATTCTCAACTAATCCCACCAATGCTCTAGATCTCTCTTAGCCGTAATTGATTTGTGATAGTTTGTACAAAAATGTTGACAAAAAAATTCATCTCTATTTTTAATGTCTAAACTAATTAAACGACATGTTCAAGTTGATCTGACTGATATATATCTCTATTCCAAATTTTCAATAATCAAGTTCAAAGACTTTAACTAAACATAAATTCAATACGCTTTATTAGGTGTTGACAATTTACATCTTGTCTCCTTTTTGGCCCTACAAAATGACAAACTAATTTATGGAGGCCCCAAATAACGGGACCCATGTGTTTGTACAGATAATTCATGTATCACTGTCTCATAGCAACGAGTTTGATGGAGGTTTTTATATGGTGACGAATGAGTAATCAAAACAGTCCAAATCCAGTCTCGCTGCTACTTGCCACATCAATCAACCAATTTATTCAACCTTCCTTTTTTTAATTTTACCAAATCTATATTTGTAGTAAGTATGGTTATTCACTCACACAGAGATAAAGTAAATCAGGGATTTGGGATTGCCTAGCAGCCTTGTGCAAGGTCAAGATGATAAAAAGAGAAAATGTGATTTGCTGGCTGATGATGATGGCCATGGACAATAAAAAATGGAAATACGATAAGGTTGGGTTGCCAACTGGCTGTCACTACAATTATATCAAGGATAAGATTGAACCAGACAAGAGTGTCATCACTTCACCCACCTCACCACTTATTATATAGCAATTAATAAAATAATAATTGTTAAAATATAGTTAAAATTCTGTCTATTTATAGCTAAATTGAAAAATTTTTAAATTGTTACACTTAAGAAAAATATTGACTGGGCACACGTGCATCGCACGTGCTGCTTTACTAGTATATATATATATATCTATATATTTAAAGAACGTGCTTGTCTCATACTCGATAAAAACTGGTCATGCGTAGTTGCGTACATATGGATCGGAGGAAAGTTGAAACTCTTCCAACTCAATTTATCTGCCCACCCGGGTTACCCAGCAGCCCGGCAGATTCAACGGACAGGCCAGAGTTGCAAACACCGCGTTGCGTTGCCCAGCCCTCGGTACCATCAATTTATCTCAAGATGAGCTAGCTTGTAGGCATCTTGGAAAAGATCCATTTTCAATCTGTGGGACATTTAGAACAGTAGGACGAAGAAAAAAGATTGTTTAATGACAACAACATGTCCAAAGTTTTACGCTAATTTTTGTCTATCCATTCATCCATTGGTACTCTCCTATAACAAATTAAGCCATTTTGAGTAGCATACACAGATAAATAATGTCCAGGATCAAGAATCCAGGGAGAGCTTTTCAAGCTCTTGGATTCCATGACTGGATGCTTTCTTCAATTCAAGAGCTCTCTTATAAGGAGGGGCGATTGGGGGCTGTACAGGATCCAAACTCTTGTAAATTCCATCAGCAACTTTAGGTAACGGATATGACCGGTCAGAATCATATCCAGAGAGGTCCCCGCAAGCTAGAAATGGGATATACACCTTATTTGGCCCTTCCAACCACCCACTACTGCAGTCTGTCATCCAACATTATATCATTACTCCCACCAATAAGAGATCTCATAATAGAATCAAATCAGGAACATGAAAGCTAGGAAGTCCCACTTTGCTTTTTTATTTTCTGTCATTGAGAACATTAACCAAGATTTTTTTCCCTTTTTCTAAACAGTTTCCAAAACTGGTTTTTATTAAAAAAAAAAAAAAAAAAAAAAAAAAAACCCTACAACCTACATGTTAAGGAAAAAAAAAATAAACAGGAAAGGGCTACCCTCCTCGCATGCTGCCTTTGCACTGGCCACAAGGTAGGGAGAGATCCCTCCAGCTCTTTTATTTTTATTTTTTTCCCCAAACCACCACTAAAAAGTTTTACAAAACACTAATCAAACACCCCCAAAACACTTTTTAAGATGCTACAGTACCACCAAAAGTATTCAAGATAACACTTCAATAGGAAGCCTCAGTTTCCGGATTTGCAATTTTCATTCCATGTAACTATTTGTAAATTGTCCAAGTTCAAAACAAAGTCCCTTAAGCAAGAATGCAACTCTAACCACTTGTCTTGTTTGGGATTGCTATAGGTAAGAGAGCTTTTTATTGCTGAGCTTTGTTAAAACGTTCTACTATTTAAAAGTTATATACTGTTTAATAAACATATGCTTAAAGCGCTTTTAAAGTTAGTCGCTCTAGTTTTAAATATCTGCAGGAGCTTGCCAACAAAAGCTTCAATTGGTGCTTTTTAATAAAGTGGATTTTTGCCTCTTTTAGTGCTTAAAGCACATTTTATAAATTTACCATTAGACTGTTAGAAAATATTCACCCCCTCCCCCCCCACCAAAAAGATGAAAGCACTAAATATAACATATACAAAAGATACAATCGTGTGGAATATCACATTACCTAGATTGTTTGCCCCAGATAGTGCTTTTTAATAAAGGGGATCTTTGACTTTTTTAGGTGCTTAAAGCACATTTTATAAATTTACCATTAGACTGTTAGAAAGTATTCCCCCCCCCCCCCCCCCCCCCCAAAAAGCTGGACTCCCCACCTGCTAAAAGCACTAAATATAACATATACAAAAGATACAATCGTGTGGAATATCACATTACCTAGATTGTTTGCCCCAGATGGGCTCCCCACCTTTTCTAGCAGGCGGTGGAGATTTTTTGGATCAAATCCTTCAGGAGGGGAATAATTCTCGCAAACTGCAAATGCCTCTGTATGAAAAGAAGTTAAAAGCATTAGCTTGGATTACAAACTATATCAGACATTATAATCTAATATCATAGATTTTCCTTAATTTGGTCACAGAATTTTGGTGGTGCCAAGAGCCTACAAGAGAAGGAAAAAGGGAAATATAGGCCTTACCTATGCTGGAATTTCGGCTGCTTTTTGGTTTTGCAAAAGTCACTAGAGGAAAAAATAATTTAAGCTGCAACAGAAGGAACAAAAAGGTAATGAAACATTCCGCGTAGGCTTGGTTTTTGTCATACACAAATTAGGCATAAAATAGACAAATATTAATGCCAAAGACGAAAATAAAATAGAAGGAAGAAAGATCTGACTACTCCAGTGTAAACAAGATAATTTCACGATAACTGAAATCCCTCAACACTCCTTTTTTTTTTATAGGTAATCAAAACTGTATTAATCAAAAAAGGCCTAGCCCAGTATGTACATGAAACTGCCCCTTTAAGCAGGCGCAAGAGCGACAAGAAAATCATGGAGGACCACTCCATTGAAATCAACAGCAATGGCCCATTTACAAAGCGTACTAAAAAATAAAGCCAGCAACTCCTCTAATGTTCGCTCCATGACTTCGAAAGTCCTTGCATTCCTCTCCTGCCATAAACACCACATGATACATAGTGGTATCATCCTCCAAACCGCTGAAATCTTGGGCTGACCTCCTATGTTGGGCCAGCAGGCCAAGACTGCCACCACTGTCCCTGGCATAGCCCAGCCCAACTCAACTCTACTTAGCACCTCATCCCACAAAGCCCTTGCAATCTTGCAATGCAGTAAAAGATGACCTACCGTCTCGCCCCCTCCCTTACACATACAGCACCAATCCCTCAACACTCCTATAAGTAGGTACCCACTGATTGAAAGGGTATTCAATGTGCCATTTCCTGATTGGTCTTGATCAGTCTATAAAATCAATGTAAAGATTTTTTTTCTTTTTGATAAATAGAAAATGAATAAAGTCATTGTAAAGATTTTATCCACAATTTTTTTCTTGTTGGCTACTGTGGGAGACAACTGATTTAGGGGCATAAGAGAAACAGTCCCATTCTCCCAATGGCTAAGTTCCAACACGAGCCCCTTGGCTTGGGCAACAAAAGTTGATTATTTCTTGCATTTTGTTCAAAATTCCAGTAAGTATCATCTATCCTATTACTAGCATTAAGTGAAACCTTGCACCACACCTTAATATAATTTACCAATGAATGATAAATTGAACGGACAAAAGGATTATATATTTGCCCCTGAACATAATAATATATTAGAGACAGCTGTGTCATATCTCAAGAAATTGACTTCTCATATCGAGAGCTTCAATAAGCATTTAATTTACCTGACAGTACAGAAGACTTGTATCTTTCCCCCGAAATATTTTTGCTATAAACTTTCCACCTTCTCTAAGTACATGGGCAACAATTGTTAAGCCCTACAAGAAAGATGGCCCATTTGGTTACAATCTAACACGAACTTCAGCAAAACTTATATATGGTAGAAACCAACTGCATCTCTAAAAGAGGAAGAAAGCCACAATACAACTACGGTCCACAAATAGTGGTCAAATGGAAGAACATCTTGCAAAATATCAAAGATGAACAGCGAAATTTCAGTTGGAAAAATATTCTAAGATTTTCTTGTTTTCTTTTACAAGTTGTGGAAAATATTATAACAATATTTGGGTACTGTGTTAGGGTCTCAAATTAAGTCACAAACAAATTGATTAATAATTTTCTTTCTCACTACTTGTTTTTCAATATTTTCAGTTAATCCTAGCCAATAATTCCCTTAATAATACCCACACAATTACTTAGTGAAAAAAATAATAATACCCACACAAATTTAAGCTACAGGTGGCTCCCTAACTTTTCACATTATTTAATCTAAATTGTTCACATTACTACGAAGTTAACAGGGAGACATAAATGCATTAACCTTGGTACAAATCATCAGAATAACGACATGAAAAAATGCAGGTTGCAAAGGACCTACCATAATAAAGAGGACAAACCACATAATAGTCTATATTCCAGTTTTGAACATATAAAATAAATGTGATAAAGCTGAATAGTGAGGCACAGTAGCTTACATGTAACTAGCAAGTATTTCTGTTTCTTCCAAAAAGGTAACTATCATCCTAAAGTATCCATAATAGTAAATTCTGGAAAAGGTAAGTATGACCCTAGAGGTACCCACAATATTAAGCTGCCACCAACAAAGACATTGGAAGGTCTATGAGGAACTAGATTTACCGCTAGTATGAGCTGGGATTGTACAAATTCATCCATGTCATGAAGACCAGTTACTGGAAACAGAACAGCATAAAGCTACGTTAAAAAAATGCAAAACATCAGTGAAAATGAGTTGGGACCCTAAACAAAGTCGAAGCCATAAATATCGTTTTACCATCAGGAGCACCATCACAAACAACAAGGTCAGCCTTGCAACCGTCAAAATGTCTAATGACCTGAAACGAAACAATGGGAGAGCAAGATAAATATTGGGTGATATATCTGGGATTTGCAAGCCATCATGCAACAAGCAATCCCTTGGCAAATATTAAACATCAATTACTGCAGAGAAGCCAAAAATCTCGGATTCCTTTATATCTGTCATCCTTACTCAGTTATTTTTCTAAGCAACTCATGGATATTAGAGATGAAGAAACCAGAAAAAATAGGGAAGTTAAAAAACAGTTTCTGAGCACTGACTGGAATTATTTGGCTATTAAGTATCTTAGGCTTTATTGAAAATGGAAAAGGATGTTGTCTAGTTACACAGAATATACAGGATATACTTTTTTATAAGTAAAATAACATTTTATTGATAGTAGTAAATAGGCATAGCCCAAGTACATAGGAGGTATACAAACATCATACACCTAATAACAAAATAAGGAGCTAGAAAGTGATACAAGAAAGTCGTTTACACAAGCTCCATTAAGAACACAAGAGAAAGCCCAAAGAAATAAAGTATGGAAGAAGAAATTTCTAAGCTCATCCAGAGATGAGCTCCTTATCTTCAAAGCTTCAATCATTCCTTTCAATCTATAGACACCACAAGATAAATAGAGGAATCATACTCCATACATTCACAATATGTGAATTGGCCTTACATCTTTGCCAACAACCGCCCTATTGGGCATTACCTAAGCAATGCCCGTTCTATTAAAGATCTCCACCCATAACATCCTTGCCACCTCACAATGAAGTAAAAGATGATCCACCAAACTTCCCACTCTTCTTACACATATAATATCAATCCATTAAGACGAGACCCCTCTTACTCAAATTATCCAAAGTCAAAATTTTCCCAAGAGATGCTGTCCAACCAAATAAATAAATCTTAGGTGGCACCTTACTTTTCCATATGGAAAAATCTAGTTGCAGGCACAATTGTGTACTAATCTGCGCACAAATTTAATGTAATTGGTCAAAAAGTAGATTTTATTGAAAACAGTGTTAATTTAAATTTTGAGTATGAAGGAATCAGTATTGGTATGCAGATTAGTACACGACTTTGCTTGTATGTAGCAAAACTATTTCCAAATACACTTCCAAGGGAACGAAGTATAACTTCGACTTGACCAAACCTAGTACAATGATCGCATTGTAAACTTCCTACTCCCTGTCTTCATCCAAAGCATCCTGTCCGCCACATTATTACCAAAATTCAGAGAATACAATAAACTGTAAAAATCAGAAATAACGCTAATTTCCCAATCATTTGTAGCTCCACTAAAACAAACATTCCACTGTGGGGAACCACTAGAACAATCCAACAACTTGAACACTGAAGCCTCCTAATTAAGAGCCAACTGAAAGAGAGAGGGAAACATGGTCTTAAGAGCTGAATTACCACACCAGAAGTCATGCCAAAAACTGACCCTGGATCCATCACCAACTGCGAAACTAATAAAATAAGCAAAAGCCTCCCATCCATTTCTAATATTCTTCATAAACTACACCATGCACACTTCTCACTTCATTAAAACACCAACCCCCTCGCAAACTCACATACTACAACGCAATAATAATCTTCCATAAAGACTCCCATTCCTATCGGTACCTCCATAACCATTCCACTGGAAAACAGTGTACATACCTTATTCCAACTAGGTGGAACTTAGTCTCCTCTCCAATTCCTCCCCACAGAAAAGCTCGGAAAATTTGCTCAATTCGATTAGCCACACTTGCAGGGAATGGAAAAGGAGATAAAAAATAAAAAATGAAAATAAGTGGGAAGATTATAAAGTGTACTCTTAATAAGAGTGGTTCTTCCCCCTTTAGACAATTACAAACTTTTCCATCCAGCCAATCTCCTCGAGTCTCAATTTTCTCCACGACCCCTTCCCAAATAGACTTAGCCTTGAAAGAGGCACCAAGTGGAAGGCCCAAGTATTTCATTGGCGATGAAGCTACCTCAAAATTCTATTCAGTTCTTTTCTTCCATATGAACGCATAACACAAGGCGGGATTAGCTTCCATAAAGTAGCACTCTAAGAGCCATGAAACCTGCCTCTGCAACACGCCGAGAGATCTACCTCTGTCTTTGGCATAACCTAATTGAGCCCCAAAAACTCAAAAATATTGTTCCACAAAGCACTGACTACCTTGCAAAGCAATAGAAGGTCTATCATCTCCCCACTCGTCTTATGCATACAACACTAATCCAAAACTATCATATACCCCTTTATTTTATTGGCAAAATCTTTTAACCCCCCTTTGGCAGCCAATCCGTTCTGAAGTGGAACTGTATTTTATTTTCCAAAGCGTTCGTTTTACTTAAATAAGACATCTACTTGTGCTTTGTGCCGAAGTTCGGTGCCCAGCACTTTCACCAACAATGCCATCAACACCCATTGCTACCACTCATACAAGCCACGAGAACTGTTCAAGAAACCTTCAAGGATGCCAGAAGAGACAATCTGCTCCTGAAAGAGCCCTCTGCCATTCACTAATACAGATATGCTTTTCTATGCAGCAGAAAGGCCCAATTAACATGATCGTATGCTTTTGTATGTCCAACATACACAGCACTCACAGTACTCCCGAGAGAATTATGGCATCAAGGCATTCAGTTAGCCAAATTTAGCAAGTATTTTATATACCCCATTAACAAGTATGATAGGCCAAAAATTCTCAAAATCAATCATCTCATGTTTCTCTAGGACAAGAACAAGAAGGTTGCATTCATATTCTGACCAACTTGCCTTTAGTGTGGTAATCACAAAACACCTGCATGACACCTTTTTAAGAACCTCCAACATGTTTGGAAAAATCCAAAGAAAAACCATCGAGACTAGAGCTTTATCACTATTGAGGGATCTCACCACTTCACTCATCTTTCCATCCTCAAAACTTTTCTCCAACCATTTCTTTACATCCTTGTCAAGAGAATCAAATGAAAGTCCATTTAACTTGGATCTCCAGTTGTATTGTCTGTCATACAATAAGATCATTTCTCTCATATTGATTAGAGGAAACCGTGCCATTCACATCTAAAGAATCAATCAAATTATTCCTACCTCAATGTCAAACCAAATTTCTTTTTTGAGCTTGAATCATCCTTCCAAGGAGATGTCAAGATTATATTGATGTAGTTTTCTAACATCAAATAGATAAATAGATCACATGATGAACAGTAACAAAATATATTTGTTTTTATTGGCACTTAGTGTCCGGGAACAATGTTCCAACTAATCCCAGGGGTGCACAAGCCCTCAGCAAGGAGTTTCCTGCAAGTGCACCTTGGGTAATTCAGGGGAAAATCCTCACAATCCAATAGCCCCTAGAGATTGTTCGCACCCAGTGGGATTCAAACCTTGGACCTTGGAGGGAACATACCACAAAGACCAAAGCCTTTACCACTTGACCAACAAAATATATAACATAATAATGCATAATATTGGTTGAATATTTCAACAATACTATCTCACAACTAATATTAATGATAAGAGACCATTCTAAAGGAACTTGCAGGGTAAATTGTAGGTGCGCAAGGAAAAACAAGAATCATTATGAAATTCTTCTGGAAAACAACAAAAATGAATTCAAGCTGGAAACACAATTTTGAAAAGCAACCCACGCAATTAGCATCCATGCAGTCAAATAAAAAAAATACAGACATTGGCATGGAGGTTGTTCTCACCACTTCAGCTGTTCGAGCATTTGTTATATCACCTTGCACCTGAATAACCCCTTCAATTGGTGCCATGGGCTGCAAATCAATGGCCACAATAAGAGGAAGATCACTATCCCTGCATAAGTAGCAAATAATAGACTTAAGGAAGTAGCAGGCACATACAAGATTTGATATTATAATATTCTTTTAAATTCGATTATAGAGATCTGTAATATCATACATGTATTTGATGGTGTCCACTGAGCTAACTTGCTATGGGTTAGATCACTAGACTTTCAAGGCAAATTAAAGGGAACATGAAAAACCTGATTATAAATTTGTGATTTCATTTAAGTGCCATAACAACCCAATTTAGCATATTCACACCATTGATATTCCTCAAAAAAGAAATGTGGACTGCAGCGTAACTCTCTAGAATAAGAGCTACATCATTCTCCTCATTACAAAAGATTTCAACACCGTGAAATCAGAACAAGGACATGTTTGTTAGTCCACGTGACTTCTAAGTACCAGCAACATAATAAGTTCAATGGTATTTCCTCCTATAATACCTTGCTAAAAAAAAGACAATTTTTCTCTTATGTTCTTGCTTAAAAGGTCATCGAAAGTAGTGGATAACAGAATGAGCTAATTTTAAGGTCAACAAAGAATACTTAAGGAAATCACATTCAATCATAATGGTAAAGCAATGTAACTAGAATCCTACTAATGCTTGGTGGTAGTTCTCCAACACAACAAACTTGTCTCATTGGACCTAATTATCAACAAACTCAAAGAATTGAAAACCATGGCTTATGACAGCATATATGCAACCTCAAGTTTACCAAAGTTTTATTCCAATCAATAGTCTAATATGAATTTTCGACCTATTCTATTTATAAAATGGCAAGGAGGCAGCTGACATACTAAATCTTTTTGAGAACTGGACCATATAGTTCATTGTAAATATAGAATATTGCTTTGAAAAAACTGCTGCTGGAACACTTGAGGAAACATGAATATGCATAAACTCTCAAAGAGAACTTGATATACACAAGGTAACCCACCTAGAATCAGCTGAAAGCTTTGTTGGCAGATACAATTTCCGACTCAAAACCTACAATACAAACTAGGTATCAACAATGTCGAGTTGCTTTGCATTTTGCAATGCCAAATCGTTTGTTCACAAGGTAAATATAGAGTATGGAAGTCTGCTATAAGCATCGGTGCATCACTCATCATATACCCCCGCCTCCAAGACAATAGAATGCAGGAAACATTTTTTATAAGAATACAGAATGCAGGAACATATTTCAAATTTCCCAAAATTTGGTGTAAAGTATCATTTGAGTAGAAAAATTATTTATTCATTTCTCAACATATTTTTACTGAACTCTAAATTTCAAACAACACTTAGATTATAGTTGACAGAAGCATGATGTTAAGGTAAGTTGCTACACGAAGAGAGAAAGTAAATTCGACTCTTATAGTTGGACAGAAGCATGATGTGAAGGTAAGTTGCTAAGAGAAGAGATAACTTAAATTTGACTCTTCCCCTAATATTTAATGTCAATGCAAAGCTTACATCATCCAAAACAGTGGCATTTTCTATAAAGCTCATGATTAGCCCAATTGATACACCAAAAAATACAAGAAAAAGAATGAAGCTGTTACAGTTCATTTTGCATTTAATTAGTTTTCATGTAGTTGTTCTTTAGTCTCTTGTTTTTTATAAAATTCAAACAAGGGTGATAATGAAGTTATCAAGTCTCTTGATTACTTAGTTTACTTTTTTTTTTTTGATAGGTTGATTACTTAGTTTACTTGACATGCTATGAGTTGTATGTTGTATAGGAATTGCGGAGTAGTAGAATACTTGTATTCCACAACTCTTTATTTTATTTGGTACGCCTATATAAAGCCATTGTTGAATAATAATAAAACCACCGATGAATTCATTTGGTTGTTGACTGTTATAATTCAGTCTGGTCTCCAGTTCCCTCAAGCAAAATTAATAATTTTATTTTTCCCATCACAGAGATTTCATATGAATTCTTATGTAAAATATAAACTTTCACAAATAGTTTACAGGCAGGTGATAATCATTCCATTAACAAATACCTGACTCCAGCTACCAGGGGCAGCGCATAAATCTACCACACGCTTCACTCCTGTAAATCAAATGGTAATTAAGCAGCTGAAGGTTAGATATTTACAGATATCTAGATAAACAAAAGTTGTTTATCCAGGTTCACAAACGTCAACTCATTTTCAGAACCATTGTGAAGCCAAATATTTCAAGGCTGGCAGGTTAGAGTCACACCATTCCCACGCCTTGGGTCCATAATATTTTTACTTCCAGATTCTGAATGTAAAATCTTTCTTTGATAATGAATAATAAGATGTGCTTAACTGGAATAATATGAATGAGAGTAAAAGAAACCAGAGGATAGAAAAATTCACACAGTACTTTTTCCAGGCACTGCAATTTTTATTTTTTTTTTCAGTCTCAAAGAAAGGATAATCAATTCCCCGAAGATCTAGATATTCGGTGTGTAGGATAAGAAGAAAAATTAGGTTCCCTATTTAATTGCTTCAATCTGTCTTATGATAATAAATCAAATGAAAAGAAGCTTGTATAGAATGTTCCAGCATTCAATGTCAGCTCAATTCTAACCTGATTCCTAATTGTAGAGAAGATGAAAAAGTCATCTTCAGGAAGAGAGAGAGAGGATAATTGATGCGAACCCACCTTCAAATATATTGAATTCTTCATCTATTTGAAGGAGCTTAAAGGCACTTCGAGCACGCCAACCTTCTTCTTTTGCTTTCCTGTAGTATATATCCTGCAAATGAATCAACTTGTAACTAAAAGCTGGAAGAAAAAGAGCATGAAGATTCTGAAAAGATAAAAACCTACCCTCTTATCCCTTGAAGCTTTGCCCATGTTGTGCACACCTGATACTCACGAAGGCAGTGAATTGAAAAACAAAAACTCCTGCGACCAGGGTTAGTTCCAAAGTGAGAGCAGGATTAAAGCAAGGATGATATATGATTAATCTCTTCCTTTCTAAACATTAGTTTCCAGAATCCAATAATAGCTCAAAAGTAGGAAACAATGGAACTTATTAAAGTATAACACACGAAAACACAAATATAAATAATATCAATACCATTAATGCATCCTAAACCTATGTTTATTAGTGTATAAGGCAAGAAAGCCAGAAATGGCTTTCAAAGAATTTGAACTCCTGAATGCATAGGTGTTGCTCATGTATATTTCCCGTGTACTTGGCTTTGCCTTTTTAATAAAATTATTATTTACCGATCAAAAAAATAAGAAAGAATTTGAACTCCCGAATTGGTAAGATCCTCTACTCCTAATCTCTTCGAGTACAAGAATTTATATTGGCAACTGTTCTCTGTCTTTGTTTTTGTCTCGTTT
Source organism: Carya illinoinensis (assembly GCF_018687715.1). Classification (NCBI taxonomy): domain Eukaryota; kingdom Viridiplantae; phylum Streptophyta; class Magnoliopsida; order Fagales; family Juglandaceae; genus Carya; species Carya illinoinensis. The sequence continues at coordinate 36,973,758 of NC_056761.1, forward strand.
CCATTACACTTTTGACTCTAAATGGTTGTCCGTCCTGCCATGATCGATTTTATAAGCTAAGACCTACCCCTTGCTGGCCAGTGCTAACAAAACCAAAAACACACACAAACTTCTTCTCTTCGAACACCTTACATACGTAATTTCTACGTACAAATCACGAATGTAGAAGTAACTAGCGACTCAAGCATGGGCGGCGCAGATAAATTATATCGATACGATGACAATAACGAAATCAGGCACCGTAAGAGAAAGATGAAGAAAGAAGGAAGAGAAGCAACAACAAGAACAGGGAAGAGCAGGATATGATAGTTACGCTGTTATGCCGCTTCCTTTTTTGCTTTCTTTCTGGGGTCGATTCGTCTTCTTCCGATAGTAGAGCCTGCTTAGGCCGAGCAACAGTACAAGGGAAACTCCACAGGTATATATGGAAACATGAGAGGAGCTACGACGTCGTTTCCTATATTTTAGTTAAACAATCTGCCGAGTGCCGGCTCCGCATGCAGCTACCTATCCCTTTTTCTTTTTTGTTTTTTTTTTTTAAATTCCCGAGTAATTAAAATTGACCTTTTGAATTATTTTATTTTCATTTATTATCAAATATCAACACTACCTTAAACCAGATTGTGGTTAACTTCCAGCAAGGGATCAGGTCAATTTAGGTTAGGTTTAGGTAGTAAGTTGAGATAAAAATTGAAAATTAAATAAAATATTATTAGAATATTATTTTTTAATATTATTATTATTTTAAGATTTAAAAATTATGAATTGTTAATTATTTTTATATTTAAATTTGTAAAATTTATAATGATAAGATGAGACGGGTTGATATCCCCTCTCAATCCAAACTGAACCTAATTTACTTGCTCAATTTATCCCATCACTAATCTATTGAAAAAGAAAAATGATAATATATCATCTAAGTTTACCTCCTCAATTTGACCGTTCATGTATTTTTTTTTTTTTTTTAACTTAATGGCTAAGGAAATGACTATGGTGTTTTTGTTTTTTAAATGTTTAAAGATGTTTAAAAAATATTTAAAAGGAAAAGCCAAAAAAAAAATTACAATTTACACTAGGGTGCACTACAAGTGGGCAAACTTGGGTGGCATAGTAATACTACCCAGTGAGAAATCTGGCTTGCAAGAAATAAAGCAAAGTTTTAAGGATGTAAAGGTGACTGTTAACCATGCTATTGAGATGGCTTAGGGTGTTGAACTCTTCCTTGAGCCAAAATTTCGGCCAATATCTGTGTTTTGAATGATCTTAATATAGCACATCGGCTTGTTAGGGTAACAAAACCTTTGTTGGTTAAATGGCCGACCCCTATAGTGGGAAAAATTAAAATAAACATAGATGATGTTTTCAAATGCAAGTCCAAATTAACTGGTTGTGGATGGGTTTGAAGATGGTTTTCTAGCTCTTTTATGCTTGGTTTGTCTTGTTTCTTGTGCACAACTTTTGACATTGAAATTGGCGTATATCCAACCTTACTATTAAATCGGGCTCACTCCTTGTAGTGAATTGATTCAACAATTCCTCACCCCACCTTGGAACAGTGGTGAATTTAAGATAATCCCAATAACTCACGAAAAAATATCTCTATTGATACTAAGCTCCTACCACTCAGTTTGGTTTACTTTGACCCCTCCATTTTGCTAACTAATTTTAATCACTCTTGTATTTAATTTTTTTTTAATTTTTTTTTTACTTACTGATTAAGAAAGTGATTATTAGTATATTAATATTTTTTTATATCTTTTAAAAATATTTAAAAGTGTTTAAAAATTATAAATAAATAAAAAATTAAAAAGATGAATTTTGCCAAAGGGGTCTAGCTGAGCGGCACCCTAGCAGCACTCATCTATTTTTACAGTTGCAGAAAAGAGAAAGGAGCTTTGAATCAACCACAGAAATTTCAAAATGAAGGCGCGCTCACAAGATAAAATTGCACAAACAGCTTCTGCGAAGCGCATATCTTGAACAACCCTCCCTTGAACCAGTAGAACTTGTCTGGCCACCTTCGAGCATTGGCAATGGCCTCACCATTGCCCAATGCAAGTCCAAATTAAATGGAAATATGAGAAATACTTGCTATATTGGCCTAGCTATAATGTGAAAGTTTGACATATTAACTACAGCAAATGTTAGGACCTCTCCAGGTTTGAAGAGTGACTATTTTGAGGCCAAATGAATATTTTAATATTTCTACACTAGCCGTAGACCTTGGATGATGCACATAGCCTATGATTTTGTTAATATTTACATGATACAATTCAAAAAATTATACTTACATTAATTCACATTAAATGAGGTAGATCATAAATATGTGATTGTCGGGTAAATAGTTAGCAAAATATATTTATTGAATAATTAGGTTAAAAGAAAAAATAGTTAAAAATTAATAATTTTATTTTTTTAATAAAGTTATTAATTAATTTATGAAGTGTATTTATAAAATATTAAAAAAAATTATCAAATATTATTAAAATATATAATATTATATTATTATTTGAAATTTAAAATAGCTAGTCCAATATGGACTAATTTAGCTAGAAATCCATATTATAGCTAAAAGACTATATTTAGAGTTCTATTTTAGACTTGGCAATGGATGCCAATGCTTTTCCAAAGGAGTTTAAAGGGAGTATGAAGGCTATCATTCAATAGAATACGCCGGTTTGATGTGTGTGGGGGGGGGGGGGGGGGGGGGGGGGGGGGGGGGGGGGGGGGCCTTAAGGCTACCATGCATAGAATCTGCAATACTCAAGTCTCACACTGCTAACTGAGATTGTTCAACATTCAGCTTAAAAAAGAAAAAAAATGAGGATGCAAAACGTTTTTACCTTACCCACGCCCAGTAAAAATGCTTCAAAGTTTTACCAAATTCGAAATGAAAGGGGCACAAAATGATGCGCAATAGAGTTTATCTAACAAATCAACGAGTAACTATCAATTTTGGAACCCTGCCACTGATTGCACATGGAGAACCACAAAATTCTCAAGCTAAAGAGGACTGAAAAGTGGCTAAGATTCGTTTCCACCATCCCAAAGCTAGACCTCTGCAAAAGGCAGAAAACCTCACAATCAGCTTCCACTGACAGGGGGGACTGTTGCTGGCTTTGCATCCTCAGCTTTCTCATGTTCTTTATTTAACATCTGAAAACCAAATTAGCAAAATAAAAAACCAGTCCACATACATCAACCCAATAAATTTCAGGCGTACTATCCGTGGTAGTTCAAACAAAAAAGGGAAACAAAAGATTTTTAATGTCAAGAGCCCGCATTTCACCTTGTTATTGATCAAGTTGTGGAGGGCAATGACACTTCGGATGAGAGAGGAAAGATAAATTACCAACATCATATCATTTGTTTTAACTGCATAGGGGAGATAGTCAGACGCTAAATCTAGAGATATAAACAGATTACCTGTCTACCTGCCAAAATTAGAAGGAAATTAGGATGTCTACTTTTTGTGGCTTGTGTTACCTGCAAATGCCTTGATTAACTCAGACACATTGAGATTTGGAAGCAGGTTGAACACATCCTGAAATTTAAAGACACGACGAAACAAAACTGGATAAATATGCTTCAAACAATACTCTGAACCAAGTCAAACTTGATCTACTTAAAATAACTGGCAACATGGATGCGGTAAAAATGATAAATCAAACAATGTAGATATCTTCTTATCTTCAGGCGAAGGGAAACCGAAAAGAACCAAGTTACAAAATCATGCCTAGAATAGAAATGTTCAGATGTACAAAAAAAAGTAACAAAACCTATACCTGTAAATGATAGAGTATCTCATGATTTAATGGAATCTTCCCATCAACAACGAGGTCAAGGTAATCACGTATCTCTTGCAGTCGTGCACCCAAACCCTTTAAAGCAGTAAGTTTGCCAGCAACCTGAAGAAAACAAAATGCAACTCTATTCCTTCAAGATATATTTGTTCAGAGATTGGCATCCAGAATGCAAAAGCTTGATTCTGAATCTTATTGAAAAGCTTGATTCCACAAAAAATATTGACTCAACAACTAAACATAAGAAACAGCATGGAGAAACATAAAACCTCAGTTGCAAGTGTACTAATGGTTGTATCCTTCACATCCCTTAACAAGTGTTCCACTCCTGTTGACATATAACAAGAGAATAAAATTAATAATCAAGAAAGATCATGAATTCAAAGATCATGTCAATTTGCATCTTCTTTCGAGTTTTAAATGCTGAAGGATGCCAACAGAAATGTAGTTTTCGTGTCATGGCATACCAATTTCCTCAACTTCATGAGCAGCAATTTCTGAAGGCACATGAACAAAAACCTTCTGGCTTTTTTGTGTAGCATTCTGTTACCACCATGCATAATATTAACATTAAAGAGGACAATGGGAGACAGCTTATTGCGAAAACTGCTTTAGTCTCTTCTAAAATCATAGGAAATATACTCAGCAGTTAGCCATATTACATCTCTATATAAAGATATTGGACAAGAGACTATGATATCTTTCTTACCTCTTTCACTTCTTCAACATCATAGTAAGCCTTAGTGGGTATCCCCATCTCTTTAGGCTGGACATCAATTATGACCAAAACAGGATTTGTCACATAGCTACAAAACCACAAAGAACTTGATCAAAAGAATGAACTTGAAAACAAAATACATTGACAGAATATGATGGAAGCCGACCAAGAAAAAGGGGTATGTTTGGGTAAGGAAAACTTTGATAATATTGGAGAATTGTTTTTGAAGTTTTGAGATGTGTGTTTTAATTAGGTTTAGTAAAACTAGATAGGAAAATTTAAAATGCGTTTTGTATTGGAGTTTGTGAAAGTGGGAAGGTAGATTTGGGAATTTTTTTATAATAATTTTTTTAAGTAATTTTGTGTTAAAATTGTTTTGGTTTGTGTTTTCTATTTAGACTGAAAGCTAGGCAAATGATTGGATGTATTTTTTTTAAGAAATAGAAAACGTTTTTGAGAATGAAAACCCTTTGGACTGAAGTTGAAAACTTTTTCTGAAATTTTTTGAAAAAAAAGGCAATAACTAAACATGGTCGTAATTTTTGGTAAGTAAGAAATCTTTATTAAAAGTGCAAAAAGTATTAGTACGCGGGATGTATAGTAGGAGACATCTATTCAGAAAAAGTGATACAAGCAATTCATGAAATTTTTGACCATTAAGTTCTTTTTTTTTTTTTTTTTAATTGGCACTGGGTGTCCAGGAACAGTGTCCCGACTAATCCCGAGGGTGCACAAGATCTCGGTAAGGAGTTTCCCACAAGTGCAACTCCTGTAATTAAGGAAAAATCCCCCAGTCCAATGGCCCCTAGAGATTGTTTGCACTGAAGGGGATTTGAACCTTAGACTTGGGGTAGCAAGCCCCCAAGCCCAAGACCTTTATCACTTGAGGGTTGCCAACCCCTAGGGGTTGACCATTAAATTCTATACAAATTGTCCAAAGGAATTTTTTTTTATAAACTATGAAAAACTATACGTCGTTAATCTATTTGAAAAGTCTCAAACTAGTGTCACATAGGGCTCCATTAAAAATTCATTACGTAAAGATGTACATCTGGCCCTAAAGGTAGCTTAAAGATAGAAAAGAACACAGATATATGCAAGGGAATGACCTCTTTTTTTTTTGGTAAGTAAATATGCAAGGGAATGACTTAATAGAAGAAGAGAAAACTCCTTACCAAACTAAAATAAATAAAAGAGTAGCCAACTGAAAAAATAAAACACACCCCCCCCCCCCCCCCCCCCCCAAAAAAAAAAAAAAAAAAAAAAAAACCAACTAGATCTTACTTGTGGAGTAATCTGTGAATATCTAGATCATTCTCTCGTAGCTTTGGGCCTGTACTATACCAACCTACCACATGCTCCTTGGCTGAAACATCACCAGAAATCAACAGATACAGAACAGATACAGAGAAGTTAGAATTCCCCATGAAAAGCCTTTAACAAGCATCATACTCACTGTTAATCCAAACCAACAAATACCATTAATTCTCTTGAACATTGAAAACATTGACTCATGGTAGTTGTGGTCCAGAAACCATATGCTCAAGTCCTTCTCATCTTCTTCAAAGGGCACTGAAAAAAAAATATTAAACCTTAAGAAAAAGTAATCCCAATAGAACTATCATCATACTATGAATAATGTATTGAATTGAAATACAAAGTCCTCCAACCAGATGAATTCCCCAACTACCATACACATCAGTGATGTATAACACTAAAAAATTATGAAAATAATTCCAGGATTTTCTTTCAAAATGCCACAACAGCCATTCAATAGCACAAAGCATAAAGACCACATCAGCCACTCGTCGACCTGAGGCCATTTGGCATTTGCAGGAGAAGCAATCTTTCAACATAAGAAGAGATATGAAAAAACAAGTGATCACTGATCTTGAAAGTATCATTCTAATGGAGGATTTATCTTAAAGGCAGAAACCAAGAGCTACATGGTTAAAAGAGGTTGACAGGTGCACTACATTTTTCCATCGTGTGGCCAGTTCTCATAGGAGGAACACTGCTATAGAGATGATTTTGGGTGAAGGTCATATTGTTAGTATTATTATAAGCATCTGATTTTTGAACAGTTTGCTTGGAAGCCTAAGCCTGGCGGACTAGCATTTGAGTCCATAGAGGAAAAGATGGTCACATGGCTTGAAAGGCTTAGAGTTGGGTTGGCTTAGGTTATACCTAGAAGGTTATTAGATCTCTTTGAAAGCTGGAGAGGATATATGGCAACACACACATCGCAACAGTGTGGACAACGATCTGTCTCTGTCAAGTACGTAGTCTTTAACCGGCTCCATTCTCATGATTTTCATGTGTCTTTTTCTATTTCCATGTAGGTGTTTCTAACTTTCTTTTGTATGTCTCTACTATCTAAATTGAAGTTCACAACTGAAGGCAGCAAGTGCTAGACCTTAAAACAAAAGCTTTCTATAATTTCTACAAGTTTTTGTTACAAACAAAACCAAATTTCCACAATCATATATATTTGGGTTGTAGAGCAATAATAGTAACCATGACTATAACCAACAAAAGCAATTAATCAAAAAACCCAAATTTTAGCCACTATATAATAAGCCCAAATCTAACTGCATTGGATTGAATATCCACCACTAACGCAACGTTTCATTGTGAAACAAGAATTATATAGAGCTTTAGCAACCCCAACACTAGCCCTAACTGAGTTAAAAATCAAAGATAAATCTCTAGTCTTAAAACCCTAATTTCTACAAGTTTCTTTAGATCTAAACAGAATTGAGAAAAAAGAGGAGCAAAAGAGAGAGAAATCGAATGCAAAATTGGGAACACGCGGACCTGCATAACTGTTGGTGACGTCAACGGTGCCTCTGAAGGAGCTACCGAGCAAGACTCCGACGACTCGCCTGCGAGTGTCCTTGGCGACTCGGTTGTAGTTATCGACGATGCTGAGCAGAACCAGTGGGTGAACGATGACCTTCTCGATGGGCCTTGATGATATTTGCTGGGACTTGATCACGTCCATCCGGGCGATATTCCGGCTAGAGAGAGAACCCTTCGGTTCTTTCTTCTCTCGTCTCCAGTAACGAAGTTGATAAATGCTACTTGTCTTTGAGTTAACGGAATCGCAAGTTTTTCCAATAATGCTGGGTGTGGCTTTGCCTCAGCGACTGTAGGTCGGTTTGTATATCGAGTTGATATTATTTTTTTTAATACATTTTAGGAGAGGGTTACGAACTGCACACATTCATTTTAAAAGTTAGGAGGAATACTGAACCCTGTTTGGTTATACTGATAAGATAAAATAAAATAAGATTTTTAAATAATAATAAATAAAATATTATTATAATATAATTTTTAAATATTAATTTTATATTAAAATTTGAATAAGTTAGATTATTTATTATATTTTATATAGAAATTTAAAAAAATTATAATAATGAATTGAGATGAGATTTTTTATTTTGATTAACCAAATAAGGCCTAATAAGGGCATGTTTGGGATTGCAGTTAGAGGTCTAAAAACTGCGGTAGAATAATATAAAGTATTTATATAATAAAATTTATCCGTTTGGTAGTTTTATATTAAAGTATTTCTAAACCAAGAAAAAGTAGAAAACTACGTTTCAACAAAAGCACCAAAGTGATGCTTTTTGTCAGAAGCACTTCAGAAAAAGTAATTCGTATTTTGCCGTGCTATATACATTACGAAATGACCCTTATTATTTTAAGACAATGACAACTTTGCCAATTTATATTTTTTATTATTTTCCATATAATTTATGAGAAATGATATTTACAGTCGTGGTTGTGCAAGCGGCGTGCGGTCGCTTTGAAAAAAATGAATTAATATGGGACCCACATGAAAAAAAAAACTAACTTTTTAATCGTGGACCCCACTCTTTTTCAAAGCGATTACGCAGCGTTTGCAATTCCACGATTGTATGTAGCATTGCTCATAATCTATTCAAGACTTTGCCTATCAATATTTTTCATTCTTCTCCTATCACTTATGCATCATTGGATAATTTTTTTTCATTATAATTATTGAAAAATCTATTAGACTATTTTTGTTATTATTTTATTATAATATTTTATTTTTATCAAGCATATGCCTTTTATGTCATTTTTATGTCAAAAAGTGCTTTTTAAATTTGTTTCCAAACAAATTAGTATGTTTAAAAATGCTATAGATATACGGATCTCAAACAATAAATAACTTTTTAATAGTAGAACTTATTGCGTTAAGCTCTAAACTATAAGTTTTAAGTTAAAAGTAATATTTTCTATCGCAATCCCAAACATGCACTTAGGCTACAAGCATTTAATGGATATTGAGTTGAGTTGAATTAAGAAAAATTGAGTTTTTTTTATGAATAATAATAAATTAAGATGGAGGAGTGAATTTTATGTGACCCCCTTAAAATGTATTTAAATATGTTTTGATATTAAAATGAGTTTATATGTATTTATTAAAAGTTAAAAAAGATTGTGGGTCCCGTATGTAAATGTGTGTTAAGTTAAAAAAAATTAAAGGTTTCACGTGTAAAGAGATTTTGAGTTGAAATGGATTTAATAATTTGAAAGTTGGATATTTAAATATTAAATTCGGCTTAAAATTGCCTAAAACCATTATTAAAGATTGCGCTTTTGGATTCTGTGAGTTTCAGGGTAGGTTTGGGGCCTCGCATAAGACACAAAATTTTTATTTAATCTTATTTTATCTGATCTCATCTTATTCACAAACATAATTCAAGTATAAAATTTTCAAACTAATCATTACATTTTTTCAAACTTTCAAATAAAAAATAAAAAATAATTTCAACTTTTTCAAATCTCCAAATAAAAATTATATTGTAGGAATTATATTCTTACAAATATTTTAACTTTATAATATTTCTTATTCAATTTTTTATCCCTCCTTTCTAAAAATTTAAAAAATATTTAACTAACTATTTCAATACTATTCACAAATTATTTTACTATTATTTATAAAATTTTTATTTTATGTCACTTCCCAAACCTTCCCTGACTCTTCACATATACCTTCAAGCATTAACTATTTTAGTAAAGAAATACTGCACTCACTATAGAATCCATTCAAATAAGTTTAGATATATTCTATAATATTACATTAAAATAAATTAATTTATAAATTAATCTTTATAAAATTTATTTATGACTAAAGTATTTTTTCTAAAAATATTTAATTATTTTAACCAATTTATTTGAATTTATGAGAAAAGAGAAATGATATAGTCATGAACACTTCATAAATATAAATTTATAAATAAACATGACTTTACTTGAGATGTTAAATCTATTTTATGATAAAAATAAATTTATAATTTGATGTGTGGACATATCAAACTATATCATAAAATTTTACTTTTATAAAATTTTCTAAAACATTTCTCAAATAAAAATAGATTTTGCTAATAAATTTTTTCTAGTTTAAAATACTAGCAAATTAAATATAATAGATTAATGTTGTAGCTCAAATGTGGGTTTGGGTGTTGAGAAGAGTTGTGAATAGTGGTAAAAAGTATGTAAAAAATAATAATAAAATAATAAATAGTAATAAAAGTAGATAAAAAAATAATAATAAAATAATAAATAGTAGTAAAAAATACTGAGAGTACCTGAGATACTGTCATTACCCAAACGCAGCTAAGTCTACTTTACCCAACTTTTACCTCATCCAATTGTTTTATTTTAGTTCTATATATCCTACTGCTCCAATATTAAATTTAAATATCTCAATTGGTTTGAATCCTTCGACCTCGAGTCAGATTTTCAAATTCCAGCCCGATCAAAATTTTAGAATTATAAATATATTTTTTAATGAATAGTATTATATTTACTTATAATTTTATTTGTAATTTTACATACAAGACTCGATTTATCAGTTTTTTTTTTATTAAATTCAAAGTTTGAATTTTAAATTTCATAATTTTCAACATATCAATAACTAACACACACACATATATATATACTAGGTGAAAGCAACGTGCAATGCACGTTTTCTTAGTTTATATTTAATTTTTTTGTTAAGAACTAATTTTTTATTAATAAAGATGTAATGTTTTTGGCTTTTGGTTAATTAAATAACATCGCATATAATTTTATGAAAATTATTTGACATAATTTTAATTTTAGGATGACGATTCAACATTTTCCTCATCTTGCATTGCTTCAATAGAGAAGATATTAAAATGTCTATATTTTTCTCATTCAGTTTCTTCAAATCTATAAAAACTTAAATCTTCCAAATTTTTTTTGATAATTTCTCCACAACGCTTTTAACATATGGTCGATGTTCCTATAAAATAAATTTTGAATAGCTTTACATAATTAATAAAACCCATTTTTTTTAATTAACTCATTATACTGAAACTAAACTTTTGAATAAAAATTTAAAAGATACATCTCCAGCATGTTCTATCAACTCAACTACTGAACAACCAAGTGTCTGTTCTACTACTTCACCAAAAAACATAGTAGCAGCTAACTTTCCAGTATTATTGCGACGCCCCCAATTCCTCACGCCCGACCACGGGGAAATCGAGACGTCCGGATGGTGACAACCCGGGTCACCATCCCATCGACGGGTGCCAAGTGTGTGCAAAGGCAACAAGTGTGCACAAGAAAAACGCAGCGGATAACGAAAGTCATAACTAAGTACCAGAATTTTTCTTAACGTAATACAGGCTGTTTAAAACGTACATAGATAAAATATTACAAAACACGAATACAGTTCTAAACAAATATAAAACACAGCATCAGCAGCCCGGCGGAGCCGCATCCTCGGGCTCAGCCTCCTCCTCTTCGTCCTCTAACTCTGCACCAAAAGCTACGGAACCAAGAATGGTACCGCAGGTAAGTAAAACCCAAATACTACCAGATAAAAACACATAAAACTCAAACAAGATGCATGAAACATGCCCAATGCACAAAGCCCATAAAACACCCGTTTTCCACACACGCCAAGAACCCATTTGGCCCAAAACCACGCCAAAAGTCCCATTTGGCCTCTCAAACCATTATCCAATTTTAACCGCGTGCACCATGACCTCCCCTAGGGATCATCCGCACACCCTGGCTCCAGTGCCACACCGCAGAGTACCACCGCGCGTGTGACACGTAACAAGCGATGCCCAGTTCCGCGCCCCGCGCGTGCGTAGCCAAGCATCCTCTAGCCCTCACCAGCGAAGGGCCACGGAGTCGGTGCGTAGGGCGATGCCCGGTTCCGCGCCCGGCGCGTTCGTAGCCAAGCAACCCCTAGCCCCCGCTCCCGTCGTCCAGCGACAACTCAGGGGACATCACTCAGTTTATTCCGCTCCCGATTGAACAGAGGAGCTCCACCGGGATAATAACCCATCCCGGTTTGGGCTCGTGATACACACGCACCCGTAAAACCACTCACACCAATACACAGGCTTTTCACACAAATCCACAAACACACGTGCATGCACCATGTAATGCCATAACAATGCATAATAAAATAATCCAACAATCATAAAACAATTAAACAGACAACTCCGTCCTCCATCCATCCGACCCCCGAAACTCCTCGGACTTAGTCCGGAATCAACAACCAACAACAATTAAATATTGAATGAGCAATATATATTTAAATCTGAAAGTAGGGTTTGGAAAATACTTACAGCGCTATATGACAATTTTAGAAAACAAGCGGCGTTGCAAACGGCGGAAAAACAGCAACGTCACAGTGAAAATTCACTGTGGCCGTGGGTTTGAAAAACCCACTTTTGAACGGGGACAAACTAGGACACGAGATTGATAGGGTATGGTCTAGGGATGGTTGTGAAGCTATTGGAAGTGATGAACGGCCGTGGGTGGCGGCGGAATCGCCGGAAAATGGCCGAAAAACCCAAATCGGAAACTAAGCTCGTAGGAGCTGTTCCGGTGGTCGTTGGAGGCCGGAAATGGGTGGGTTAGGACGGCAAGGAGTCGGTGATGAAGTGGTGAAGAAGTGGTGGCCGGAGGTGGAGCGACGGCGGGGGATCGGAGCAAAATCCGTGCGCCCTTCTTGGAGCTTTTCCGACCAAACGGCGGTGGTGGCCCGACGGCGGTGGGCCGGTAGAGAGAAGGTGTTCGGCGTGAGGGAGAGGGAGGAGAGAGAGCTCGGGGGGGGACCGATCGGGGAGAGAGAAGAGAGAAAAAAGAAAAAGAAAAAAAAAAGAAAAAGAAAGGAAAAAGAAAAGAAGAAGGAAAAAGAAAGAGGAAAAAGAAAAAGAAAGGAAAAAAGAAAAGAGATGTAGGGAAAAGAGGAGATCTAATCCTCATCCGGAAAACAAAACTAAACCGCCAAAAAGAGATTAAAACCACAAAACAACTAAAAGAAATAAAACACAACATCAAATAAATTAAAAACTAAATTTAAAACGTAAATAAATTAAAATAAATAACTAATATATTAATTAAAATAAAAACAACCATTTAAGCGAAAATACACTTAAAAGCGGGTCATCACAATTATCATCGAGTTTAACATATGTCTTAACACTTTAAATGCATTGAATATATTAATTTTAATTTGAATAGTGTTAAATTCTAAATTAAATCATACATCAATTTTAAATTAAAATTGTAAGATACATACTGTGGTTTTCAGACCCCTTAACTTTTGAATACACTTAGTTTTCATCCTTATCACTATATCAATATCAGTTTTTAGTATTGTAAATAATATAATTTCTAACATGCTTGTGGTATCTTGTATTTTTATGTATTTTAATCGAATAATTATTTTATTTATTAATAATATTGGTTCTCTTGTTTTAAATTGAACATAGTTTTCGTTATATTATTTTGTGATTACTTAGTTATAAAATTAATTTTGAAGTGCTTTCTTGATATTAATTATTCTTTCATATTTACATTGCTCATTTTAATTTATTTCATTGTTGGGTTTTATTTTTTTATTTTATTAATTTTTAGTTAGATGAGACAAGGTTTTTAATAAAAAAAAATATATGATTTTTTGCAAAAAGAAAAAATATATAATTAATGCATTAAAAAAAGTAAATTTTAGGAAATATCTTTGGATAATTATAAGATAATGAAATATAATGATTACATTTTTTTAGAGTACATCAAGATACCCACAAGATTATTCAATTTTGTAGAATTTGAATACTATCTGTTGTTCTAAGTCTCAACAACTTACTACAAAAAATGAATAATAAGTAGTGGCCCATAGATCCAAGCATTCAAATTGATGAAGCTGAGCACTATCACAGTCCATAACAAACAAGCATGGTTTTACAAGTGTATAACAAGAAAATCAACGTCCAAAAAATAAAATGCAAGATTAAGGCTATCAATGGTGTAGTAAAGAAGTCCCATGTAAGAATTCTCAATGTATCTTGCCGAATTCGGGAATGACCGTTAAATGATAGAAGCAATATTTCAAGTTAACAAGGTTTTCAGTTGTGCAACTATAGCCCAGCTTTTCTTACAACATTCACAACAGTACCAGGGTACATGACTTGGACAATATCCAAAGATACACATCATCCGCCAATGGACAAGTCCACATGACACAACTAACAAGACCCCCCCTCCTTTTCTCGAGTCCTCACCTCGTTGCTATCTACAAGGACCCTGAAGCCACAATATTCATAATTTGCCCACATCCAGTAATGATTATTGATTGCTCATGTTTGCATTAAAAATTTTAAATGCAAGAAATATTGGATATGATGCACTAAAGTGAAGTCGTGGTGTTCCAGTAGCCCCTGATTGTAGGGGTCTAGACATAAGTATAGACTTACGTGGTTATAGTAGGTTGGCATCCATGTCAGAAGAATAAATGTTTCCCAATTGTGACAGAAGTGAGACCCTATTAGGGCCCATACATGTGGTTTTGACAAAATTAGTCCCCAAGGTATTGTTTTAACAGGTTCCTTGGAAATGCTGCTAGAAAGGATTAGCTTCTTCTCTTCAGGCAACAACTCAAGATCCTCAAGAGGAGAACTATATGCTTGGAGGAACAATCCTAGAGGAAGAGAAGTGGTGACATATGAACATATATAGGTCTATTAAGAGCGAGCAAATGAATCCAAAACTTCAATGCTCATAGACATATTTCCATAAATGTAGCAAAAATTACTTTACTTAGCCACACTGAAACCTAAACTGTTCCAAGAGAACCAAAGGAGTAGAAGACTGATGGCCAACCAAACTGGTGGATTAAAAATGTTGAAAAGGCCAGGCCAGTAACTGATCCAAGGTACATCCCACTGTACACCAAAGCTAATGATCTACTTCTCTCTACTACTGGAACTCATTTTGACAGAATGTTATTCATGGCAGGCATAGCAACACCCTGAAACAGAACCAAATTAACAAAGGCATGACATGGGAACCTTAAATTACTCATGGGCATATTTAAGACAGGGAAAGTGTCATGACATATACACTACAGATCGCTTCATGGGAAACACATTTTAAGACATTTCTTTCCACAAAATAATAATAATAATAATAGTAATCAGAGAAGCACAAACCTCACTGATATCCATGAAAGCGCGAACACAGGAAGGAAAGACAATCTAAGTTTAGCAGCAATGGATTTGAGAGTTGTAGCAATCGACCATCAAACTACACCAAATCCCAGGACCGGCTTGCCACCTACTGATTGCAAGCTTAAGGTTAAACTGCTTCTAGAGAAATGGCATGCATGCATGTGTGGTGGCTATCCTGATGTGATGTAGAGAATATTAGAAAGATAAAAATAAAGGGCAAAGTAGTGAAGAATATGTGCTAATGCCCTCCTCTTTTTACATCCATTTTCCTAATTAAGATTGAAATCAACAGGGCAGGGCCATATATATATAATTATATGTTGCTGGAATATTATTCATAAACCCAATAAACATGCACGTGCAGTAGCTAGATTTATGCAATTAAACTTCATGAGTGTCGACCAATATTATTCATATTATGAATTAATTTAATATTAATTCCATCATTATTTGGCCGTGTACCAAATGTGATCTCATCATGTCAACAAATATAGGTTATGCAGGGCACTTGATGTTTAGTTATAAATGGCAAAAAAATAGAGAATTTCAATGGTTTATAAGTAAAGATCAGGTTTTTAATTATGGATGAAAGTGAGAAAAATTCTCATAGATTGTTAGTCACCAAATGTTTGTCTGTTTCATATTTGTCCATTAGTAAAAATGTGAAAATGTGAAACAAAACGAGATACAGGGCAGCTAAAGATTCATGATTCATGCTAATATCCCACAAACAAAAAACCAATAACAAGCATGACCCACTCCGAGGTAATTTATGTTTGTGATAATCACCAAGATTAATGTCCTATACTTTTTCTCAACCATTCAATCTAAGAAAAAGTTAACTAAAAAGTACTTGTCAAAAAAGTCAACTAAAGAGTGACTAAACTTACGCAAATACAATTGACATACTTGTATAGCAGTGGGAGATACCGTGCTCCCATCCACGGATACAACCCCTTGTAGAGGTGCCATATATCTGCCAAAGAGAAAAGTGTCAAGTCCCTATATAAGATTTATCATAAACACCCGCCTCTACCTTATCTATTTTAACTGCATTCTCATCTTCCTTCACTGCAGGCTTAATTTCTGCACATACAATTAGAACACAATGCTAACATATGAAAATCTACCCAGAACCCATTACATACCATAGAGTAAAATTCAAAAAGCGACAGAGGATGACCCACTCACTGTATCCGCATCTGTGGCCATAGATTTAGCATCTATTGCCACATATTCAATCTCAACATCTCTTTCTAGGGATGATCTAACGCAAGAGGAGGAGCTTGCAAAACCAAACCTAAGAAAAAACGTTAAATTTCAGATGAAGATTTTGGTGAAGAAATGTGTCTTTATCAGGTGATGGCTCTCAACCCAGTTCTCTTTTCATCAAACGGTGCCGTTTTGGCCATCCCTTAGCTTTTCTTCTTCTTTTCTTCTTCTCCAGCACGCTGCTGCCCTCCTTCTTCTTCCTCTTCTCGGTTTCGTCCCTTTTCTTCTTCAAATCAGAGTTGCCGCACAAAAATTGAACCCACCAAAGCCTAGTTTTTTTTTTTGCCCTTTCAATCTTCTTCTTACTCTTGCGTTGAAAACATCCCCATTTTATCAAAACACTCTCTCTCCCTTAGAATCCATCTTCTAGATCTCTCGGTTTCTCTCCATTTTCATAGTAGATTGAAAAATGCTTTCGCTATTGCTTCATCTCCTGCAACCTCGCATTTGTTCTTTTATCTTCTTCCTCGTATTTGTTGTTACACCCGTTCAGAAATACCGTCGAATGGAATTTTATTCGAACCAGTTCTAAGGCATCCTTTCTCAAAGTTGAGTTCTCTCACCAGTATCTCGGCGATAAGACAAACGGTATTCTTACTTTTGGTGACGACTTCAGGGAAGCACAAGTCTTTGATGGAGTCCAAGGAGGCGAAGATGTGGTCGCATAGTATTCTCTCATTAGTGAAGAGCGTGATATTTTCACTGCCTTCATTTCCGTTAACTTTAACAGCATTGCCCAATCTATCTTGTTGATTTGCGTTTAACGGAGAAAATAAAAACCGTTAAAACAACAATTTCCGTTTCATAAGCATTTTTTATATATAGAAGATATCTCTATTACATATTACCTAGAATACATATATGGTATCAGAGCTATTGGCTATTATATATTAATATTGTTATTGCTATTTTATTCAATTTTTGCTATCTTAATATCTCATTTTTATTTTGTGAATTTATAATAAACTATTATCTTGTTCAAGCTGGTCTTTATGATCGTAATGAATTAATTTATGCAGATTATAATACTAGACTTGAATTAAAACATTATATGGAAAGAGTAAAGGATCTTAAAGAAAAACAATTAAAAAATAAGACTAGATTATTATTCAATGATGGAAAGATATCATGTATTCAAAGTAGACAAGCCGCAATAGAAGAATTAGAAGATCATAGGTTCTTAAGAGCAGAAATTAAAAGTATAAGAAATCACTAAGTATTATTGCGTTATTAAAAAAAAATAGTTATATGGATTTCTTAACAAAGATAGCTCATATAAAAGAAAATGAAGTATATTAGGAATCTTATGTTAGTAAGCCATGAAAATTCATTGTTCAGCCCATTCATGCTAAGAGGGCTCTAAGCGTGGTCCCAGTGGTGTTCCATCAAGATCTTAATCTACTTATCTCTATTTGAATATAGGAAATTTTTGTTTTTAAAACCTGTCACAATGAATTCTTTATTTAAATCAGAAGAATCCACTACTAATATTGGTATAAAATCTAAACCTGATAATATTAACCAAGAAGACTATAGTATAATAGACATAAAAAGAAATTTATAAAACTAGATTATTCCTAACGTTTCTAAGAATCAAATATACAAACAATCTACTTTTTCTTCAAAATTATCATTTTTTACTAATTATAACATTAAAACAGTAGAAAAAACTATTAGTCTAAATAATAATTATAAATCATTACAATTATTAACAAAAAAAGCTATTAAATACCATAAAGAACAAAAATATCCCTTTATACATATTGGATTAGTATAAGTGCCTCAGTATTACTCTGTCTGAGAGACGGAAGACATTTTAATTTTCATGATTTATTACTTGGAATGGTAGAGTCTAGCCTTTTTCAAGGACCAGAATATTTTAATTGTTATCTTAATTATTTTCTTTCATTATTTGATACTAATATTTTACATGCCTTAACATTAAATAATAAAACAAATGATTATCACATGATGAAAGGATCACACCCTTTAACTGTGTAGAATTCATTATAAATTGATGAAAACAACATTAGAATAACAAGCTCTTATTACTAGCCCAAAAGGCTACACATTATTTTTACAATTTAGCACACTAAATTATCACATTACTTTTCACCAGTACATTCTAGTTATCATACACCAAGATCTGTTTTTACTTTAGTTTTTAAAAATAAATCTCAAGATTTTGACACCAGATCTCAACACTTAGATACCCAGATTCGGAGAATTATTCCTAGAAATATTATTGAAACACCAATATATACTGTTAATCATCCTGATATAGCATCAACCTCTCAAAATCTCTAGCAAAATAAAGAACCTTCTTCTCCAACATATTCACAAGTAGTTGGAGATGATACTCAGATATTCACCCTGAGTAAAGAAGAATTTAAAATTAATAAAAATTACCTATAACAAGATTATATGAAAGAAGAAAATGAACAAAAAATATCAACATTTTTCTCTATTTTCACAAAATTAGAAAGAAATTATATCCAAACAAAATATTATGAGTATTTAAAAAGTATACAATTTAATATACATTTCTTCACCTGGTTTGAAATATATAAATCAAACCAATTATCAACCATAGATAATTAAAACTACTAATCAATGGACTAAAGAAGATAATAATCAAATTATTCATGAAGAATACCCTCATTTGAAGCTATTAAGTACAACCAAAGAAATACTTAAGTATTAGCATTACCAATAAAAAAATATAATTCTATATCAGAAAGTAAAAACACTGATAACATAATCCAACAAAATAATTATATCAATTTATATTTAAAAACTATGAGTAAACAATTAGAAAGAATTGAAAATAAAATATCTCCTATATATACTTCCATCAAAGAAACAAAAGAAATTCCTTTATTTATGCCCTATGAAATTCCATCACATTTAAAAGTAAATTTTTCTAAAACTAAAGATGATTTATTAGAAATAATCTCTAATAAACTAGAAAAATTAAGTATTAGTACTGCATCTACTTCTAGACAATCTCATATTAATGTATTAAGTAAAAGAGACTCACTTGATTTATCTTATTATGAAATTAGTAATATTGAAAATCAATTAAAAAATTTACAATTAAATAAAATTAGAGGCGATCACTTTAATGCCTTCTCAGCTAGAGAATCTAAATATCATGTTTCTATTTCCCGTAATTTATATCTGAGACCTACTCTACCTGATATGTAATTCGAAGAAAGGGAACATATAGTAAAATCTACTTTTTCAGGAGATATATTATATGAATGGAACATAGATGGATTATCTGAATATGAAATATTAAATAATTTTCAAGAAATGATTATGGTAGCTAATGTTTATAAAGTTAGCCAAAAAAAAAAAAGATCATCATGTAGCACATATTTTGTTTCTAGGTTTCACTAGCCAATTAAAGAGCTGGTAGGATCATCATCTTTTACAAGAACAAAGAATAAGAATATTAAAACAGTATAAATATGATAAAAATATGCAAGAAATTAAAACAAAAATTGGTTAACCTATTGAAGATGCTGTTAATACTTTAATATTTATACCAACCAAACATTTTGTTGGTGATCCTATTCAATTTAAAGAAATGACTAGTGATTTATTAATCAATTTAAGATGTCTTCAATTATATGATTTTAGATGGTATAAAGATATATTTCTAACTAAAGTTATGATCAGAAATGATTGGTAAAAACAATATTAGAAGAAAAAGTTCATAGCCGGACTTCCATATTACTTCGCTCAAAAGGTACGCGAATCATTAGTAAAACCGGATGGTATTATTGATTTTATTAATCTCACATATGGTGACATAATAACTATTATTAATAGAACTGGTCTAATTATATGTAATGATTTAAGATTAAAAAAGCAAATGGATAAAGAAAAGAGATTTGGTAAAAAAGAGTTAGGTACATTTTGTGAACAATTTGGTTATACTTCATTATTAGCACCATCTAGAAGACAGAAAAAGGTAAAAAGAAATTATAAAACTTACCTAAATAAAAAACAAAAATATAAACGACCTTATAGAAATACGAAAGATAACTAAACATATAATAAACCTATAAAAAAATCCAAAAAAGACTAATAAAAAGAAAAAAATAAATTGTTTGTTATAAATGTGAAAAAGTTGGATATTATTCATCAAATTGTAAGGTTAAAAAACAAATTAATGAATTAGATTTACCTGAAACAGTAAAAGAAAAATTATTAAATATTTTTATAATACATTCAAGTGAAAAAAGAAGAAGAAATTTATTAATTAAAAGAATCAAGCCCCTTAGAACAATCTTCTGACAATAAATCAGAAGAAAATGAGGTACACGTTTGTGATTGTTTAGATATAAATAATTGTATTTGTAAAATCATTAACGTATTATCAACATATAAATATATTATATTATAACTAATAGATAAAATTAGTAATCCACAAGAAAGAAAAGAATATTTAGAAAAATTAAAATAAACTTTTACTAATCAACCCACTTCACCTATCTCAACACCTTCATCATATAATTTCTCATAAATAATAAATAGATTTAAAACAGAAACACAAAAAATTACTTTAAAAGACTTACAACAAGAAATTAATGAAATAAAGAAAGAAATTGGAAAGCTTAAAGCCTATAATACTAGATTAGAAGTTTCAAATGAACAATTAATATAAGAAATTATTCTATTAAAAATTGATAATAAAACTAATTATACTAAAAAAGAACAAGAAGAGAGCTTAGCAATAGTTATTAAAGAAGGGGAAGATAATTTTATTAATATTCTTAATAAAATAAATTTTCAAAAATGGTATGTTGAAGTAACCATCTCTATTAACAAAAAATTTTCTTTTACGGAAATTGTTTTATTGGATATAGGAGCAGATTTAAATTGTATACACGAAGGAATAATACATTCTAAATATTTTGAAAAAACAAATGAAATATTATCTCAAGCTAATGGAGCAAAATTAAATATAAATTATAAATTATCAAATGTATATATTTGCAATAATGGAATTTACTTCAAAATAACATTTATCCTAGTAAAAAACATCAACACTAAAGTAATATTAGAAAATCGTTTCCTTACCTTACTCTATCATTTCTCTGTGACAGATGAAGGAATTTCTACAAAAATATTAGATCAAAAAGTTCAATTTAAATTTCTATTCCCCTCAGTTTCAAAAGAAATTAATCTTTTAATTAAGCATAAGATTAAAAGAAAAGAAAGACTTATAAATTTTTTAAAACAGGGACTAAAATGCAAAAGAATTGAAGATCAATTAAAAGATCGATTATTAATTCAAAAAAGTAATAATTTTAAAATTATAAATGAAAAGGAAGTATGCTCTAATTTATCTAATACTTTTTGGAATAGAAAACAACACATAATTGAATTATCTTATGAAAAATATTTTTCTAAAAAGAAAATTCCTACTAAAGCTAGGTCAATACAAATGAATAATGAATTATTATAATTTTATAAAAAATAAATTAATAATTTATTATTTAAATGATTAATTAGAAAAAGTAAATCACCATGAAATTGTGCTACTTTCTATGTAAAAAAACAAGTAGAATTAGAAAGAGGTGTTCCTCAATTAGTCATAAATTATAAGCCATTAAATAAAGTATTACAATGGATAAGGTATCATATTCCCAATAAAAAAGATTTATTATCTCGACTTTATAATGCTACTATATTTTAAAAATTTGAAATGAAAAGTGGATTTTGGCAAATCCAAATTTCTGAAAAATATATATATAAAACTGCATTTATAGTCCTATTCGGACATTATGAATGGAATGTTATGCCATTTAGATTAAAAAATGCTCATAGTAAATTTCAAAATATTATGAATGAATATTTACCCCATTTACTCACTTTTCAATAGTTTATATAGATGATATATTAATATTTTCTTCATCCATTGAACAACATTGGAAACATTTAAATATTTTTGTTCAAATTATTAAACAAAATTTGATTAGTAGTCTCAGCAATACAAATAAAATTATTTCAGAACAAAATTAGATTTCTTGGACATGATATCTACCAAGGAACTATTACCCCAATTAATAGAGCAATGAGATTTGCTAATAAATTTCCTGATGAAATAAATGCTAAGCGACAATTACAAAGATTTTTAGGTAGTCTTAATTATATTGCTAATTTTTATCAATCTCTCAAGCCATTATGCAAGCCATTATTTAAAAGATTAAAAAAGAATCCACCACCATAGGCAGAAAAGCATAGAAATATTATAAAACAAATAAAAACACATGTTAAGAAACTACCATACTTAATACTTTCACATTCTCATACTTTTAAAATTATTGAAACAGATGCTTCTGATCTTGGTTATGGAAAAATTATGAAACAAAATTATCAAATAACTTAGAACAAATTATTAGATTTCATTCAGGATGTTGGAATCCTACTCAAAAGAATTATAGTACTATTAAAAAAGAAATTTTATCTATTGTATTATGTATTTCCAAATTTCAAGACGATTTATTAAATCAAAAGTTTTTACTTAGAATATATTCTAAATCAACCAATGAAGTTTTGATTAAAGATGTAAAAAACTTGACTGCTAAGTAAATATTTGCCAGATGACAAACTATTTTAAGTATTTTTTATTTTGATATTGAACATATTAAAGGAGAATCTAATTCTCTTCCTAATTTTCTATCTTAAGAATTCTTACAAAGAAAATTATGTCATCCTCAAAGTTTAGAGTAAAGTCCAAATCTTCTTATGCCAGGCTACCATCTCCTTCTTCACATTGTCATTCTGCCACTCCAAAACTTTACACGGTATTAGGAACATTACCATAAAATATCAAGCCATCTTATAATCCATTATCACCATTGTCTTATCCAAAATTAACCACATATTCAAAAGCTGTTTCTACTTCTTTTTCTACTTCTTCCCAGATTATCAATCATCCACTATTATTTCAGCCTTCTACAACTCCTATTATTCTCAAAACTCATTGGCACCCAGTCTTTCCTATTGAATCAAAATTGCAGCACCTTACTGATCCTAAAAAATTACTTGATGCCTTTCTATTACCAGACTGGCATTATGTTCCACAAAACATTATAAAAACCCAAAATTTTTATGAATTAATTTTGGTAGATACATATTCTATTATTATTTCTGAAATTCCTTGTTCTCTTCAGTCTCAACCTTCCCCACTTGCATCTTTGATTATTGTTTTTCATAAAGTTACTATTAAACAAATTCTTACCTTAGAACAGTGGAGAAAAAAACCCTTATTTGACCAAAAGATTTTCTCAATCATATGATCCACCATATATTTGTTATTCTGATTACCAACAGACATGAACAAAAACATTTTTAAGACAAAATAAAAATTTGCGCCATTCTTGGTTCCTTCATTTTGACAAATTACAGGAAATTAAAACTCTCAAGATGATTCCTGCTATGGTGAGATTAGTTTGGACCTGGATCTCTCATTCTTCCCATTCCTCTCTAAGAAAGTCTCCAAATTCTTGAAGAGGTTGAGAGCTGTTGACATGAAAAGAAGTTTCGATTACAAGAGATGAAATTTGGAGAGTTGGAAGAGCGAGAGAGGGAATGAGAATGGCTTCAGATGATTTCTGAATACATTTCTTACATACAGACCCCATTTTTATAGACGCATTTACAGTAGAGATAGACACTAGCACAATAGACTGACACTAGCATAGTAGACTAACTGACACTAGCATAGTAGGCTGACATTAGCTATGAAGTCTATATGTACGCCTTATCTTCTTTTATCTATAGTAATTGACTGTAATATGAAATATAGACAAAGTCCTTTGTCTTCTAATAAGTTGCTATTGTTGACTTGTACGCAATTTTTCGTTTGACCTTGAATAATAATCCGACAGTAATGAATGTTGTTGAACAATACTTTGATAGTGGACAATAATGGACGCAATCATTTGTCTTGTTCTTCAAGGAGATAATACTTATGTCGGCTAAAAAGATAATGGTACTAACAATCTTATCTTGTTTTTACATTATTTGAGAATCATAATTAGAGAGTTCCAGATCAAATGGATCTTGAGAATCCATTCAATGGGGTGGATAATTTTGAGATGGGGACGCCTGTTGGGAAGGAGAGACCTGTTGATAATTTTGAGAAAGAGAGGCTTGTTGGGAAGGAGAGGCCTGATTAATTAGTGATAATGCTGCTTGTTGTAATGTAGAAAATCTGGCTTGTTGTTGAGGGTTTTGTTCATCGTCATTGTCTGAAACCTGTGACATTGCTTCAGCTTGTTTTTTCAAAAAAATTTTGCTTGTAATTTATGCTAATTGAGTCTGAAATCTACTTCTATGGACAAAAACTTCAGGAGCCTTGATAATTTTTGAAAATATTTTTACAACATGATCGTAATTGTATTTTTTCCACCATTTGATAGAAACTTGGCAGGCCAAGAACATAATATTTTTTAGAGAGAGATGAGGTTTAATAACATATTCATATTTTATGATCCAATTTAATTTTGTTTTAAGGAAGAAAAGAATAAGTGGTGGATAATGTGATAGAGAATGTGGATAATCATTTCGTAGTGTAAAAATTTAGAAACTTTCTTAGAATGGAATGGGAAGAATGAGAAATTCAGGTCCAAACTGATCCCACCATGGTATGAACTATCTTGGGAGAATTTTAATTTCTTTTAATTTGTCAAAATGAAAGGATAATAGGAGTTGTAGAAGACTGAGACAATAATAGAGGATTGATAATCTGGATAGAAGTAGGAGAAGAAGTAGAAACAACTTTTGAATATGTAGTTAATTCTGGAGAAGACAATGGTGAGAATGGATTATAGGATGGCCTGATATTTTGTGGTAATGTTCCCAATACCGTGTAAGGTTTTGGAGTGGAAGAAGGACAATGTGAAGAAGGAGATGGTGGCCTGACATAAGAAGATTTGAACTTTACTCTGAACTTTGAGGATGACATAATTTTCTATGTAAGAATTCTCAAGATAGAAAATCAGGAAGAGAATTAGATTCTCCTTTAATATGTTCAATATCAAAATAAAAATACTTAAAATAGCTTGCTATCTAGCAAATGTTTGCCTAGTAACCAGGTTTTTTACATATTTAATCAAAACTTCCTTGGCTGATTTACAATCTATTCTAAGTAAAAACTTTTGATTCAATAAATCGTCTTGAAATTTTAAAATACATAATATAATAGCTAAAATTTCTTTTTTAATATTATTAGAATTCTTTTGAGCAGGATTCCAACATCCTGAATGAAATCTAATAATTTGTTTTAAGTTATTTGATAATTTTTGTTTCATAATTCCTCCATAACCGATCTCAGAAGCATCTGTTCCAACAATTTTAAAAGTATGAGGAGATGAAATTCCTAAGTATGATAGTTTCTTAACATGATTTTTTATTTATTTTATAATATTTGTATGCTTTTCTGTCCATGGTGGTGGATTTTTTTTTTTAATTTTTTAAATAATGGCTTACATAATGGCCTGTGAGATTGATAAATATTTGCAACATAATTAATACTTCCTAAAAATTTTTGTAATTGTTGCTTATTCTTTATTTCATCTGAAAATTTATTGGCAAATTCTATTGCTCTACTAATTAGGATAATAGTTCCTTGGTAGATATCATGTCCAAGAAATCTAATTTTGTTTTAAAATAATTTTATTTTTGTTGCTGAGACTACTAATCCGTTTTTTTTAATAATTTGAACAAAAATATTTAAATGTTTCCAATGTTATTCAATGGATGAAGAAAATATTATTACATCATTTATATAAACTATTGAAAAGTGAGTAAATGGGGTAAATATTTCATTTATAATATTTTGAAATTCACTAGGATCATTTTTTAATCCAAATGACATAACATTCCATTCATAATATCCGAATGGGACTATAAATGCAGTTTTATATCTATCTTTTTTAGCAATTTGGATTTGCCAAAATCTATTTTTCATATCAAATTTTGAAAATATAATAGCATTATAAAATCGAGATAATAAATCTTTTTTTTTGGGAATATGATACTTTATCCATTGTAATACTTTATTTAATGGCTTATAATTTATGACTAATCAAGGAGTACCTCTTTCTAATTCTGTTTTTTGTTTTTTACATAGAAAGCAGCACAATTCAATAGTGATCTACTTTTTCTAATTAATCTCTTTAATAATAAATCATTACTTTCTTTTTTACAAAATTCTAATAATTCATTATTCATTTGTATTGGCCTAGCTTTAGTAGGAATATTCTTTTCAAAAAAATATTTTTCAAAAGGTAATTAAATTATGTGTCGTTTTCTATTTAAAAAGGTATTAGGTAAATTAGAGCATACTTCATTTTTAATTATAATTTTAAAATTATTAATTTTTTGAATTAATAATGGATCTTTTAATTGTTCTTTAATTATTTTGTATTTTAGTTCCTATTTTAAAAAATTTATGTCTTTTTTTTTTTAAATCTTATTCTTAGTTAAAAGATTAATTTCTTTAACTAATGAAACTTCTTTTAAAGTATTAATTTCTTTTGAAACTGGGGGAAATAAAAATTTAAATTGAATTTCTTTATCAAATATTTTTGTAGAAATTTCTTCCTCTGTTATATAGAAAGGATAGATTAAGGCAAGAAAATGATTTCCTAATATTACACTAGTGTTAATATTTTTTACTAGGATAAATGTTGTTTTAAAGCAAATTCCATTATTGCAAATATGTGCATTTGATAATTTATAATTTATGTTTAATTTTACTCCATTAACTTGAGATAATGTTTCCTTTGTTTTTATAAAATATTTAGACGGTATTATCTTTACTTGTATATAGTTTAAATATGCTCCTGTATCTAATAAAACAATTGCCGTAAAAGAAAATTCTTTGTTAATAGAGATGGTTACTTCAACATACCATTTTTGAAAATTTATTTTATTAAGAAAACCCCGTTGGTTACTTCAAAAGAAAACCCCGTTGGTGGTAAGGTAATCCCTTTCTCACTCTGGATTTCTGTTGGATTTGTTATGTATTTTTGTTCTCATGGTGGGACGGGGGGCGTCTGGAATATGAATTTTGGAATGGTTTTGTTTTTTTTTTTTTACCTTCAATACTTTGTTACATTGGGTAATTACTATAATTTTTTTAAAATATATAATTACTATAGATTTAATGGACGAAGCTTCCATAATTTCCTTGTGGAACTGGGGAAAGAAAAAAATAATGGAACCTTCTTACAATTTATATTGTTGTGCAAATTTTTTAAGCTGTGAAGTTTATAGATTGATTGTAAATGAAATAAGCAGGTTAGCTTTACTGCTGAACTGCAATTTGGTTTTTTCATTCAATGGAAATGTGATTAATTTTGATGCCTAAGGTTGCTCTACTTTGTCTCTTTGACCAAGATGCTCAATAAAATATGGCCAAGAGGCTCTTTTGAATTATGATTGATCTATGAAAGATCCTACTGTGATATTGAACCGTTGAAAACTGAGAGGGAGGTCTCATGAAAAGTTATGGTGGATTCTATATCGGGTGTGCTTGGGGTGGATAATATTCTAATGAGGTACATTGGGCTATACAAGTGGGGTTATGGAAGAGTGTCAGAAGAGGATGGGGGTGTTTTTTTACTAATACTAGACTTGAGGTGGGTGGGCGATGGCTTTGTGACTAGATTTTGACATGATTTATGCTATGGTGACAAAGCCCTCAAGTAAACTTTTCAAAAGATAAATAATATCGCAAATGCTTAAAAAGCTTCTATGGCTGATCTATTGGAATTCTCTAGTCGCCCCTACAATGGAATGTTAATTTTTTCAGAGCGTCTTTAGACTAGGAAGTTGATGCCTTCACAGAGTTCCTTAACCTTGCTCAGAGATAGATATGGTTTTGTGAGGTTGTTGAATTATACTCTTGAAAGTTGGATTTTACCCCTGATTTTGGTGTTGAAAGTTGTGGTTTTGCTGTTGAAAATGTTGTCTATAGTTGCTCTTGGATTTTACCCGACTTTGATTAGTAATGTTGGATTTTTTTTTTTTTTAGATTAGTGATGCTCGGACATTGATATGGTTAGATGGTTTTTGAGGTTGTTGAATTAACTGTTGAAAGTTGGATTTTACCCCTAATTTTGGTGTTGAAAAGTGTGGTATTGCTGTTGAAAATGTTGTCTATAGTTGCTCTTGGATTTTTCCCCTGCATCATGCATGCCTTGGTTTATAAAAAGTCAAAGGATCAATAGCTTGCAGAAGTTTCATTCCTTTAATTTTCTGTACTATATTTTCTAAAGTCAAAACTCCGATGTTTTAACAAGAAATATTTGGTTGTTTTTTGTACTTCCCAAAGTGGCAAGTGATCATCATGCATATGAAAAAAGTTTAAATTTGGTTGTTTTTTGTGTGCTGCAAGTTACGATCTTTATATATGGCTTACCCCATTGGTATTTTTCTGTCATTTTTCCCCCCACTGGGAATCAGTTTTGATTATGGGTCAGTACTGAACAAGCATCTCTCTTCATGCTTTAGCTTCAAGTAGGGGTGGGCAGCGGGGCCCCGGAACCCACTACCCCGCCCGTTTTGCCCCGCCCCCGCATAGGGCGGGGCGGGGCGCCCCGTACCGTTAGGGCCGGGGCGGGGGCCCCCGGCCCGTTTGGCAACCCCCAGCGGAGGCGGGGGACGGAAACGGACCCCCCCCGGTCCGTGTTTCCCCCGCCCCGCACCGTTATATATATATATATAATATAATATATTATATATTATATATATATAACCGGATATCTAAGAGAAACGGCGTCGTTTTGTGGTGGACAAAACGGCGCCGTTTCAGTTAGTGAGTTTTATTATTAACCCACTAATTGAAACGACGCCGTTTTGTGATTAACAAAACGGCGCCGTTTCAATAACCCTAAGACATAACCCCACCCCACCCCCCCCCCCCCCCCCCCCGATCCCCTGATTCCCCTCCCCTCCCGAGTCCCTTCCTCCCCCTTCGGCCTAATCCCTTTTGCTAAAACCCCCGTGTTCGGTGTTCCCTCCTCCCACCGGCAACCAGTCCGGCCGCCGCACGTATTCCATCCTCCCTCTCTCTCGCACGACGCACGACGCCGTTAGCACGCCGCACGGTAACATTTCTCCTTCTCTTTTGATTTTCTCCGTTTAGTTATTATTTTTTATTTTTTATTTAGTTTTGATCGGAGATTGGAGGTAGGATGGGGTTGAATCGGAGATGGAGGATGGGATTTGTTGGATTGTGTGCTGTGGATTCAATGGATTGTATAATTGTTTGGATTGAATGGATTGTTTTTTTTTTTTTTTGTAAATTTCATTGAACTTCGGACCCCTAAATTGATTTAGGGGTTAGGGTTTCGGATTGGAACCCTAATTAAATTAGGGTTCCAATCCGAAACCCTAATTTGATTTAGGGTTTCATTGAAACCCTAACCCCTAAATTGATTTAGGGGTTTCATGATTGAAACCCCTTCTGTAACTTTTGTTTTCCAACTTCCTCTCACAAAGAAGTGTTCCTTGTTGAAACTGTAAATCACAGTATTTATTTTGTTCTTCCATGTTTTGTGTAATATTGTGTACTGGCTGAATTGGGAATTGAATATGTAAAGGCAATTTTGAGTCTGATTTGGGATTGCAATATGTAAATGTGTTAATAATCTCAGTTTTGTTTGGTTTGAGTTTGAGAAATCTGATGAGTCTAGCTGTTGTTGGTCTTATATATACACACCTGCTGGCTGTTTAATCATATTTAAATGATTTATTTTGGATAGGCTCATTAAATCAGGCCAAATTTGCTTAACCTTGTCATTTGTCAACCCTGTTGTTAATTACGAAGCTTTATTTTATAAGTTTTTCATTATAATTATGGTACTTGTATCCATCCTAGCTTAAGTTAGAAATGCAAGCTATTTTCTATTCCAAAATTTGAAAGCTAAGGGTATTTTGGTCACACAACTTCTATGTTAAGGGCATTTTGAGAATTTGACAAGTTCCAAATAGTTCAAAGCAACTCTCAAATCTCCATTGATTTATGAACAAAAAATTTAGCTTTATCCATTTATTACAAAATGTTTTGAAGAAAAATAAAGACCATGGATTTTGAGATTTTGAAGTTCATTTTCTGCTCACATGTATAAATACAAAGGATTTTTTTTTTATTCTTTTGTTATAAATACAAAGGATTAGACTTTAAAGATTAGACTTTTGGGTTCTTTGAGTTATTTAAATTAGAAGTATTGGATTTTATCAGTTTGAAAATCATTTTGTGCTCACATGTAAGCAAAGCTAGGGTTTCGGATTAGTTTGTGGCAAGTGGTCTATAGAGCTTTATTTTATGTATTTTAAGATTAGTTTGTGACTTGTTCTGTTTGTATGCATTTTTGTCCTGATTGTGTTGGATTGCACTTTGAATTTTATGTTTATCCTTTTTTGTTGGAGAACTAGGAATGTCGTCAGATTTCAGTGATAGCTCGCCTTCCCCAGCCAACACCCCTACCCCAGAAACTAACCCTACTCCTACCCCTTGCCCTGCTCCGAAGCCCACACAGGGCAAGAAACCTGTATCCATAGTTTGGCAACACTTTACCAAACTAGAGGGTGGTGACCCCAACAACCCACAAGCTAAATGTAATCACTGTGGGAAAATGTATGGATGTCACTATAGGAAACATGGTACATCCCAGCTGAAGGTCCATCTAGAGGAACAATGCAAGAAGAGTCCAATTTTAAAATCCTTAGTAGAGAAGGGTCAATCTAGACTAGATTTTAAAATGGCGGATGGGAGTAGTGGGGCCGGGGGGCCAACATTGAAGGGGTATACGAAGTATAACCCCGATGAGTGTAGAAGAAAGTTAGCTCGTATGATTGTCATGGACGAGCTGCCTTTTCAGTTTGTGGAGGGTAAAGGGTTCCAAGAGTTTGTCCAAGAGTTGGAACCGAGATTTGTACTTCCTTCTCGTCACACTGTGGCAAAGGATATTAAGAAGATGTACCTCCGTGACAAAGATGTTTTGAGGGGCCAATTGGCGGGTTTGGTAGTTTGCCTCACTACCAATACTTGGACTTCAATCCAAAATATGAATTACATGTCGTTGACTGTGCATTTTGTTGATGCTGATTGGGTTCTGCACAAAAAAATTATTAAATTTTGTCAAATAACTGATCATAAGGGTGAGACGATTGGGAAGGCCTTGGAGGCCGCAATAAAGGAGTGGGGGTTGGAAAAAGTTTTGACTGTGTTAGTTGATAATGCGTCGTCTAATGATGTCGCATTGGGGTATCTAAAGAATTATCTTAAAGATGCAAATAAGATATTCTTGGGTGGTGAATACTTGCATGTTAGATGTGCTGCATATATTTTGAATTTAATTGTGACTGAGGGGTTGAAAGATGTTGATGACTCGGTTGCACGAGTTAGAATGGCTGTGAAATGGGTGAGGTCTTCTCCTTCTAGATTGGAGAAATTCAAAGTTGCTGCAAAGGCTGCGGGCATAACATCGAAGAAGGGTCTTTGTACTGATGTGCCTACCAGATGGAACTCAACCTTCTTGATGTTGGAGGCGGCCCAAGAATATAAGGCAGCCTTTCAATTATTGGGTGATGAAGACATCCAATATGTCAAATACTTTGATGAGCACGGTGGATCACGAAAGTCAAATGATGATGATTGGGTGGTAGTTTCTACCTTCGTTGATTTTCTTGGATTATTTTATGATGTCACATTGAATATATCTGGTTCTTTGTACCCTACATCCCATGGGTTTTGTCAACAAATATGTAGGGTAAAAGAAGAATTAGAAGATATGCGTAGGGGTTCCAATGAAAGGATGAGGGAGATGGCAATGAGCCTGATGCTAAAATATGACAAGTATTGGGGAGATTTGACTAGAATGAATATTTTCTTATATGTGGCTGTTATTCTTGATCCCCGTCTGAAAGTTTCAGGCTTGTTATATGGGTTGAGACTTGTTCACGATCAGGTATGGACTGAAATTATTGGTGAATTGGCCCGAGAGACCCTGAAAAAATTGTATGACGAGTTTATGGCAATTAAGGGTGGTACGACATCGAAGACACATACACCGACCCCAACGCCATCTACAAACACCGTCACCAGGCCTCATACAAAAAAGCGCAGAATGCCGTGAACTAAGACCCTCGCACAGAATCCCACACTTATCCATCAATCTACGGAGGTTGTTTCTGAGTTAGACAACTATTTGTCAGCGGATATGGTCCAAGATGATAATGATCATTTCGATATATTAGGATGGTGGAAGAATTCCTCAAAGAAATATCCCGTAGTTTCTGAGATTGCCCGCTGTATTTTGGCCATTCCTATTAGCACCGTTGCCTCAGAGTCAGCCTTTAGTACCGGAGGTCGTATATTGGATCCTTTCCGTAGTTCATTGTCTCCTACAACTGTAGAGGCATTGATATGCACACAGAGTTGGACGATAGGAAAGGATATTCATGTTCCGGATATTTTAGATTTTAAGGAGACCGATGAGGGTGGTGATCAGTCTGGATTTGGACCACCTGGTAAATATTTTTTATTCTATTATTTTAATTTATTTATATTCATTTCCATTTCATCGTTATTAATTTTAATATTATTATTTGTAGTAACACATGAGACGTCTAGCACCTCTGCAACATAAAAATGTGCTGAAGCCCGGGCCGCCCCAACTGTCACACCCCTTGACTCAAAGACAAGCCACAGCTGACAAGCCTCTTTAGAATATTTATTTTTTAATTATTTGTTCGAATTTTGTATTCAATAATTTGTAATGTTGATACAATGTCCCTTGGACACTTTTATGTTTGTAATTTTGTAATTGTTTAGCCTTTCAATTTTGTAATAGCTTAGTTATTATTATTTTACCATTCATAACACTTTTTTTTTTTTTAAGCTGGTTTTTTAACTTTTCTTTTCCTTTTTACTTATAATTTTATGGGCTGAAAAATGAAAATGGCCTAGAAATTGCTTTTTCTGGGCCAAAAATAGCAATTTCTGAGCCATTTTGGGCCCAAAAACGGTTTCTGGGCCCAAAATGGCCCAGAAATTACTTCTGGGCCATTTTCGGCCCAGCAATTTTTTCTGGGCCCAAGGCCCAGAAGATGCACCTGGGCCCAAGGCCCAGAAAATGCTCCTAGGCCCAAGGCCCAGAAGGGGGGTGCGGGGGGCCGGACGGATTGCCCCCCCACCCCGTAACCCGTCATGCGGGACGGGGTACCCCGCCCCCGCACACCGGGGGCGGGGGACGGGGGTGATTTACCCCATCCGCCCCATGCGGGGGCGGGGGGCGGGGGGGGGGGGTCTACCCCGCACCGTATGGTGCGGGTAGCACCCCTAGCTTCAAGTCCCCATAAATTGATTTACTAAAAGTTCAATTATTTGTATCTAACATGAAACAGATCATTATGTAGTAGTGTCATAATTGGATTCATTATGTACCATTTCAAAATGCCCCAAATTTTACAGGTATATGCATGAGTCAAAACCACATATAATTTTTTCAGTCATTTAACAACACATTTACACAGCTTGTTGGAACATCACATTATGGTCAGTTCTACTAACATGGTAGAACATCGACATTTTGAATAAGTTTTGTATTGCACTCCAACCAGTCATACTTTACTTACATCTGTCAAATATACCTTTTGTATTGTAGGGAGAAGCAAAGTGTCAATTCTTCATATGGGCAGATATACTTCAACTAGTAGAGGATAAAATTCGCTCAAGAGAGAATGCAGTGAGAAAAAAGGAGGACGATGTATTGTTGTGCGAGTATGAAGTTCAGAAAAAAGAAGATAAACTAGGTGAAAAAGAGAATGTTCTTACAAGCAAGAGGAGAAAATTGGGAAGCAGATCGTAGAGAATAGATGTGAACGCATCTTTTTGTGTATGTATTGGGTGTTATCGATTGTAATAATTTCTGGTTGGCTTGGACCATAAATGTATTTGGTGGTAGTTAGCTATAAATAGATAGTTGGGATTTAACATGACGCTTTGTATTTTGAACACGACCCAATGTATTTTGAAGAAGTTAGTTGTAAACTTTTGGTATGTAAAATGGATGGTTCTTGGATGTTGCTTGATATTCACCTAATTTAGAACCTTATTACAATTCACCTGAATTGTTCCAAATAACCATATAAATTACAACCTAATATGAAAAATTAATTAACCAAATAATCGCTTTAAATTACAACCTGATATGACAAATTATAAAGAAATATATGACAAATCAATTCAAACAAATACCACTAGCAGCAATATAGAAATTTCTCCCTAATCTTACAAAGTAGAAATATCCAAAATAAAAGGCAACATACATCTGAATCGTAAAAAATTCAAGTCAAATTACATTAATCCCCCCAACTCCCAAATTACAGCCCAAAATACTCCCAAAATTACATCAAATACTTCACAACTCCCAAAATATTTCAAATTACATTAATACCCCCAACTCATGCCTCAAATTACCTCAAATTACATCACATTACATCGAAATTCTGATAAATACTTGCTAGTGGCTACAACATTAGTTCTCCTCATTTTTCGATGGCATTGGGTTTGTGAACGTACTGCACTGTGTTAGAACAACAAAATCATCCTTGCTTCCACTGTGTACCTAAAAAAATTGGTGGTGGCGAGATATACAAACCCATTACAAAAAAATTATAAATCAGTGAGAACCTAAAAAATTCTAAATCATCCTTGTGTAAATGTATTACCTGATCAGTTGTTGGAGCTTCTGGTACCTCTAAATCATGTGATGCTTCATCAAATATTTTTCTACAAGTCTAAATAAATTTTAAATAAAAAAATACACATTCATTAGAAACAAATATACATGTAGTTGAACGCATTATCTAATTACCAATTATATAAAATCGCTTACCGGTTTCTTCTTTCGCTTTGTTGCAGCCTTCTCCAAAGGCTGAACCTTCGTTTTTGTTGGCGGCCTCCCTTTCTCTCGAACAACGTGCGGGTTTAAGATTTTCTTACCCTTGGTAGGGGCTGTAGTCTCTTTTACCTTGCTTGAATCGGACTCAAGTGTTAATCCTTTAAATTTAATCTCAAACTCATCCAAGTGGCAAATGAATGCATCAACATGGTCATCACTTGAGCATACATGAGTTGCTAAGTTTAGACATCGTTTAACCACGAACTCATTCCACCGTGAGTCTGCATTCTGCCACAAGTCGTCATAGCTACTTTTTACTATCGTATATCTCCTATTTAAGTCCTTCCTCCAACGATCCAAGATGTGCTTATCCGACAACGCATGAATCTTATTCATCTGGAAAATGTTCAATGCATGCCTACAGAGAATTCCCCTCATCTCAAATAATGCACTTGTGCATTTAACATCAACTTCCTCCTCGTTAAAGTAAACTGTGTACTTCACACTCTTGACATGGTCATCATCAATGGTAATTTCATCCAAAACATCATAGGTGGAAATGCAACCCTCCTTGCTTATAAGTATGCAGATACATAAAATCATTCCCCACGCCTCTCGTTGGACCTCCTTAAATTTTGCATTCGTATACACAATTTAAAATTGCTTCTCAATGCAGAATGCTGATAAACATGGGATGGTTTGGTTTGCAGAATTGAAATCAGTTGTCGTCTTGACCTCCACCTTCTTCCTGAGCTCATTGTCAAGTTGATTGACAAATTCTTTTAACGTATACCAGAATGCACAAACCCATCGAAGAAAGCATTCATGCTTTCAGACCTTTGTGTTGTGCTCATGCCAACCCAAAATACTCCCTTAAGGTACACCGGTACCCAGAATGCCCTCTCATTGTACAATCCTTGCAGTCATGGATTATCACCAAGATCATACTTCTGAATAAGTTGCCCTCACTTATGCTCAAACTCTTCGCATGTCTGTGAATCATATAGAGCATTCTGGATAGAGGTCTTCAACCCTACGTTGAAGGCAGTGTGAGATCCCAATTTCTTCGGTAGTTTTCGCATTATATGCCATAGACAATATCTATGGCAAGTGTCTGGGAATGCCAATGCAATAGCAGCTCTTCATTGTTCAATCTTGATCTGTTATAATCACTTTTGGAGCCTGACCATCCATGCACTCCAACCATGCTCGAAACAACCACACAAAAGTACTTGTATTCTCGCTTGAAATCAACCCAGCCCCTAACAATATAGACTGCCCATGATGATTTACACCAACAAATGGAGCAAACGGCATATCGTATATATTTGTTAGGTATGTCGTATTAAAGGTCATAACATCTCCGAAATACTCATACGCTGCTCTACTATCTGCGTCAGCCCAGAACACATTTCTCAGTCTCAACTTCTCATCCACATCAATCACATAGACAAAGCCATTATTCTGCAACCTCATTCTCTTGAAGTACTCAGTAAGTGCTTCGCCACCCCTTTTACCCAATTTTAATTGTCTAGCTTTGTCAATAAAATTTTGATAGTCTTTTTCTTGAAAATCAAGATTCTCGAACTCACCCCGCATCAACAACAAGTGCCCCGAAATTCTTATTCATTCGAATACCTGCTCTGTCGTTCAAGTCAAGCATCCTTTGATTGTATTCGTCTAAATACTTGTGCAACCTAAAGAATCCAGACTTTTGTGGGTTGACAATACTATGATTATGAGCATTCTCTACAGTGGTTACCACCCAAGTACCCTTCACCAAGTGAGCATTGATCTTTGCCTTACAATCTGTTTTAATAGTTGGTCGCGACCTTAACATATTACTATCCCGAGGTTGGTACTTGCCACCTCGCGCACACCCAATCGTCAAATACTTTACCTTTCTATCTGCCTCTCTCTTCGTTCCTTGTGTTATCACACCAAAACCTTCTTGCTTCACATATCACTTATAATAGGCCATTAGCTCATTATCAGTGGCAAACTCCATACCAGGTTTTGGCTCCTCCTTAACTTAGTCTTTATTTCTTTATTTATCTCATCGGCTTCTGTCTCTACGTCTAATGAAGTATCTGAAAAAGAAAATGCTCACTTAGGATATGTAAAAATTTATATTACCCTCCAAGTAATACGGTATTTCTATGAAATACAAAGCCACCTCAAAAAGTAATGTACCTCCAACATTACTTGCAGTCTCTGCATTACTTGAATCCTTTCTGGTGCTTCTCAATTCCTCTCCGGTACTCAATGGAGGGCATGAAGTTGATGGGGGCTTTAATCAAGTATGATGTTAGAACAGGTAACGATGCACATAAGGCAAAATAAAAAATGTTAGATAGGAATCTACCTCGTTAGTTTGTTAGACATGGCCCGAATCCTTCGTATTAGTCGACAAAGGGTAAAACGTTGTTGGGATAAGTGGTATTGGTGGCGGCTGTAATCAGGCATGATTTAGAATGAGTAAAAAGGTAAATAAAAAAAGGGCTTTAAATACTACACCTGAGTCGTTTGTTGAACATGCCCCAACTCCTCTGCATTACTCGATGGAGGGCAGATGAATGTTGTTGGAATAGGTGGGGGCTATAATCACAAACTCATATTAGAATGGGTAACACCCAATAAAAAAAAATAAAAGTTTAATCAAATTTGTACTTGGCTCGTTCGTTAAACATGTCCCATCTCCTTTGCCCCGGTACTTGATGGCGGAGAGATGAAATTTGTTGGAATAGGTGGTATTGGTGGGGGCTGCAAACAAGCACAATGTTAGAATATGTAACAATACACGTAAGGAAAATTCCTACTTGAATCGCTTGTTGAAGATGGCCAGACTCCTCCGCATTATTCGACAGAGGATAGATGAATGCAATTGGAAAAGGTGGCATTGGTAGGGGCTGCAATCAGGAACAATATTATAAATATGTAACAATGTACGTAAGGAAGAAAAATACAAGGTTAGAAAAATTTCAACTTGGATCACTTGTTGAAGACGGCCCGACTCCTCCACATTAGTCGACGGAGGATAGATGAACGCTGTTGAAAAATGTGGCATTGGTGGGGGCTGCAATCCAGAATAATGTTAGTATATGTAACAATGCACGTAAGGAAGAAAAATACAAGGTTAGAAAATTTCCTACTTGTCTCGACTCTTCCGCACTACTCCATAGATGATAGATGAAAGTTGTTGGAAGCGGTGGCATTGGTGGCGGCTGTAATCAGACACAATGTTAAAATGGGTAATAGACAACTTAAGGAAAAATTATTTGAAAGTTTGGAAAGCTATGTACATACCTGGCTCATTTGTTCAACACGACCCGACTCCTCGACATTACTCGACGAATGGTAGTTGAACGTTGTTCGAAATGGTGGCATTGGTGGGGACTGCAATCAAGCACAATGTTAGAATACGTAACAATTAACACATCGGAAAAAAATTGAAAGTTTAGAAACCAACGTACTTGGCTACCCCATGCGTACGTATATGAATTCATATATACATTTGGATGCATCATAAATGGCGAGCAATAGGCATTTCCTGGACCATAATATCCCTACAATTCAAAAAAAAAAAAAAAGAAGATAAATTATAGTAACTAGTTGAAATCGAGACACCTTCCTTTGTTGAATGACCAACATATCATACCTGAGTTGGTGGACTTGGTGTAGAAGGCCTGGCTTTGCTTTTATCTTTTTCTTTGTCCATCACGTTATTGAGAATGAGACGTACAATCCCTTGGGTGAATTAATGAAGAAATAATCATCTCTTGTCTCTCAAGTTTTAAACATCAAATTCTGCAAATATTTTAACAAACAATGATCTAACCACATGCTAATTTTAACAGATTAAACCAAGGCAGTAGCTGAGTTTCCTATGCTACCAACAAAACCATCAACAAACAATTGACATCCGTTCTAACCTCCAAACTACCATGCAAAATCTTCCTTTATATTATTGAACCACAAATATTGCAAGATTCTCAACTCAGAACCAGTTCTCGGCTCAATCCAAAGCCTTTCTCAAGTCCCTTTTTTGATAAATTTATTTCTAAAAATGATAATAACTTGAAAAGTAAAATTTTTTCCATGGAAGAAAAACATAGTTGCAGAACCCAAACTATCAACTATCAGCACATTGAGAAATCCATACCATAAATCCCCATTCTAAATCCCATCCCAGATCAAATACCCAACTCCCACAATGGGTTACTTTGCAGACGCCTTTAAACATTGGGCAGACGGCAGAAGACGGCAATGAAGAAATGCTTTCAGCAGGTACCTTCTCTGGGAGTCGTTCTTCGCAGAACACATACTTGCAGAACCATTCTCCGTGGGGGTTAAGTTGGAGGGAGGTAGAAATTCGAATCAGACTTGAAAACTGAAAGTGAAAGTGAAAACCCACTCTTGAGACGCGAATGGGACAGGGGCACATGGAAACTGAATCTGAAAAGAGATAAAATAAATTTACTGTACATGGGGGAAAAAAAAAATTAAAGCCACGTGGGCGGTGTATGGTGTGGGCGAAAGTCTGGGCTTAAGTGTAGAATTACTCTTAATAAAATTATCTGGCCCTTCTTTAATAACTATTGTTGAGCTTTCTCCTTGTTCTTTTTTAGGAGAATTAGTTTTATTAGCAATTTTTAATAGAATAATTTCTTGTATTAATTGTTCATTTGAAACTTCTAATCTAGTATTAGAGGCTTTAAGATTTCTAAATTCTTTATTTATTTAATTAATTTATTGTTGTAAGTATTTTAAAGTAATTTTTTGTGTTTCTGCTTTAAATCTATTTATTATTTCTGAGAAATTATATGAAGAAGGTGTTGGGGTAGGTGCTAAAGTGGGTTGATTAGTAAAAGTTTCTTTTAATTTTTCTAAATATTCTTTTCTTTCTTGTGGATTACTAATTTTATCTATTAGTTCTAATATAATATTTTCATGTGTTGATAATACGTTAATGGTTTTACAAATACAATTATTTTTTTCTAAATAATCACAAATGTGTATCTCATTTTCTTTTGATTCACTGTTAGAAGATTGTTCTAAGGGGTTTGATTCTTTTAATTGATAAATTTCTTCTTCTTCACTTGAATGTATTATAAAAATATTTAATAATTTTTCTATTACTGTTTCAGGTAAATCTAATTCATTAATTTATTTTTTAACCTTATAATTTGATGAATAATGTCCAACTTTTTCACATTTATAACAAACAATTTGTGATGACCCGCTTTTAAGTGTATTTTCGCTGAAATAATTGTTTTTATTTTAATTAATATATCAGTTATTTTATTTTAATTTAATTGCGTTTTAAAAATTAGGTTTTAATTTAATTTAATTTATTTGAGGTTGTGTTTTATTTCTTTAAGTTGTTTTGTGGTTTTAATCTTTTTGGCGGTTTGTTTCATTTTCCCGGAGTGAGGATTGGATCTCATCTCTTTTCACATCTTTTTCCCTTTTTTTTCTTTTTTCCTTTTTCTTTTTCCCTTCTTTTCCTTTTTCCTTCTTTTTCTTTTTTTCTTTTTTTTTTCTTTTCTCTTCCTCTCTCTCGCGTTCGGACCCCCCCCCGTGCTCTCTCTCTCTCTCTCTCCTCCCTCTCCCCCCGCGCCGGCTCTCTCTCTCTTCCAGCCCATCGCCGTCCGGCCACCAACCGGACCCCCACCGGTCCCAAAAGTTCCCTCTCCCTCCGGCGCACCACCCCTCCGAAAGCCACCCCCAACCGGCCGGCCATTTGGCCGGAAAAAGCCCAACAAGGCCGCACGGATTTCACTCCGATCCGCCGCCGTCGCTCCACCTCCGGCCACCATTTCTTCACCACTTCATCACCGACTCCTTGCCGTCCTAACCCACCCATTTCCGGCCTCCAACGACCACCGGAACAGCTCCTACGAGCTTGTTTTCCGATTTGCTATTTTCGGCCATTTCCGGCGATTCCGCCGCCACCCACGGCCGTCCGTCGCTTCCAATAGCTTCACAACCATCCCTAGACCATTCCCTATCAATCTCGTGTCCTAGTTTGTCCCCGTTCAAAAGTGGGTTTTTCAGACCCACGGCCACAGTGAATTTTCACTGTGACGTTGCTGTTTTTCCGCCGTTTGCAACGCCGCTTGTTTTCTAAAATTGCCGTATAGCGCTGTAAGTATTTTCCAAACCCTATTTTCAGATTTTAATATATATTGCTCATTCAATTATTTACTGTTGTTGGTTGTTGATTCCGGACTGAGTCCGAGGAGTTTCGGGGGTCGGATGGATGGAGGATGGAGTTGTTTGTTTATTTGTTTTATGTTGTTTGATTATTTTATTATGCATTGATATAGCATTTCATGGTGCATGCACGTGTGTTTTTGTTCATGTGTGAAAAGCCTGAGTATTGGCGTGAGTGGTTTTACGGGTGCGTGTGTATCACGAGCCCAAGCCGGGATGGGTTATTATCTCGGTGGAGCTCCTCTGGTCACTCGGGAGCGGAATAAACTGAGTGATGTCCCCTGAGTTGTCGAGAGAGATGACGGGAGCGGGGCTAGGGGATGTTTGGCTACGAACGCGCCGGGCGCGGAACCGGGCATCGCCCTACTCACCGACTCCGTGGCCCTTCGCTGGCGAGGGCTAGAGGATGCTTGGCTACGCACGCGCGGGGCGCGGAACTGGGCATCGCTCGTTAGGTGTCACATGCGTGGTGGTACTCTACGGTGTGACACTGGAGCCAGGGTGTGCGGATGACCCCTAGGGGAGGTCATGGTGCATACGGTTAAAATTGGATAATGGTTTATGAGGCCAAATGGGACTTTTGGCGTGGGCCAGATGGACTTCTGGCGAGATATTGGGCCGGATGGACTTCCGGCGAGATATTGGGCCAAATGGACTTTTGGCGGCCAAATGTGACTTTTGGCGTGTTTTTCGGAAAGGATATGTTTTGGGCCAAACGGGTTTTTGGCGTGTGTGGAAAACTTGGGTTTTATGGGCTTTGTGCATTGGGCATGGTTCATGCATCTTGTATGAGTTTTATGTGTTTCTATCTGGTAGTGTTTGGGGTTTTACTTACCTGCGGTACCATTCGTGGTTCCGTAGCTTTTGGTGCAGAGTTAGAGGACGAAGAGGAGGAGGCTGAGCCCGAGGATGCGGCTCCGCCGGGTTGCTGATGCTATCTTTTTATTTGTTTAAAACTGTATTCGTGTTTTGTAATATTTATCTATGTACGTTTTAAACAGCTTGTATTACGTTAAGAAAAATTCTGGTACTTAGTTATGACTTTCTTTATC
Organism: Carya illinoinensis; assembly: GCF_018687715.1. Classification (NCBI taxonomy): domain Eukaryota; kingdom Viridiplantae; phylum Streptophyta; class Magnoliopsida; order Fagales; family Juglandaceae; genus Carya; species Carya illinoinensis. The sequence goes on from NC_056761.1 coordinate 37,016,289, forward strand.
CGCTGCGTGTTTCTCTGTACACATTTGTTGCCTTGCACACACTCGGCACCCGTCGATGGGATGGTGACCCGGGTTGTCACCATCCGGACGTCTGAATTTCCTCGTGTTCGGGCGTGGAGATTTGGGGGCGTCACAGGTGGTATCAGAGCGGTTTGGCTCTGGGTAAAACCACATGTCCCGTAGGTAGTACCAGAATGTTTTTAAAGTTGCGTTTTGAAAATTATGTTAAGTATAGTTGTCTTATTTGTTTTATTTGTGTGAGCTTGTTTGTTTGTTTTTATTTATTTAGTTATGTTTTGGCATGCTGGTTTCTTTTGTTTCTTGCTGTGTAGTGCTGTTTTTGTTTTTGTTGGTTTTATGATGGTTTTATTTGTTTTCTTAAAGGAGGGTCAAGAGTAGTGTTATGACGGGAATATGGGGAGACCAGGGAGACCAAGGAAAAATACTCAGGAACCGCAAGAAAATACCTCCAGAGATGACTCCATAGCCGAAGCAATTCGGCAGATGACAGAGTTTATGCAACAGAGTGCGAGGTCCCAACAGGCAGGGCCTTGGCCACCACAAGGACCTTGGCCACCACAAGGGGGTCCTTGGCCACCATCAGGAGGGCCTTGTCCACCATCAGGAGGACCTTATCCACCGTCAGGAGAACCTTGTCCGCAACAAGGAGGGTATTGGCCACAACCAGGAGGTCCTTGGCCATATCAGGGAGGGCCTTGGATGTATCCAGGAGGGTCCAGCAGCATGGTGCAGGCCGGATGCACCTATGAGCGCTTCCTAGCGCATCGGACTCCACACTTCACGGGAAATGAGGATCCAGTTCAGGCTGGAAAATGGATCAAAGATCTGGAGAAGACTTTTGAGGTGTGTGGGTGCACTGAGGCACAACAAGTACTTTACGCCAGCTACCTCTTGCAGGGCACTGCTTCTGATTGGTGGGATACCAAGAGGGTGCTGTTGGAATCTGAATTGGGATCTTTCGCTGCGGTGACCTGGCAGCGTTTCAAGAAAGAGTTCAATGACCGCTTCTTTCCCGCATCGGTAAGGAAGCAAAAGGCAAGAGAGTTCTCCAATCTGGTCCAAGGGGGCGCGACAATGGAGCTGTACGCCTGGAGGTTCATAGAACTTGAGCGGTTTGCTCCTCATCTTGTCGCCACTGAGGAGATGCGAGCAGATCGTTTCCAGGAGGGGCTGCGTCAGGACATACGCCGCATGGTGGTCAGCCATCGGATAACCACTTTTCAGGAGTTAGTGGATGTGGCCACCCTTATAGAGAGGGAAAATAATCTGAGTTTGGGATCCCCTTCAGGGCAAAAGAGGCGGAGTTTTTCTGGTGAAGGAAGCAGCTCGGGTTCGCCTCAGAAGTTTGTTCAGCGGACTGGAACCCGATCTCAAGCATTCTCCAGCGTTCGCATGGGAGGACGTATGCCTGTTTGTGGAGTTTGTAATAGAGCTCATGAGGGCGAGTGTCGGACGAGTAGCGGACCCCAGTGTTATCGGTGCGGCCAAGTGGGACATATTGCTCGGGATTGCCCCGTTAGAGCTCAAGGAAGCTGTGGAGGTAGACACGGTGGAAGAACCAACCCGAGACAAGCAGTGCAAGCCCGGGTTTATGCTGTCACACCCGGAGAGGTGGATGATGAGGCACCAGCGACCCATGATGCTGGAGTAATCACAGGAAGGACGGGTTGTAGCCTATGCATCCCGTCAGCTGAAGGACCATGAGAAGAATTATCCGACGCATGATCTAGAATTGGCTGCGATTGTTTTTGTACTTAAGATCTGGCGGCATTTCTTGTATGGGGAAGCTTGTGAGGTATTTACTGATCATAAGAGCTTGAAGCATTTGTTTTCCCAGAAAAATCTGAATATGAGGCAGAGGCGTTGGCTGGAGTTAATCAGTGACTATCAGTGTGAGATCAAGTACCACCCGGGAAAGGCCAATATAGTTGCTGATGCCTTGAGCCGGAAGTCTCATTTGGAGGATGAAGCCGAACCGTCAGAAATGGATTCGTTACTTTATGGGATGAGAAGGCTCCTCATAGAGAGTTCGCAGCAAGTAGAGATTTTGTCTTCAGTTCTTGACATTCGGGTAATAGATTTTGAAGAATTGAAGGCTCTTCAAAGAAAGGATCCGAAGCTGCTGAACATCAGGAAAAGAGTCCGAAAATCTCGAGGGCCGTTGCACTATAGCATGGATAGTGATGGGATACTTCGGTTTCGAGATCGCAGAGTGGTCCCGAAGGACTCAGACTTCAAAGAACGGATCTTGGCGGAAGCTCATGCGGCCCCGTATTCAGATCATCCCGGCAGTACAAAGATGTATCGTGACTTGAAGAAAAATTATTGGTGGGATGGAATGAAGAAGGACGTTGCCTTATATGTGGAGAAATGCCACACGTGTCGTCAGGTAAAGGCCGAGCATCAAAGACCTGCAGGCATGCTCCAACCCCTCCCTATTCCTGAGTGGAAGTGGGATGACATCACGATGGACTTCGTAGTGGGTTTGCCGAGAATGCCTAGTGGGAAGAACTCTGTTTGGGTGATCGTGGACCGGTTAACGAAGAGTGCTCATTTTCTGCCTGTTAACGACACCGACTCTTTGGGTAAGTTGACCCGTTTGTATGTCAAAGAGATAGTGCGGCTACATGGCATACCAAAGACTATAGTGTCGGATCGAGACCCGAGGTTCACATCGCAGTTCTGGAAGAGTTTGCAGGCAGCTTTGGATACTAAGTTGAAGTTCAGCACTGCTTATCACCCGCAGACAGACGGCCAGTCAGAGCGCACCATACAGACCCTGGAAGACATGCTGCGAGCATGTGCCCTGGAATTCCAAGGAAGCTGGGAAAATCACTTGCCGCTCATTGAGTTTGCCTACAATAACAGCTACCATGCGACCATTCAGATGGCTCCCTATGAAGCTCTTTATGGGAGAAAGTGTAGGTCGCCCTTGTGTTGGGATGAAGTTGGGGAGAGTAGGGTAATTGGACCCGAAATAATTTAGGAAATGCAAAGCCAAGTCCGGATCATTAGAGATAAAATGGCGGCAGCTCAGAGTCGCCAGAAAAGCTACGCTGATACCAGGAGGAGAGAATTGTCTTTTGAAGTGGGTGATTGGGTTTATCTTAAAGTCTCTCCCATGAGAGGTGTTAAGCGTTTTGGTAAGAAAAGGAAGCTAGATCCGAGATACGTCGGCCCTTTTCAGATTCTGGAGAGAGTAGGGTCTGTCGCCTATAGGGTTGCTTTGCCAGATTATTTTGGGGATGTTCATGATGTCTTCCACGTATCATCCCTGAAGAAGAGCTTTGGGCAGCAAGAGCCTCGCTTCATCGACCCAGCAGGTATTCAGTTGCAACCGGATCTCACTTACGAAGTTGTTCCGTCGCAGATTTTGGATTGGAAGGAGCAACAGTTGAGGTCCAAGACGATACCTTTAGTTAAAGTGGCTTGGGGAGATCCGTTGGCTCAAGACTTCTCTTGGGAGCGAGCAGCGGACATGAGGGAGCAGTACCCGTATTTGTTCGAATGATGAAGGTATGTATTTTAATCTTGATCTCAGTTGGATTATGGGCGTTTATGTGGCTTGCTTTAAGTTGGTAGTTGATTTGCAATTTCGAGGACGAAATTGTTTTTAAGGAGGGGAGGATGTGATAACCCGCTTTTAAGTGTATTTTCGCTGAAATAATTGTTTTTATTTTAATTAATATATCAGTTATTTTATTTTAATTTAATTGCGTTTTAAAAATTGGGTTTTAATTTAATTTAATTTATTTGAGGTTGTGTTTTATTTCTTTAAGTTGTTTTGTGGTTTTAATTTTTTTGGCGGTTTGTTTCGTTTTCCCGGAGTGAGGATTGGACCTCATCTCTTTTCACATCTTTTTCCCTTTTTTCTCTTTTTTCCTTTTTCTTTTTCCCTTCTTTTCCTTTTTCCTTCTTTTTCTTTTTTTCTTTTTTTTTTTCTTTTCTCTTCCTCTCTCCCGCGTTCGGACCCCCCCGTGCTCTCTCTCTCTCTCTCTCTCTCCTCCCTCTCCCCCCGCGCCGGCTCTCTCTCTCTTCCAGCCCATCGCCGTCCGGCCACCAACCAGACCCCCACCGGTCCCAAAAGTTCCCCCTCCCTCCGGCGCACCACCCCTCCGAAAGCCACCCCCAACCGGCCGGCCATTTGGCCGGAAAAAGCCCAACAAGGCCGCACGGATTTCACTCCGATCCGCCGCCGTCGCTCCACCTCCGGCCACCATTTCTTCACCACTTCATCACCGACTCCTTGCCGTCCTAACCCACCCATTTCCGGCCTCCAACGACCACCGGAACAGCTCCTACGAGCTTGTTTTCCGATTTGCTATTTTCGGCCATTTCCGGCGACTCCGCCGCCACCCACGGCCGTCCGTCGCTTCCAATAGCTTCACAACCATCCCTAGACCATTCCCTATCAATCTCGTGTCCTAGTTTGTCCCCGTTCAAAAGTGAGTTTTTCAGACCCACGGCCACAGTGAATTTTCACTGTGACGTTGCTGTTTTTCCGCCGTTTGCAACGCCGCTTGTTTTCTAAAATTGCCGTATAGCGCTGTAAGTATTTTCCAAACCCTATTTTCAGATTTTAATATATATTGCTCATTCAATTATTTACTGTTGTTGGTTGTTGATTCCGGACTGAGTCCGAGGAGTTTCGGGGGTCGGATGGATGGAGGATGGAGTTGTTTGTTTATTTGTTTTATGTTGTTTGATTATTTTATTATGCATTGATATAGCATTTCATGGTGCATGCACGTGTGTTTTTGTTCATGTGTGAAAAGCCTGAGTATTGGCGTGAGTGGTTTTACGGGTGCGTGTGTATCACGAGCCCAAGCCGGGATGGGTTATTATCTCGGTGGAGCTCCTCTGGTCACTCGGGAGCGGAATAAACTGAGTGATGTCCCCTGAGTTGTCGAGAGAGATGACGGGAGCGGGGCTAGGGGATGTTTGGCTACGAACGCGCCGGGCGCGGAACCGGGCATCGCCCTACTCACCGACTCCGTGGCCCTTCGCTGGCGAGGGCTAGAGGATGCTTGGCTACGCACGCGCGGGGCGCGGAACTGGGCATCGCTCGTTAGGTGTCACATGCGTGGTGGTACTCTACGGTGTGACACTGGAGCCAGGGTGTGCGGATGACCCCTAGGGGAGGTCATGGTGCATACGGTTAAAATTGGATAATGGTTTATGAGGCCAAATGGGACTTTTGGCGTGGGCCAGATGGACTTCTGGCGAGATATTGGGCCGGATGGACTTCCGGCGAGATATTGGGCCAAATGGACTTTTGGCGGCCAAATGTGACTTTTGGCGTGTTTTTCGGAAAGGATATGTTTTGGGCCAAACGGGTTTTTGGCGTGTGTGGAAAACTTGGGTTTTATGGGCTTTGTGCATTGGGCATGGTTCATGCATCTTGTATGAGTTTTATGTGTTTCTATCTGGTAGTGTTTGGGGTTTTACTTACCTGCGGTACCATTCGTGGTTCCGTAGCTTTTGGTGCAGAGTTAGAGGACGAAGAGGAGGAGGCTGAGCCCGAGGATGCGGCTCCGCCGGGTTGCTGATGCTATCTTTTTATTTGTTTAAAACTGTATTCGTGTTTTGTAATATTTATCTATGTACGTTTTAAACAGCTTGTATTACGTTAAGAAAAATTCTGGTACTTAGTTATGACTTTCTTTATCCGCTGCGTGTTTTTATGTACACATCTGTTGCCTTGCACACACTCGGCACCCGTCGATGGGATGGTGACCCGGGTTGTCACCATCCGGACGTCTCAATTTCCCCGTGTTCGGGCGTGGGGATTTGGGGGCGTCACACAATTTGTTGTTTTTCTTTTTATTTGTCTTTTTTAGATTTTTTATAGGTTTATTATATATTGGTTTATTATATGTTTACTTATCTTTCATATTTCTATAAGGTCTTTTATATTTTCATTTTTTATTTGGGAAATTTTTATAATTTATTTTTATCTTTTTCTATCTTCTAGATGATGCTAATAATGGAGTATAACCAAACTATTCACAAAAGGTATCTAACTTTTTCTTAGCAAAATTCTTTTCGTTATCCATTTGCTTTTTTAATATTAGATCATTACATATAATTAGACCAGTTCTATTAATAGTAGTTATTATGTCACCATATGTGAGATTAATAAAATTAATAGTACCATCCTGTTTTACTAATGCTTCGTGTACATTTTAAGCGAAGTAATATGGAAGTCCGGCTATGAACTTTTTCTTCCAGTATGATTGTTGACAATCATTTCTGATCATAACTTTAGTTAGAAATACATTTTTATACCATCTAAAATCAGATAATTAAGGACATCTTAAATTGTTTAATAAATCATTAGTCATTTCTTTAAATTGAATAGGATCACCAACAAAATGTTTGGTTAGTATAAATATTAAAGTATTAACAGCATCTTCTATAGGTTGACTATCTTCTGTTTTAATTTCTTGCATATTTTCATCATGTTTATACTGATTTAATATTCTTATTCTTTATTTTTGTGAAAGATAATGATCCCACTAGCCCTTTAATTGGTCAGTGAAACCTGTAACCAAAATATGTGCTACTTGATAATTTGTTTTTTTGCTAACTTTATAAACATTAGCTATCATAATCATTTCTTGGAAATGGTTTAATATTTCATATTCAGATAATCCATCTATATTCCATTCATATAATATATCTGCTGAAATAGAAGATCTAATTATATGTTCCCTTTCTTCGAATTCAATATCCGATGGAGTAGGCCTCAGATACAAATTATGGGAAATAGAAACATGATATTTAAAGTCTCTAGCAGAGAAAACATTAAAGTGATCGCCTCTAATTTTATTTAATTGTAAATCTTTGAATTGATTTTTAATGTTACTAATTTTAGAATCAGATAAATCAGGTGAGTCTGTTTTACTTAATATATTAATATGAAATTGTCTAGAAGTAGATGCAGTACTAATACTTAATTTTTCTAGTTTATTAGATATTTATTTTAATAAATCGTCTTTAGTTTTAGAAAAATTTATTTTTAAATGTGAAGGAATTTTATGGGGAATAAATAAAGGAATTTCTTTTTTCTTTGATGGAAGTATTGATAGGCGATATTTGATTTTCAATTCAATGTAATTGTTTACTCATAGTTTTTAAATATAAATTGATATAATTATTTTGTTGGATTATGTTATTAGTGTTTTTACTTTCTGATATAGAATTATATTTCTTTATTTGTGAGGCTAATACTTGAGTATTTCTTTGGTTGTACTTAATATCTTCAAAAGGTGGGTATTCTTCATGAATAATTTGATTATTATCTTCTTTAGACCATTTATTAGTAGTTTTATTTATGGTTGATAATTGGTTTGATTTATATATTTTAAACCAGGTGAAGAAATGTATATTAATTTGTAAGCTTTCTAAATAATTATAATATTTTATTTGGATATAATCTCTTTCTAATTTTGTGAAAGTAAAGAAAAATTTTAATCTTTTCTGTTCATTTTCTTCTTTCATATAATCTTGTTTTAGGTAATCTTTATTAATTTTAAATTCTTCTTTACTCAGGGTGAATATTTGAGCATCATCTCTAACTACTTGTAAATGAATATGTTGGAGAAGAAAGTTCTTTATTTTGTTGGAGATTTTGAGAGGTGGATGCTATATCAGGATGATTAACAGTGTATATTGGTGTATCAATAATATTTCCAGGAATAATTTCCCGGATCTGGGTATCTAGTTGTTGAGATTTGGTGTCAAAATTTTGAGATTTATTTCTATAAACTGAAGTAAGAACAACTTTGGATATATGATAACTAGAAGGTGCTGGTGAAGAGTAATGTAATAATGATCTCCTAAAATGTTGAAAAACAATTTGGATTGTTTCGTCTGTTCTTTGATCTATGTAATTTAGATCATTTTTAGAATTATTTTCTATTTTGGGTAATGAAACAATATTTTCTAACTGCTATTCATTAGGGAGAGTAATCTGATTCCAATTTATTTGTTTAGGAATTTGTATACTAGAATTTGGTGTGCTAGATTGTAATACTAATGTGTAGCCTTTTAGGCTAGTAATAAAAGCTTGTGGTCCTAATGTTGTTTTCATCAATTTATAATGAATTCTATACACTACAATTAAAGGGTGTGATTCTTTCATCATATGATAACCATTTGTTTTAATATTTAATGTTAAGGCATGTAAAATATTAGTATCAAATAATGAAAGTGAATAATTAGGGTAACAATTAAAATATACTAGTTCTTGAAAAAGGCTAGACTCTACCATTCCAAGTAATGAATCATGAAAATTAAAACATCTTCTGTCTCTCAAACAGAGTAATATTGAGGCATTTAATCCGTTTCTAGTGAGTGGTTTTATAGCCACTTATACTAATCCAATATGTATAAAGGAATATTTTTGTTCTCGGTTAATATTATCAGGTTAATAATAGTCTTCTTGGTTAATATTATCAGGTTTAGATTCTATACCTATATTAGTAGTAGATTCTTTTAATTTAAATAAAGAATTCATTGTGACAGATTTTAAAAATAAAGATTTTCTATATTCAAAGAGAGATGAGTAGATTAAAATTTTGAGAGAACACCACCAGGACCACCCTTAGAGCCCTCTTGGCATGAATGAGCTTACCAACGGATTTTCATGGCTTACTAACATAAGATTCTCAATATACCTCATTTTCTTTTATATGGGCAATCTTTGTTAAGAAATCCGTATCACTGATTTTTTATTTATTTTTATAACACAAGAATACTTAAGTGATTTTTTATACTTTTAATTTCTACTCTTAAGAACCTATAATGATATTCTAATTTTTCTTTTGCAGCTTATCTATTTTGATATACGTGACATCTTTTCTTCATTGAATAATAATCTAGTCTCATTTTTAATTGTTTTTCTTTAAGATCCTTTACTATTTCCATATAATGTTTTAATTCAAGTCTAGTATTATAATATGCACAAATTAATTCATTACAGTCACAAAAACCAGCTTGAACAAGATAATAGTTCATTATAAATTCACAAAATAATAATAAGGTATTAAGATAGCAAAAATAGAATAAAATAGCAGCAAATAAAATAGCAATAACAATATCAATATTATAAATTAGGAAAAATTTACAATAAATTTAAAAGGACACAAAATATTGAAGTCCTCGTCGATGGAGGTGGTATAGACTGAAATGGGCTTCGACCTTCTCCCAATATTTAATAACAAAACGTCATACAGAGGTTCCAGAATTTTTTAGAGTTTCGATTTTAATGGAATTTTATTTTAAGATTACTTACAATATAGTGGTCAAAGAATTAATTATGATATAAAGATGATCACTTTTCACCAATTATGAGTTTTAAACTCATCTTTAAGGCTGTGCATCCTAATGCAATTCTGGGTATCTGGTTCTATCCGCATCCGGATTTTAAATGCAATCCAGGTAATCGTCTGGATTAATCTGATTAGAATCTAAACATGTATTTGATTTTATCTGGTTAAAAAATGGGATTGTAACCAGATTGATTAGAAAATCGTTTTTTAAAAAATAAAAAAAATAAATGTCATCGTCCATGAATGGAATACATGTGCCATGTGCTTTGGGCCAATTTAATCTCATTTACAATATTATTATTATTATTATTTTTTTGATAATCATTTACAATATTATTTACTTTGATGCTACATGTTATTTGAAACTACAATATAGATAGTGGGCCTTGGGCCATAGTTTTATTTCTTGTATGCTTTTAGTTGTGTTAGCTTGGGTCCATGTAGGAGTTACCTTCTTTATATGCGAGACAAGGGCTCTAGAATTGATTGTACAAAAGAATGATTATCCAAGAACTTAATGAAAATATTTTCCTATTGCTTTCTCTCTCTTTTCTCTCGGAGGCTATGTCAATCTCAAATTTGACTAATTTCTTTATATTTTCTCTTATATTTTCTAGTCATCCAAACATCAAATATCAAGTGTGTTACAAAATATAAACAACAATAATATGTACAAATCTTCAGACACCATGCATGCTGTTTAACCGAAAAATAAAGCCCCAAATTTTCTGTTTGGCAAAGAAAATGCAAAACTAACCGATTGCGTCAGGATTTTGCTTTTTGCTTTCTTTTTATGTTTTAGTCAAGATTTTGCTTTCTTTTTTACGTCCCACACAATTAAGAATTTAAAGAATAAAAAACTTGAATTTCTTGTCCTTTCTAACATTTTCTTGGCAAATAAAAAATGTCATGAGATTAAAAATCAAACAAAAAATAGTTGGAACTGATTCATTGGAATATAAAAGGGTTCAGATTTCAAATCCATAAAAGGTTTCAAGGAATCAATTCTTTTCTTAAAATTCAAAAGGCCTCCCTGTTGAACGAAGGAGAGAGCAATTATCCCATCTTATTTTATCTGATCATTATAATTTTCTTAAAATTTTACTTAAAATATAATAAAAAATTTAACTTTTTCAAATTCTAAAATAATAATAATATTAAAAAAAAATATTATAATAATATATTATTTAACTTTCATTTTTCATTTAAAACTTTTTCATATTATATCTGAATCCAAATCAACCATTAATTAAGAATGCGATAAGGAGGTGAGAATGAAATCGACTCGAACACACCACCAACAATGGCCTTGACATCACCGTCAGGCTCTTGGAGCTCATCAAGGAACAATTTCCCATCCTCTCCTATGCTGATTTCTACAAGGGAAAAAAAAAACATTTTTCCCGTTTCAAACCCCAAGCCTCTCTCTCTACCATTCCAAACCCCAATGAAATCCACATGCTCCTCTCTCTCTCTCTCTACCCCACAACCAAAACAACTTAAAAACAAAAATATATAACAAAAGACTTAAATCAAAATCAATGAACACCTCTGTTCTCTCTTGAAACAGTAAAATCACTTGCTCATGTCAATTTTGAGGCTTAACACAACAAATTTTGTCATCCCTCACTCACTCTCCTTTCTCCTTTCTCTTATTTTTTCTTATTTTATCTATTCTGAAATTTTTTTCAAGAAACATCCACAAGAACTGCTAAATTCCTTTCATCTCAAAGGTGTGAAACTATTCCTGGGACCAAAAAGGACCATTTAAACATGGTGAAACTCTGCTAAAGTTGGGAGCTAAGAAGCAAAAAAACAAAAAAAAAAAAAGAAAAGAAAAGAAAAGAAAAGAAAAGAAAAAGAAAATGCTGGAAGAAGATGGGTATGAGATGAATGGAGGGATGACCTATTGTAAAATGACAGAATTTATATATATATATATATAAATATATATATATTAAATATAAGGCTGGTATGCGGGTATTCAATTAATATCTTGTATCCGTAATCGGATTCAGGCTGGTATAACATTATTTTATCCTCCAATTTACAATCCAAGTGAATAACCACCTGAATTCACTCAAGTATTTGGGTTTCGAACCAGACTAGATTGGAAAAAGATCGCAGTCCGAATGCACAACCTTTCTCAATCTAATAGATGCATAGGATATTTTTCTTATTTCACTCATATCCAATGATAAAATCGTTACTAAGATTATGGATAAGAAACACCATTGAAAATTTTGTACTGTGTATTGTGGTATGAATACTGCTACATTTATTAAAAAAATAAATTTACACAAATAATTTAACAAATTGACGTGTCTTATCTATGTTAAATTTACTTCATAATAAAAGTAACTTTACAATTTGACAAACTAAATCAAGGCACATCAATTTATGTGATTGCTTTTATATAATCCTTTTGTAATTATTGTATTTCCCTTGTAGTATTGCACTTGACAAAACTATACATTATGTGAATAATGCATCAAAGAACAGGTCGATCAGATCATAATTTTCCATTAAACTTAGTTCCATTTAAAGTAGTTACTATTGCAAGTCTATCAAATCACAATTGCAGCGATTTTGAGGCAAGAAAAAGTTGCCAGATATACTTAATTTTGGCAATTTTATCTATTATTTTCAGCATATCTAATCAACGGAAAAAATGTATTTTCTTTAGCTTACAAAGTAGATGGTAAGGCCTGCACAAACACACGGTAAGTATTGTTGGTTACAGAGTTAATGATAAGTTAATACCTACTTACGGGAAGTACAAACTATGGGTAATGATACCCTTATTACCTCCCACTATTTGGCTACATCCCTTTATTTTTTTTTTCTTTTATGCTCTGCTTCTCCCTTTTGCTTGCTTTGTCTGAGATTTGATTGAGTCTCTGCTCTACCACTCTACAAAATTCTTTCATTTTTTTCCTTTTGAAATTCAAAACCATGACCTCAAACATCAAACTTTCATTTCCACACCTCTCTTCCTCCCAAACGTAAAAAATGTCACGACATCTGGGCTCAATGGGTTAAACTTGCATGTAAAAAGAAAGATTGCAAGATAAAAAATACTCATTTTGACTAACATAATCATGGATTACAAACAAAGTTTTCAACTTTGATCATGATTAATGCAATTAAAAGAACCAAACAAGACCTCTTTAAATCAAAAAGATATATGGAAGACCAAAGTTTTACCTTTTTGTTGGTAAGCCACCAATGCTTCTTTTCACTAGCGGTGTGGCATGGAGGACTTTCTCGAGTTAGCGTTGTTGAACGGTGGCTGGCCATTCAAAAAGAAAGTGACATAAAGGGGGCTTCTGAGACAGAGAGAGTAGAGGAGAGAGAGAGAGAGAGAGAGAGAGAGAGAGAGAGAGAGAGAGTTCATGTGTAAGAGTAGACCTATCTCAGGTTGGCGCTGTTTACGGTGGCTTGCTGTTGGTGGGGAAGGGAGTTCCGACCAAGCTAAGGCGGGCTATTTTTGGTGAGAGGGGAAAATGTGTGTGTTGCTAAAGCTTCAATTCCAAACTCAGACTGAGAAAGCTTCTGATAAGCAACTTCATGTCAAATCTTGGACAAAGCAAAGCAGAGAGAAGGAGAAGAAAAATAAATAAAGCCACATAGGCTTGGGTAGCAAAGGGATACTGGGAAGTTGTAAGGATATCGCTACCCACGGACTATACATAACTCTACCGATATACAGTGAATAAATAATTATCACAACTTTATTGTAATTGCATGCCAATCATTGATCATGCACTGCATGAAGAAAATGAATCAATGGATGAGGCACAAATTTTGTATGGGACTTAAGCATTATTTAAAAAATTCTTATGTTGTTGTCTGAGAGAAAATCATTGTGAGATATTAAGCAATCCAAACAATTTTTTCTTATGTAATGAGACCATGATCACATTGTTGAACTTTTGATCACTATTTTCTTGGGTTGCAACTGTTGAGTCTATTGGTATGGATGTATTTATTGATCAAAAGGATTTTTAGAGTTGTTGTTGCGGAGACTAAGTGGCTTACTTGTGGGATTAAAATTTAGGTTTAGAGTCAGCATAAGTTTGCAAATGTCTAAATCTGATTATAATAAATTAATTCTATAGTGGACTTGAAAGAGGTGGCGAAGCATCTAAATTGCATGGTTAATCTCTTGAAAAGCTTATAATTTTTTTTTTTCATTTGTGACCAAAATCTTGTGTTTATTATTTTTACTGTTTTTTTTTTTTTTGTTTTGTTTTGTTTTTGGCTGTTAGTTTGATATTTGTGATTGCTTATATATTGGTATGATTTGCTGGTTAATTCTCTATTGTACCTAATTTTTCACTTTCAATGATCGGAGAGTAGAGCTTCATATACAGAGCAACAAGAAGTAGTTGATACACTAATTTCTGGACGATGGAATTAGTTCCATGGGTCCAAAATTGGAGGAAAAAGGTAAAGCGTGAAGTGGATTCGCTTAGAGTAATAGGCATATAGACGAGAAATTTGTAAAAGAAAGATTGGATAGAGTTGTTTCAAATTATTTATGGAGAGAATGCGTCAAGGAACTGTGAGCGGAGACCTTAACAACAAGAAGCTCTGTCACAAGCCACTCTTATTGTCAGTGAACTCATAATAGACTAACAATAGGAGAAAAATTAAGCTATTCAGATTTGAAGCCAGCTGGATGGAGGAAGACTGTGAAGAGGTTATCAAGTAGAATTGGGTAAAAGGAAGTACATCATCAAACTGAATGCTGAGAATTAAGCAATCTTTGAATGTTTGTAAGGAGGCTCTAGTAGGTTGGGGTAAGACAAAAACTAGAAATAAAGAAGCTGAGATACAAAACAAGTCAGAGCACCTTAGAAGATTGCAAGATATGAAAGGTCCCCATAATGTAGAGGAAATAAAATAGTTGCAAAATGAGGTGGGAAATCTATTAGAGCAAGAAAATCTTAAATGGAAACAAAGGGCAAGAAGGACTTGGTATAAACATGGTGATCATAATACAAAATTCTTCTATGCCTATGCATCACAACGGAGAAAAAAGAATTGGATTCACCAAGTTTTCTAATTCCCCCAACAGAAGTAAAAGATCAAAAAGATATGGAGGTAGTCTTTACCAAGCATTATGAAGAGATTTACAAATCTACAAAGCCATCTAAAGTAGTTATTGAATCAAGCCTTTAGTCTTTATTACCTCGAGTGACAGGAGCAATGAATGAAGACTTACAGTAGGATATATCTAGAGAGAAATTGAAACAGTAGTGCAACAAATTGAGTACTGTTGAATTACAGTCGGATATATCTACAAGGCTATGGTGCATGTTTTTTCCAAGCCTATTGTAGATTAGGTTAGTGCTATTGTTCAAATCTTTTATAGGGGAGACGGAATAGATCAAGCTATGAATTATACTCATTTTGCATTAAATCATAAGGTTAAATCCCCTATCTTAGTTAGTGAGTATAGGCTTATTTATGTAATGTAATTTATAAAATTATTGCAAAGATTGGCAAACAGGGTGAAAAAAAATACTTCCTAATATTATATCAAACCATCCAAGTGCCTTTATTCCGGGGAGGCTCATATTTGATAATCTTTTGGTGGCCTATGAATTTCTCCACTCTATGAAGACTAGACATAAGGGTAGAAATGAAAATATGGCACTTAAATTGGATATGTCAAAGCCATATGATCGATTTGAATGGACCTATCTTGAGACAACCATGAAGAAGCTAAGGTCCAAGGAAAAAATCATAGCTTTAATTATGCAATGTGTTACCATTGTTACTCTTTGTCTCCATATTTATTTTTATTATATGCTGAAGGGTTGAGTACACTGATCAATGCAGCTAAAAGGAAGGGAGAGATAAGGGGGATTTTTGTTGCAAGAGTTGGAACAAGAGTAAATCATCTTCTGTTCGCAGATGATTGTATTATTTTTTGTAGAGCGACTTTGCTGGAATGGAATAGAATTAGTTAGATCCTTGATCAATATGAAATAGCTTCAGGGCAATGCCTTAGCAAACATAAAACATTAACTTTTTTTTTTCCTAGTACAAATGCAAGTGCTACTGTGTTAAAAAAGATATTGGAGGCTAAGAGATTAGAGCACGTAGAGATTGTGAGAAATATTTGGGCTGCCTATAATGGTAGGGAAAAATAAATATAATACCTTTAGAGGTATTAAAGATAGAGTGTGGCAAAGGTTATATAGCTGGAAGAATATGTTATTATCAAAAACTAGAAAGGAAATATTATTGAAGGCTGTCATTCAAGATATTCTAACTTACCATATGAGTGTCTTTATAATATCTAAAAGATTATACAAAGAAATATATGCTATTATGGCAAGCTTCTGGCGGGGGCATAAGAACAATGATAAGAAATTACATCGAAAAAGTTGGAATAAGACTGGGGAAGCCAAAGCTATTGGAGAATTAGGATTTAGAGGCTTTAAGAGTTTTAACAAGGCTATGCTAGCTAAATAGTGTTGGAGATCTCTAACTAACCAAAACTCCTTGGCCATAAGAATATTTCAAGAGAAGTATCATAGAAATAAGACATTGCTGGAGGCAGAACTAGGTTCTAGCCCATCTTTAATATGGAGGACCTTGTGAGGATCTCTAAATTTGCTAAAAGATAGAGTTTGGAGGGTTGGAAGTTATCTAAATATTGTTTTTTTCCGGCCGCCGGGGGGGGGGGGGGGGGGGAATAAATGGATTTCAACACCTTCTTCATTACGCATTCAATCTCCAATAAGAATCTTATACAGAAATTCTCAGGTGAGTGAATTAATTGATCAAGAGAATGGCTCTTGGAGGGTTGATCTTATAAAAGATATTTTGGGAGAGGAGGAAGCTGAAATAGTGTGCAATATTCCTCTAAGTAGATCTGGGAAACAAGATAAAAGGATATGGGATATAACAAACCAGGTTGCTTCTATGTGAGAAGTGCCTATTGATAGAGTGCATAAGAGTGCATTTTTAATGCTACTTTTTCACATCTATTTGCTAATACATAAGTATAACTGGGACTTTTAATGATATTTTCTAATTTGAGTACTAATTTATAAAGAGTCCAATCCTAATTAATGTTTCAATAATTTTATTGTAGATGAAGCTAAAAACAATAAAGCCCAAGGCCTAAAAAATAGAGCTCAAGTCAAGTGGGCTTGACCCAACCCAATCAGAAGAAATGAAAGCTGAATCGAATGGATCAAACAAATGGAAAGCATTGTGGGTTTTTATAATCTTGAATTGGAAATATCTTTGCATAGTTTCAAGTAGTTTTACCATATCCTTCTCGTCTGACATTATATTGAGCTGCTTTAAGAAGCATTGAAAAACTGGTTCAACAGTCTAAAATTGTTGCTCAAATATAAGTTTTGTAATTCCAACGTTTTCCAAGCGAAAAATGTCCCCCAACATGAGCCCAAAAAGCTGCAAAATTTACAATTCAGATTTGGGAATTATTTTCTTTTCTTCTGAAGACGGCTCCAATGAAGGAAAGCATCAAGAGTCTATCACTTTGGGGGGAGTGAGACAATGCGGTTTTTTTTTTTTTTTTGGATTTTGGGGATTCATTTTCTGGGAGCAATCGTAGGGAGTAGGACATCAAGAAGGAGACTAGTTTTTGAGATTTTTTTTTTTCTTGATTCAAAATTTCTTGATGTTAAACTCTTTGATTATGTTTTTATTCAGTTTTATTATGAACTAATCTCCATTTTCTAGAGCTATGATGTAGCCTAACTATGATTATGTGAATCTTTTTTTAATTGAACTAATTAAGTAGTTGTTTCATATTGTTGACTATTTCATTCTGGACTTAATATTTGTGAATGATTGATCAACATTTGCAAGATTAGGGATTCAATTTGAGATTAAGAAGTGAAAATTGTTTTAGCTTATATTTGAGATACCACAAGGAATACGTAGGATAGAAATATCTGTGGATTTGTGTAATCTTTATGAGGGTTTCTTGTTCTTGATTAATTTTGGCAGGTTTAGAGTTTTCATAGAGATGTAGAAAATTTTCTTGTTGGTATATTTTGTTAATGTTTGAGAAAGATGAATGAATTAGAGAAAATAATAGATAATAAATTAGAGATCCGATTATCAACAATAGAAAATAATCGCAATTAGTTCAAGTAAGAAATTCGCATAGGATCAATTATGGTGAATTAGAAATCTTAGAATTTTGTTTCTTTGATCTCAACTTATTTAATTTCGTTATTTTAAACTCTCTAGTTCAACAATTCATTCTGGTTCGAATTATGAAATAGATTATAGTTTAATAAATTTTAGTACTTATTAGTATTTTTCAATACTTGTGGGACGAGACTCTTACTCGTTTACTTTATTACTTGTTACGAAACCTGCACTTGCGATTTTAATCAACAAGCTTTTGGTGCCATTGCTGAGAATTTAAATAAAATTATTGATGATATAAATACCACTTAAATTTGGTCTAATTTGATTTATTTGTCTTTTATTTTCAGGTGTTTGTTTAGTATATGAGATGAAGTAAGAGATTGGAGCTACTACCTTACGATCCCGAAATCGAGAAAACTGCAAAGGGACTAAGGAAAAAGAAGCGAAAAGCTCAAAAACATTCAAACACTATGGTAGGCAATGAGAATCCAAGATGTGACACACAAGCACTAAGGAAT
Source organism: Carya illinoinensis (assembly GCF_018687715.1). Taxonomy (NCBI): domain Eukaryota; kingdom Viridiplantae; phylum Streptophyta; class Magnoliopsida; order Fagales; family Juglandaceae; genus Carya; species Carya illinoinensis. Next base: position 37,034,314 of record NC_056761.1, read on the forward strand.
TTTGCTATACCTCTAGTAACAAGAATCCATTCAGTTATCAGGAAACCTACTATTAAAGCCAACAACTTTGAGATTAAGCCGGCTATCCTTCAAATGATCTAAACATCAATTCAATTCTATGGGTTGTCGAGTGATGACCCTAATGCTCAGATAGCAAGTTTTTTAGAAATTTCGGTACTTTCAAGCACAATGGTGTTATTGATGATGCAATTCGCCTTCACCTATTTTCGTTCTCTCTTCGAGACAGGGTGAAGAATTCGCTAAATTCAATGCCCGCAGATTCAATCACTAGTTGGGAGGATTTAACTTAGAAGTTTCTTGCTAAATTTGTTCCATCGGCCAAGACAACAAAGATGCATAATGAAATTTCAAATTTTGCTCAAATTGAAGGCGAATCAGTTTATAAGGCTTGGGAGCGATATAAAGACCTACCTAGGTGATGCTCTCACCATAGATTGTCAAAGTGGATGCAAGTTCAAAACTTCTATAATGGACTTGGTGCTTCTACAAGAACTCTAATAGATGCAACTTTATGAGGAGTGTTTATAGGGAAAAACCAGGATGATGCATATGATTTGTCAGAGGAGATGGCCATGAACAACTAGCAATGGCCAAGTGAGAGAATTTTACTGAAGAAGGTAATGGGATTACATGAGATTGAAACTATCACAACCTTGGTAGCTCATGTCCACACTCTTACTTAACAACTGAAGGCTAACCAATTGATAGCAAATGCTATTCGCTTGACACCATCGGTTTGTGATTTGTTGCCATGGAAACCATCCAAGTGAAGAATGACAAATGAGAAACGTATTCTCTCAATCCCAAGTGGAGAAAGTACACTTTGTTACAAATTACAACTGGCAGAACAATCTATACAGTGCAACATACAATTCAAGATGGAGGAATCATCCTAATTTTTCATAGAATGATCAAAATGTATTGAAGCCTTCACCTGGTATGTCATCTAGTGACCCACCAAAAGAGTAATTGGCACTTGAAAAAGCAATGGCACAGTTGGCAAATAACACCAACCGATTCATCATAAAGACTAAGACCAATTTTCAAAACAAGGAGCTTCAATTTGGAATTTAGAAGTCCAAGTTGGTCAATTGGCGAATATGCTCACTGGGAGAAAACAAGGTAATTTGTCTAGCACGATTGAAGTGAATCCAAAGGAGCAGTGCAAGGAGATCACTTTGGTAAGCAGGAAAGAGTTAGAAACTCCAACATGATGTGAGAAGTTCGAAAAAGAAGATCAAGAGGTGCAACTTCACACACCACCATTCAAGGAGATTTACAAAAGATAACCAATCCCACCATAAGATCCGGTACCAAGAGTTCCATTCCCTTAACGAATAAAAAAGAATAAGCTTGATAAACAATTTTTAATTTCTAGATATGTTTAAAAAATTGCATATTAACATTCTTTTTGTAGATGCCATCGAACAAATGCCGAGCTATGTGATGAAGGATATCTTGTCAAATAAGAGGAAATTGGAAGAGTATGAAATGGTAGCCCTTACTGAAGAGTGCAATGCAATTCTACAAAAGAAATTGCCTCCAAATCTTAAGGATCCAGGGATCTTCACTATCTCATGTTCAATTGAAAATTCTGTATTTGAGAGAGCACTATGTGACTTAGGTGCAAGTATTAATTTAATGTGTGACGCCCCCAGATTTTCATTTGGGATCAGACGGACATCCAAAGCGTCGGGACATACAACGCTAAGTTATCTGCCCCTGTTCATGACATATAAGATGCAATGTTCCTAACATGTCTCTAGCATTATGCAATATTCACAGTAAATAATTTTTTTTGAGCAATACTATTCATCAAACTTATAATATCCCAAATAGTTAAATCGCAATCCAAGCATACTTAACAAAATAAATATCTATGATTTCAGTACGAGTCTCAGAAGACTGTAATATCAAAAACATAGGAGACTAGACTCCATATTTACATTACTAAAATACACTTTTGAGGAAGTTTATCGAGTAACTCGCCTAATGAGGCCAGAATACTATTAAAAAATTAACTATGGAAACTATAAGCTCTGCGTCGTGTCTGCAACATCTAGTCAACCTTCTCCAGTCTACCAATGTCCACTCCTTGCTCTGATCCTAACACATTGCCTACCATTCAAGGGGAATGGTAGTTGGGACTACCACTGTGAGATTTGATTACAAATCTCAGTAAGTTAACAGGAAACTCCCATACAGGTTAATGATGCATGCATAGTAGTAAAAGTATGAATGCATAATTAAAGTTGTAAGTAAGCATAACATAACTTGACATATAGCATGACATAACTGATATAACCTAAACTGAAATATGAATTGAACTTGACTTGACATGACATGAACTTAAACTTAAAATATAGCATGGATTAGCAACATAACATGAATGTGAACTTGAAACATAACATGGACTTGAATTATAGCATAAACGTGAATATACATAACATAAACATGAACTTGAACTTAATATAAACCTGAACATAACATGACATAAACGTGAACTTGAGACATAATGTAAACATGAACATAACATAACATGAATGTGAACTTGAACATAAAATGTACGTAAACATAACATGACATGAACGTGAACTTGAAACATGATATGAACATGAACATAATATAACATGAACTTGAGCTTGAACATAACATAAATGTGAACATAACATGATATGAATATGAACTTGAAACTTAATGTAAACATGAAAATAACATAACATAACATGAACATGATCTGAAACTTGACTTAACGTGGATTTGATTTGAAACTTATTCTTATCTCATGGGGTCATCGTGATTGCTTATTCTTATCTTATATGGTTACCATGATGGTGTATTCTTATCTCATGGGGTTACCATGATTGTTTATTCTTATCTCATAAGTTCACCATGATACTTATTTTTATCTCATGGGGTTACTATGATTGCTTATTCTTATCTCATGGGTTCACTATGATTGCTTATTTTTATCTCATGGGTTCACCATGATTGCTTATTCTTATCTCATAGGGTTACCATGATGGTGTATTCTTATCTCATGGGGTTACCATGATTGTTTATTCTTATCTCATGGGTTCACCATGATTACTTATTTTTATCTCATGGGGTTACCATGATTGTGTATTCTTATCTCATGGGTTTATCATGATTATTTATTCTTATCTCATGGAGTTACCATGATTGTGTATTCTTATCTCATGGGTTTATCATGATTGCTTATTTTTATCTCATGGGATTACCATGATGGTATAGTCACAATAAACTGAACAACAACTTAACTACACGAGGACATACATGTGACAAAAATATTTCATAACTTGACATGGCATGCAACAAATAACATTTCGTAACATAGCATATTTGCAATAGTGAAATTTATGTGACATGACTTACATGCAACAAATGGCATACTTAACATGACATACATGCACTGTATAGCAATATATGACAAAATCTCTTATGTAACAGATGAATAATTCATAATAGAGTAAATTATGTGTAACAGAAAAATATGTGATAATTTGGCATGGTATGACATATATGATTAACACACATATATACATTATAGTTCTTTTACTTAGCATCCATACACAATAAACTTTTAGTAAGTTAAAAATTAACTTATCTCGATCGTCTCATTCTACGATAATAAAGTGTGAAACACGAGAAACTTTAAGATGGTATTTTAAAAATTAAAATTTAATCACTAAAGATTAGAAGCATGAAAACAACCTAACTTAGTGTAAAATGACTATTTTACCCTCTATATGTGAGAAAATAACAATTTTACCCCTAACTTAAAGATTTCACATCCTAATTCTAAAAATTTTCAAAATTTACATTACTCATGTAAATTTTGTCCTAAATTCAAATATCAACTCGAAAAATTTAAAACAAATCACAACTATGAAAAACACACTATGGCCGAAACATTCATAGGCAATTTCTCTTATTTTTGTTGCAATTCCTTCCAACTTCAAAACTCATACTTAAACCAACATTTTGTAACATAGATCTTCCTATCCTAAGTTTAAAACCATACATAAAACATCAATTTAGAAAAAAGCTAATAATCAACATCAATCTTTTTGTAAAAAGATCCAAACTTTTGAATCACAAGTTTTGACCCTAAATCAAAATATCTTCAAGAATTTCAAAAAAATCAAATCTTACTTCTAACATATTCATAACATCATCCTAAGATCAACCATGCTTTAAATCATCAAACTAAAGTCACCAAAATCATAAAATAACACTTGAAATTTTTGGTTTTACACTTAGTCCAAAAATAGAAACTTTTTTTTTTTTTTTCTCAACTAACTTTGATAAATTTCTTGATTTATGGCTTAAGAAGGTGAGATCTTCGAAATAAAGTATCACATGGTTTAACAATGTGTCCTAAAGAATATCCAACCATCAAACTTAAAATCAAATGGCTAAAAGTCAATAAAATATAGATCTAATCCAAAAACATCAAATCTTAGGCCTAACTGAAATCCTCTTGCATAGAAAAATTATATATTTGAAACTAATATTAAATATCTTCAAAATAATATCCTAACATAAAAGTAAGAGACTTAGGATCATCATATAAAAATATCAAAGATTTTAGAATAAGATCAAATCACGAAATATTCAAACTTTCTCCAAATAAAAATTGTTTTTCCACTTTCATTTTTCAAGTTTTTAGATCTAAGAAAATCTATCATCAAAAGTTTTAGTAATGCAATAAAACCTCAATAAACACTCTTAAACACATGCTAACAACACTCCATAAAATTTTCAGATCAAGATATGTCCATTAACTTGGTTAAAAATTACAAAACATAACATACTCTCCAGTTTCATGCCTAGAACGACATTTCTATGGTTAAAAATACTTTTAACCAACCAAAAGGCCAGGTAATGATATGAATAATATATCTACGGAACTATACTCAAAGAGGAAAAACTTGTATGAATGATTTATCGTGTGAAAACACTTAAAATGGGTCAAAAATCTCCACGCAAAAAGACCCAGAAATCTGCCCGAGAGAGTATTTTTGGGTTTCTCTCTAAGAACGGGGTGAAGAAGTGATTAATGGGAAAGAAGTGTCTTCCATGAGTCTAGACTTTTGGAGGGGGAAGATATGGGCTGGAATAACCATTGATTAGAGGTGGCTATGTGACATAAAGTAGAGAATAGTGAGGGAAAAGGACTGCCTGCAGAAGTTGTGAGGTATGGAAATTGATGATGTGGGTTTCTCCATCACATCAAGCCACTATTGGTTGCAGCTAAGGGTAATGGATGGTATGCCATGTGGGGGAGGAAACTTCTTTAAGAAGCTTTGCTAAGGTGTCCAAATTCATGGGCCTTGGTGGGCTTCAACCAAGTGGGCTTTAATTTAGGGTTTAAAGGGTGTTTGGTTAGGGTTTGAGATGCTATCAAGCCCAAATCCAACTTTTTTTGGCTCAATCAAATTTTCAATATTTAAAAGATTGGATAATAATTTCATAACAAGGATTTGATGAATTAATAGCTTGTAGAAGTGATTTAATCAAGTGATTAAACACAATACTAGAAATAGGATAAAAATGGGTTTGGAGGCCAACTTTAGGGTTTAGGGAAACCGTTTAGGATTTTAGTTTTCAACCAAACTTTTGGAGTTTCAATTGAATTCCAACCATTTAAGGTCTCGCTAGGGTTGAAACCTTTTTTGATCTGGCACAATTTGGTTGATCAGATGAGAAGAAGTTTTGCTTAAGTGGCATGATCTCACATCTTGATTTCCTTCACATATCCATCTAATTGTTCCTCTTTGTACCAAGTGTCCAATACTATGCACTATGTGTGGCTAACATCTTGCCATATATCCTAATAAAACTTCTCTAACTTAATTTGGACGTTCCACACTATGATTTTGAAAACACTACACTTTGTATGCTTACTGAGGTTACTATTCACTCCAAAAAATGCATAATAAAATTAGTACTGAAAAATCATAAATATTCATATTAATATATAGTAAAAATTGTTTAACAAAACTCAACCCGGAAGTATCCCTAAAAATGATTTCACAGTTTCGAACAGGCGTTTCGTCCGAAATTATGAAAATAGGTTATTATGCCATAAAATCCTAAATAATCAACTAAGTCTCATGGTGCAGACCATAATGTATTCAGATACTTCTAACTACCTCAAATAATAAAAATTACATTTCTGGCATCATAGTAAGTGATAACACTGACTATGTTGACAGACTAAAACCTGTGTGATTCGTCAATTCGTGAACATTTATGAGGTTTTCATGAGATTCCTAAAGCCAATAGAAATTCTAACAATAAATTTTTAGCGAGCTGTTACATAATGCCTTTATCTATTTTTCAGGAAGCTTAAATTAGGTGAGGCAAGACCTACTACAGTTTCATTGCAATTAGCAAACTGCTCGATAAAACACCCATGAGGAATTATTAAAGATGTGCTTGTCAAAGTACACAAGTTTATTTTTCCAGTTGACTTCATCATTCTGGACATTGAGGAGGATAGGGAAATTCCCATCATTCTTGGTAGACCATTCTTAGTTACTGGCCGAGCTCTTATTGATGTCTAAAAGGGAGAATTGCGATTGAGGGTACAAGAGGAGAAGGTAACCTTTAATGTTTTTAATGCCATCAAGTATTCATATACAAGTGAGAGTTGTTTTAGCATCCAAGAGATCGACTCTTTGGTCACTGAAGTGCTTAATCAACAAAAGGAATCATTGGAAGCTTGTTTGGTTATTCCTAATTTGACTATGGTAGAGGATTCTAAAGTATTAGAATATGGCTCATGGATAGATTCCTTTGGTCCTAACAATAGGAAATATTTTGAAGATTAGGGACAAGGACACTCACGACCCCTTCCATTTATTGAGAAGCTGCCTATATTAGAGCTCAAGCCTTTATCGAAACACCTTTAGTATGCTTATCTTAGTGAATCATCTTCTCTTCCGGTAATTATTTCATATGAGCTTTCTATTGAAGAAGAAGAAAATTTGTTGAGAGTGCTTAGAAAACATAAGGCAACTATTGGGTAGACACTTGCAGATATCAAGGGAATTAGCTTTTCTATTTGTATGCATCGAATTTTGTTGGAAGAAGAGTGCAAGCCGACTATAGAGCACCAAAGAAGACTCAATCTGACAATGAAGGAAGTGGTGCGTAAAGAGATCTTAAAGTGGTTAGATGTTGGAGTTACTTACCAAATTTCTAATAGCTTATGAGTTAGTCCTGTTCAAGTAGTACTAAAGAAAGGAGGAATTACAGTGGTGAAGAATACTAATAATGAGTTAATCCCTACAAGAACTATCACTGGGTGGAGAATTTGCATGGATTATTGAAAACCGAATAAGGCTACTCGGAATGACCACTTTCCCTTGCCGTTCATTGACCAAATGTTGGATAGGCTAGCCTAACATGATTACTATTGCTTCCTAGATGGCTATTCGAGGTATAATAAAAAAGCCATAGCACCGGAGGACCAAGAGAAGACCACCTTATAGTACTTTTGATTTTCGATGAACGCCCTTTGGGCTTTGTAATGCACCAGCCACTTTCCAAAGGTGTATGATGGCAATCTTTTAGGATATGGTATATTGGATTGTTGAAATTTTCATGAATGATTTTTCCGTATTTGGATCTTCTTTTGATGATTGCCTTGTGAATTTGGTGTTAGTTTTGGAGAGATGTGAAGAAACTAACTTTGTGCTTAATTGGGAAAAGTGCCACTTCATGCAAAAGAGTGAATTTTCTTGGGTCATCGGATTTCTTCTAAGGGGATTGAAGTAGATAGAGTCAAGATTGAGACAATAGAGAAACTTCCACCTTCAGTAACAATAAAGGGAGTTAGGAGTTTTCTTGGACACGTAAAATTTTATAGAAGATTAATCAAGGACTTATCCAAAATTTCCAAACCCTTTTTTAGCTTGCTTGTGATGGAAACTCCATTTGTCTTTGATGAAGAGTGTGAGAAGGCGTTCTTGTTACTTAAAGATAAGCTTGTGTTGGCTCCAATTGTTATAGCATCAGATTGGGATGTACCATTTGAATTGATGTGTGATGCAAGTGACTATGCGATTGGAGCAGTATTGGGGCAGCTAAAGAACAAGCAGTTTCACACAATTTATTATGCTAGCCGAATCCTTAATGATGCCCATCTCAACTACGCCACAATCGAGAAGGAGCTACTTGATATAGTATTTGTTTTTGACAAATATTTTAGAAATGAGACACTGCTGGAAGCACAACTAGGTTCTAGCCCATCTAAAATATGGAGGAGCTTGTGAGGATCTTTAAAATTGCTGAAAGAGGGAGTTTTGATGGATGGTTGTTATAATATAAATATTTGGGGTTGGGGGGCGGAATAAATGGATTCCACCACCTTCTTCATTCTGCTAGATATGGGGATATACCAAGATAAGTTGCTTCTCTGTGAGAAGTGCCTATTGATAAAGTGCATAAGAGTACATTTTTAATGCTACTTTTTCACATCTATTTCCTAATACATACATATAATTGAGACTTTTAATGATAATGTCTAATTTGAGTGCAAGTTTATAAAGAGTCCAATTCTAATTTATGTTTTAATGATTTTATTGTAGATGATGCTAAAAACAATAAAGCCCAAGGCCCAAAAGATAGAGCTCAAGTCAAGTGGGCTTGGCCCAACCCAATCAGAAGAAATGAAAGCTGAATCGAAGTGATCAAATAAATGGAAGGTATTGTGGATTTAATGTAATCCCGAATTGGAACCATCTCTGCACAATTTCAAGTGGTTCCACCATATCTTTCTCGTCCGACATTGTATTGAGCTACTTCAAGAAGCGTTGCAGAGCTAGTTCAATGGGCAACAATGTTTGGAGTGAAATGCTCTGTCTCTTTTTTTTTTTTTTTTGGGATTCCTTTTATGGGAGCAATCGAAGGGAGTAGGACATCGAGGAGGAGACTGGTTTTTGAGTTTTTTTTCTTGATTTCGAATTTCTTGATTTTAAACTCTTTGATTATGTTTTTATTTTGTTTTATTATGAACTAATATTCATTTTCTAGGGCTACGATGTAGCCTAACTATGATTATGTGAATCTTTTTTTAATTGAACTAATTTAGTAGTTGTTTCATATTGTTGAGTATTTCATTATGGACATTATGCTTGCGAATGTTTGATCAATATTTGCATAATTTGGGATTCAATTTGAGACTGAGAAGTGACAATTGTTTCAGCCTATGTTTGAGATACCACAAGAAATTCGTAGGATAGAGATATCTATGAATTTGTGTAATCTTTATAAGGGTTTATTGTTCTTAACGAATTTTGATAGGTTTAGAGTTTTCATAGAGATGTAGAAAATTTGCTTATTGGGATATTTTGTTAATGCTTGAAAAAGATTAATGAATAAATTATAAATCCGATTGTCAACAATAGGAAATAATTGCAATCAGTTCAATTAAGAAATTCGCATAGGATCAGTTACGTTGAATTGGAAATACTAGAATCTTGTTTCCTTGATCTCAACTTGCATATTTAATTTCGTTATTTTAAACTCTCTAGTTCAACAATTCATTCTCGTTTGAATGATCAAATAGATTATAGTTTAATAAATTTTGATACTTAATAGTAATTTTTCAATTCTCGTGAGACGATACTTTTACTCATTTACTTTATTACTTGTTACGATTTGTGCACCTGTGATTTCAATCAATACCTATCACTTGGACATGTGTCTTAGGAAAAAAACCATGAAAGTTGAATCATCTTAGGATATAAATGAAGGTGTGCCAAGGCAAGAAATCTAGAAGATGCAGGTACTAGGAGTACTTAAAACTTTTATCTGGAAGGCAAAACACAATATATTGCCTTCTAAGCACAATCTAAAAAAAAAAGAATATCATTGATAATTTCCTATGTCCTATCTATGAAAGAGAAGAGGAAACTACATGCCATGCCTTGTGGAGTTGTGGAGCTTCAAATGATGTGCGAGCAGAAAATGTAAGTCCTATCAAGAAGTGGTCAAGTAGTGAAGAAGATTTTCATCAGATTTGAGAGGAAATGGTCACAATTATGGAGCAAAAAGATTTAGAACTGTTGGCTATCATTTTGAGAAACAAGTGGCTGAGAAGAAATAACTTTATCTTTGAAAACAAATTTACAATCCCGAGATCAATGGTGTAGCAAGATAGGGAGAACTTGTAAGTATTTCAGCAAGTCCAAGCGGAAAAGGCTCTAGTGCAACATGTGGATGCGAGTAATAGAGCAACAACCAAATGGAGAAAACTAGATTGTGATGTGGTCAAGGTGAATTGGGAGGCTAGCTATAATTCCAAAAGTGAGAGGATGAGAGCAAGGATCATTGTTCGTGATTGGGAAGTTGGAATTTTGGCTTCTTATGAGAAAATACTTTGTAAGTCACCCTATTATTGCAGAATTTAATGCTTTGTGAAGGGCTTTAGAGTTGTTCATGGAATTAAATTTATGCAGGGTAATATTTGAAGGTGACACAAATGCTGTCATACAAACTATAAGAAGTAAGGAAGAAAGTTTGCAATGGTTCAGTCAATTAGCCGAAGATGCAAAGAGTACTTTTAGAGATAGACCTTTATGGCAAATTCAACATGTTTATAGAGAAAGCAATATTAGAGTTTCACATCAACTAGCAAAGTTAGCTATTGATTACAATGAGGAATGAGGGTGGTTGGAAGATGGTCCAAGAGAGATCTATAATCTTGTGTTACATGAGAACCTTCATAATGTTTAATCTTGGCAATGAAAAGTTCATTTGTTTGATTAAAAAAAGAAATCTTTTCCTTTTGTCATTAGCCACACCTATATTTTGTCTTAGATCATGAAATCATGGCTGGCCAGGAGGAGAAATCTAGTCAAAACCATTAAAATTCCGGCCACTAACTTTTTTTATTAATTGTTGATTGCATGTTACATTTGTGTGTTTTATCATGCGTACAACTAGTGTTGATGTTGTGTTTCGCAGCCCAGTAGTACCATGGTAACCAAACCTTCTGTGCCTGCAACAAGAAAGTAGAATGGGCTCTGGGGATGTCCGGGGTCCCTCCGATGCCAAAGTAGAGAATATTTGGGCGAAGAAGATGGCTAAAATGAGTGAAGGAGAGGAGTTTAGAGAGCCTGTCACCCTAGGAGGGATTGGGGTATTTATACCGACTCAAACTCAGTTGTTGAGGGAGATCGTGGGGTGTCAGGTCATGCTTGGGTCAGACCTGCCACCCGCCTCCTACCATGGTAAGTTGTCAGGCCAAGGTCGTGTGTTCTACGGTGCCAAGACTCCGTCGCGTGTTCGTGCTCCTTGACACTCATTAAATGATGTGTGTCCCTGGCCTAGTATGCCCATGATCAGGCATGCCCAGCCACCTGTGCTCTGCAATAATTCTTTACTGAGTACCCTCACATGAGCTACGCCGGAGCGAGGGGGGGGGGGGAGAGGAAGTTGGACCCCTTGGGTGCCCATGTTCGCATGCTGGGGGATGGATTTACCCCGATGACAATGCTCACCTCATCTAAAACATTGACGGCAACCAACCAAAAAACACAAAAAAAAAAAAAAAAAAAAAAAAAAATCCAACAATCCAACTCAAGCAGAGAGAGAGAGTGAGAGAGAGAGAGAGAGAGAGCCCCTAGGGAGAGGGGGGTTTTAATTTAAACCAACCTTAATGTAAAATGAAGATGTAAACATCGCCCCCCTTTTTTAAAAAAAAAAAAAACTTAACATAAGATAAAATGACTTTTTTTTTATTACAAAAAATCGATTTTTGAACTCTCCAAAACATTGCCGTTTTATTACAAAAAATTGATTATATATATATATATATATATAATTGGTCCTAGCCGGGCGGATGGGGTAAATCTCGGACAGGCCTGGGTCCAACCCGGGACTCATCCATCTGAGGATGAGGGCCCCTACCCAAGCCAAGCGGGGTCGAATGGGGTGGGCGGGGTGGTAGATTCCTGCCCCCCACACCTACAAAAGAGTTTGAACCACTTCAAATAAGGAAAATCATGTATAGGATGTGTTGAAGAAAATATCATAGGATTAGAGAGATAATGCATCTTTTCATAAATTACTTGAGAAAATAAGTTTAAAATAGAATTTAAAAAACAACCAAAACCAATGATCTCCAACCTCATTGCCTAGAAACAACTGGAGCATAAAAAAAGAGGATTAGTACTCTCTTAATGGCAACAACAACATCCTGCATTATCAACATAAGGTGTTGTGTTAGGGACCTCGGCCTAATCCCTAAACACTATGTTTCTCTCGCCTTGGTTCTCCTTGTAATGACCGAAGATGCTAGCCCTCTTGCTTGGTCTTGATCAAATCGTGGCAATGATGGGTCCCTAGGTTAACGGAGGTTTGGGTGTTTAGTGATGGAATTGTGTATGATGGTGATGTAAAGGGTGATCTAAGTGATGAACTCAAGGACTTAAGTAGTGAGGCACGACTAGGAAGAGTGTTCTTGGAATTGGCGCCACCTTGAGATGGAATTAGGGTTTGGATGGAAGTGTTTCCCAAATTGTAGGAGGTAATTTAGGAGTGATGGGTTTCGGCTATGACAAGATGGGAGTGATTGATTGATGAATGAGTAATTCTAGGATGTTCCTAGAATTAAGGAATTTTTTCTGGATGGTTTGATCGGTTGGCAAAAGGGATAAGGGATTTGGTTTATGGAAGTAAATTAAGGTTCCTAAAGTTTAGAAATCCTTATATGGAAGGTGGGGAATTCGGCTAGGGTTAATGGAGGATTGGAATAAGGCAATTTATGGAGATGCCAATCATGGCAAATATGGAGGGCAATATGGTGGGCGTGTAGTGTGTTTGGGAGATGGGGTTATGCAATAAAATAGATGAACACCAAGGAAAATTGATGAACATGCATGCACAAGCAAGAACACAATGAAACTCAACTCAACATCATTTCACGAATTGCACAATGTTGAAAGGAAACATCTCATATATTGGATAAAATGAATTTCACATATTCACATATTGCAAGGTAGTGATCTTCTACTTGGGATTTACAGATTGCACCCAAGTAGCCCAAGTGCATAAGCATTGAAAATAAGAACAAGAACAAAGTAGCCATCTTCTAGGAAATTGTCAAAAGATATAAAAGAAATGACTAAGGGTCCCATTTATATAGATTACAAAGTGGAAACTATCAAAAGGTCCCTTGAAAAATAATTAAAAATAAATGAAAGCAATAAAATATACTTACATGGGCCATGGTGGTTCGTGACATATAATGGCCCATGGATGGCCTAGTGTGAATCATGGCCCACGACTGGTTTGGTTTGGCTCATGGCTGCTGGTAGGCACAACACGGTGTTGTGCATGACTTGCTTATGGGCATGGTATGGTGCCATGCATTGGCCTGCTGGTAGGTACTATATGGTGTCGTGAGCTGTTGCTGATGAGCACGACATGGTACCGTGCACTGATACTGCATGGCCTAGGCAAGTGGCCTGGGCGTTGGCTTCGCATGGTCCAGATAGGTGGCTTGGGGATTGATGCTGTAAGGCACGGGCTGGTGCTGTGTGCTGGATGACATGTCTGGTGGATATGCCACTAGCGTCGCTTGCAAGGAATGAGCTAGAGCCGTGCGCTAAATGGCATGCCTGTTGAGGTATGCCAGTAGCCTCGTTGCTGAGTGTCAAAAGTATGTCATGGTTTGTCAAGGGCAGTGTCGAGGTGTGGCCCGATGCCACTTTCCTTGGGATTTTTACATGTTGACGGGTGTACCAAATTGCCACCAAGATGCAAAAGACAAGATTTATGAAACTCAACACTGCCACTGTCCAGTAGTACTTATCTAGACGACTTCTATTTAGTGTGTCTTGAAACCAACTTGGTCTCCCTCCCATTTTGGTGAACAAACTAACCTCATAAGGTAAAACGACACTACCCACAATTCCTACTCCACATACAGCATTGGTGAAAAGTCTCAAGTAGCGGATTGTGGAGGTTGGAACTTCTTGACCTCTATAGAAGCAAGCAATGCCGTAACCAGAGACTTCATCAAGGTCATCACAAAGGTACTCAGATGTTCCATCAACAGCAGCTAGGAGGAAAAACTGTGGAAGAAGCCAGAAGATGCTCATTGGGATTATCTCACTAGGTTTCTCAACTAAACCAACACTCTTTGTCACGTTTAGCCTCCCTGTCTCCACTTTTGCAGCAATGACACAACATAGAATAGAAAATACCATTGCTAATATGACTCCAATGGGGCCTACACATCTGCCTGAACTCTTCTGAGACAACTTATTAGCTACTTTGGAAGATAGTTCAGTGAATACTAATTTTGAAACTTGATAAAAGGCCTGTAATATAAATAGACCTGGGACAGTAAGTTTTCCAATCTTGTCATCCATATTATTTGCTTGTTCTGCAAAATAAGTGTCTCCTATGGATCTCACGACGCCACTCATGATAAAGGTCATCCACAGAGGTATCATTCGGATTAAGAGCTTTACTTCCTCTACTTCTGTTACCCTGCACAGTTTCCACCCGTTTTGTTCTTGTTGGTCTGGAGTAGTTTGAGTTGTGACTATAATGGCAGCCTTGTCAAGGAATCTGCATGCATTAAACAAATAATGATTCAGAGACCATTGAGAGAGAGAGAGAGAGAGAGAGAGAGAGAGAGAGAGAGAGAGAACCTAAGGCCCTGAGTATGGGGGACAAAGTGAGCACTGAGTTGATTTTCGTAGAGTTTATTAGCATCCCAGGGGCTGTGACAAGATCTCTTGTAAAGAGAGGCTGCCAAGACTCTACAAACAGTAGTGAGAGGACTCCTTCGCTGCGGTTTAGCATGTTTATTATATGAACATGAGCCACTCACAAACAAAAGAGTTGCCACCATCATCCCCGCTGTCGGTATTCCAAATCGGACACACCATGGTGCATATGAAAATGCAACAACGGCAACGTAGAGAAGAAGAACCACCATGATGTCACCTTTCAAGAACCTTTCGATCAGTTTCCGTGGCCTTTTCCTCTCTATATCATCTTGGTTACTTTGTGTGTCGATTTGAACTTGTCTCTCCAGGAAAGAAGCCACGGATACCCTATGACCAGATACCCCAATGGCGTTGAGGGTTAATGCTATGTAGAACATGTGAAACTTCTGGGTATCACCATTAATGGTTAATGTTGATACTGTCATGATGGCCATCCCCTGCAGTGATACAATTATTAATTAGTACATTGAATTTTCTGATACAAACCATTGACTCCGTTAAAACCTGTTTGGCACAAAAGAAATGAACTGGCTAATCTTTTCAGACCAACATTGTCAAAGCAGAATCAAAACTCTGATAAACGTACATGATGACTTTTTTGGTACCAGCAGCATCAAGAATTCTTCTTCCGGATAGAACAAATATTATAGCTCGAACAAATATTATAGCAATTAATTTTTTTTCTATAATATAGCATTATATTTGGAGAGAATAATATAACCGGTGAAACCCCAATGGACCGGAATTCAACTGAAATTGAAGAATGTTACTTACGACTAGGCAAAGGAAAGTAGAGAAAATACGGAAAAACGTCTTTCAAGCTGGCAGAATATATACTAAAATGTTTCACTTTAATTTTTTTTATAAGAAAAATAATTTTTTTTTTTAGATATATATATATTGACTCTGAAAAAGTACTTTAGGGCCAAAAGAAATTTATATTTAACCAAACCCCGGGGGGGGGGGGGGGGGGGGGGGGGGGGTGGTGTGTGGCGGCGTGGGAAGATTTGGAAACTCACAAAGCTGAAAGCAAGGCTGGATACCAGGAGACAGTAATAATCACCCACAAAAGCATCTACAAGAAACGCCATCCCTATAGGCAGTATGGTGGCTGCACCGGCAAACAAATTTACGATCGCTGCTGCATGCGTAATGTCAAGCTTCCACATTTCTGTCAAGTATGTCATCAACACAAACATGGTACTGAACTCCACTAGTTTGTCTGCCCATTCCAGAACTGCAAGACAGTATCACAGAGAGTGCCCTCAGAAGTTCTGAATCAGTAATAAAGAAACAAGCTGCAAAAGCCTATTTTTCTCAAGATTTTCACGGTGAGGCGGTTTAATGCGCCGCAGATATCCATGCAATCGACTCATCCATGCAGCCTGGTATTAAAAGAAATACCATATTCCTTCAGAATTTGATTGCATGTCAACGATAGACTCCAAGTTATGTCACCTGCGTCACTTGTTTTTCAATTATTTTAATGATTAAAATTAAAATTAAATGAGAATGCAAAATATCAGTCTTTGATAGCTGTACTGTTGAGATTAATGCATTAATCTATATATTCTTTTTTTATAATTTGGGATACGTATAATTTACAAAACACGTAATAATTTGGGGGTGTAATTTTCTCTTAATAATTGTATGCTTCATATTTTCTCTAACTAAGTTTAGTGCATATTTGGGATTGCTGTGGAAAATATAACTTATAATAATTTTAAGACTTATAACTTATAACTTAAATAATAAATTTTACTATTAAAAAGTTATTTATTGCTTATTAACAATGTGTTTAAAGTACTTTCAAACATGTTATATTTTTTTAGAAACAAATTAAAAAAGTACTTTTTAAGACAGAAATGACGATAATTTGATTTTTTTTTTTTTTTTATAGATTATGACCATATCCTTAAAAGTTTGAAATTTATAATTATCTAAAAGTTGAATGGGTCTTTTTACCCATGGACAGTCTTTTTGAATTTTGAACTACATTTTGGATTATCCAAAAAAATACGTATAAGAAAAGTATCAAAACGTACTTCTTTATCTTATTTAAGATTAAAAAGTACTTTAATATTTAATACCCAAACAATCTAACTTTTTTATTAAAGCTTTTAAGATTATTTAAATACTTTTTAAGATTCCTAATGCAGCTCGATCCAAACAATTTCTTAGATAAGAGAAAGAGGTAGTTTTTTTCATTGGTTTCTATTTAGAGTAGTGTTATATGTACTTACAATTTTACTTATAATTTTACATATAAGACTCATTTCGTCAGTTTTTTTTTTTTTTAATTCAAAATTTAATTTCAAATTTCATAATTTTCAGCATATCAATAGCTAACACGTAAAAAAATAAATTTTTTGTAAGTTTTTTTTTAAGTATAATTAGCATTTTTCTTTTGAATAATTTTCAAGGTATCTAGATCAACAACGGTGCTTTAGAATTTATAGTGTGTGTGTGTATATATGTAATACGTGTTATATAATTTATTTGATGTAAATAAAACAGACATGCATTTATGAGTGATATATAGAATACTCAACCATAAGTACTTACAATGTATAGAACCGATTCCTCCTTTTAGATTGATTAATCAAAGACGTAAGTCCTTCGCCTTTACCCTCTCTTTGGATAAAAAGGCTCTTTTGGTTTCCCATTTACCGACATTACGTAGGTTACTATTTTGATACATCTCATTAACAAAGAAATCCATTTCTCTTGGAATCCCATATGCTTCATAGTTGCCTCTAGATACCTCTATTCTATTCTATCATAGGCCTTAAACATATCTAGTTTTAGAGCCATACTATCCCCAGCCCTTTCCATGTTGTCTATTCTTCATGTTGTGTAAAACTTCATAAGCTACCATAATATTGTCAATTATCATGTGCCTAGGAATAAAATACACTTTGAGCACTAGATATTATTGCTGAGAGAACCATCTTTAATTTGTTTGCCAATACCTTTGAAATAATTTTATACAGGACATTACAAAAGTTTATGGATTTAAAGTCATGAACAGACAAGGGTTTTTTAACTTTAGGAATCAAAGCTAGTATATATAGTTTAAGGAAGGAGACATATTTTCATTGTTCATAAAATCAAGAAAACCAGTGCACACCTCATCCCCCATGATTTT
This sequence comes from Carya illinoinensis, assembly GCF_018687715.1. Taxonomy (NCBI): domain Eukaryota; kingdom Viridiplantae; phylum Streptophyta; class Magnoliopsida; order Fagales; family Juglandaceae; genus Carya; species Carya illinoinensis. The sequence goes on from NC_056761.1 coordinate 37,052,263, forward strand.
CCAGTGATGTTGATAGAGTCCTACACCAAAGGCATAAGGTCCAGGGGGCTTTGTAGGAAACATTTGTTTAAGGGCTACCACTATTTCTTCTATGGTGAAGTCATGTAAGAGTTCTTCATTCATTGCACTAGTAACTCTAACCTCTACTGCATTCAAGCTGGCATTCAAATCTTTAGATGATGGACCAGTTAAAAAGAATATCTCCTCAAAGTGAGTTTTGAAAGCACACTCAAACTCTTCTATCTTGGTCATTAAATTATCTCGAGAGTCCCTAACTTGCTTGATGGCATTTTTATTTTTTCATTGATTAGCACATGCATGGAAGTATTTTGTATTCTATCTTTCTGTTGATACAAATGGAAATAAAAGGGGTGGTCGTTTCTAGAAGGGGACCCAAAATAAATCACCTACTTTCTACAGATGAATGTGTATTTTTCGCAGAGTAAGACAAGTTGAGTGGAATAAGGTTCTGCTTGGTAAGTAAGATGAAAATTTTGAATTTAAGATATATATTTTAATATTATTATTGTTTTGAGATTTGAAAAAGTTAAGAAAAATTTGAATTATTTATTATATTTTGTATGGATATTTGAGAAAATTGTAATGATGAGATGAAAATTTTGAATTTGAGATGAAAATTTTTTGTTGCCAAACCAAACCTAAGTTGTAGGATATCCTATCTGTGTATGAGAAAGCTTCTGGACAAGTTCTCAATAGACATAAATTTTCTAAATTCTTCAGTTCAAATACTAATGTTGGAGCCAAAGCTTTGATTATTAAGGAGGTAGGAGCTGTAGTATGTGGAAGCTACCAAAAATATCTGGGTTTACCTACTTGGGTGGGCAAATCAAAATACAATACTTTTAGATGCATAAAGGATAGAGTATGGAACAAGATTAATAGTTGAAAAAATAGCTTCCTGTCAAAGGTTGGGAGAGAGATCCTTATTAAAGTAGTAGTACTTCAAGCTATCCCTATTAATATAATGAGTGTCTTCAAAATTTCCAAAAAATTGTGGGAGGACATCTCCTCAATGTTGGCCAAATTTTGGTGAGGGTAATAACCAGAAGGAAAATGGTATTCAGTGGAAGAAATGGAATACATTGGGTACTTCCAAGGATAAGAGGGCCTGGGTTTCAGAGATGTAGAACGCATTAACTTGACAATGTTGGCTAAGTAAAGCTAGAGATTTATGCAAGAACCTTAATCCCTAGCAGCTAGACACAAAGGAAAGTATTTCAAAAATAGGCAAGTACTAGAAGCTAATCTAGGAAATTCACCATCTTTGATATGGAAAAGTGTAGGTTTGCAATTAAACTACGAAGAGAATCACTTATTTGGAGAGTGGGAGATGGCAAAAAGATAAATGTTTGGGACAATAAATGGTTACCTAATCCAACATCTTATCAAGTTCAATTTCTTATTTTAGCTTTGGGTTTTGAAGCAAAAGTGAGTGAGCTTATAATAAAAGAGATTAGAACTGGGAATACATATTTGATAAAAACACACTTTGAAAGGGAAAAAGCTCACTTGATTTGTAGTATTCCTATGGGCAAGATGGCAGTCAAGGATAAAATGATATGGGGGCTTTAGTTAGTAAAGATGGTAGATTCATAGTTCGTAGTGCATATCATGTAGCTCAAACTAGAAAATTAGGTTTGGAGGGTGAATCATCTAGAGACCAAGACATGAAGGAGAGATGGAAAAAGATGTGGTCTTTAAATGTACCAGGGGTTGCAAAGCTTTTTCTTTGGAGGGTTGGAAGTAATAGTCTACCTACAAGATCAAATTTGTTCAAAAGCAAAGTCTTAGATACTCATTTGTGTCCTATTTGCCAAATTGAAGAAGAAACTAACATTCATGCACTATAGAGTTGCATAGCCTCATATGATGTATGGGTAGGAACATGAAGCTCAACTTAGAAATGTTCTAGCACGTGTGAAGATTTTATGCAGTTATGAGATAGAATGTGCACGGATTTAATTAAGGAACAGTTGGAAGAGTCTTTCTCAATTATGCGAGAAAGTTGGTATGGAAGAAACAAACTCATTTTTTATAATAAGTTTGATAGCCCTTCAAAGGTTTTACAACAAGCCATGGAAGGACTAAAGGAGTTAAAGGGTGTAATCGATCCAATTCGGTCCTAGACCGAGAATTTGGTCCATCATTTTTGCCAGATCGAACTATTAGCTATCAGTCTAATTAGTCCATGAGTTTTTTTTTCTTTTTTTGATAGAAAAACTAATTAAATTAGTAAAATTAAAATTAAGTAATCTCTTTAACATTTTATATATGGTTAATGAATATTAAATAATTTCATTGCATATACGGTCAATGTTAATCTCTTGGATGAAAATTATATAATTAATTTATACAACTACAATATAAAATACTATATTATACATATATAATATTTATATATATACATTCGTTTGGTTTCGGTCTGGTCCAATCTAAAAAGACTACAACTTGAGACTGAGCAATAAGACTATCGGTCCGATCAGGTCAATTTTTCTGATCTGGACTGATAGTCTTATAACCCTAAAAGAAGTACCACCAAGCTCAACTGAAAAAGGGAATAAACTAGATCAAGGAGGGGGCAACAAAAGTAACTCATCCTTGGTAGAGACCAGAGTGGGAATTTGATAAGGCAAATTTTGATGCAATCATTGATGAAAAAAATCTGAAAACGGGTTTTGGAGTTATCATCAAAGACAATAAAGGAGTTATTATGGCCACTCTATGTGAGCAGATGGGGATGGTGGTTCAACCAGTCAAAGCAGAAAGCATAGCATTCTAGAAAGCATTAGAACTGTGCTCAGAGTTGGGATTTAACAAAGTGGTTTTTGAGGGTGATGCACAAGTGGTTATCAAAGCGTGCAGTTCAAAGTGAAGAGGAACTTGAGCTTGGCATGGACAGAATGTTCGAGGACTTGAAAAGGGTTCTAAAGAGCAGACCAAACTGGTTAACAAATTCTACTTACGGAGAAGGGAATGGGGTAGCTCATATGTTGGCAAAATTGTCTGTCGTTGAATGGGATCGAAACATCGTTGGATCGAAGAGGGCCTCGAGGTGATTCATAATTTCAGTCTTGTCTCAAAGGAAAAACTTTGTACTGATTGATTTAGTCTGGTTTGGTTATAAAATCAGTATGTTGCTTTAATATATATATATATATATGTATGTATATATATTTATTTATAGAACTGACTCGAAAATTATATATAAAATTTTATTAATATAAAATTTATGATAAAAAAAAGTACATGTATTTTTATCAAAAAGACCCTAACGCACATGATCTACTTACCGGAATAAAAATAATATAGACATGACTATTTTATAATCTTTTTTTTTTTCAAATTTTTTACAAAATATTATTATTTTTATTTAAAATTAATAATATTTTATTAAAAAATTATGAATAAGACTATAATATAGTCGTGTTTGTATCATTTGGATCTCCTTTGAAATATACCATATGTTCTCAACTTTTCTTTTACTGGAGTACTGCTTCCGTTCCCTGCTTCCATTTGCATCTACATACATACATACATACATACATAAATAAATATATATATATATATATTTATATATTTATACTTATATACCGTAGGGGGGTAAAGGTACCGGCCCATACTATCCAAAAAGTAATCGAATAAAGATAGATTTATAACTTTTTTATTATTTTATTATTATTTTTTAATTATTTATTTATTTAACAGTTAAGAAAGTGATTATTAATGAAATTATATATTTTTAAATTTTTTTAATAATTAAAAATGTTAAAAAATTTAAAAAAATAAAAATTTTAAATATATTAAAATAGAAAAACAATTGTCTAGATATCATCATCTAAAAATAAAAAATAAAAAAGAAGAAGAAGAAGAAGAAGAAGAAGAAGATGGGAACAAGAGTCAAGACACGTCACAAAGCTGGCTGACAAAGGAGGCTGACAAAGGATGGTCATTGGTCAATAGGCCAGGAAGTCGGACGGAAAAAAGAGGAATAAAGTATATTAAAGTCTAATTTCTCACTAACCACTCACAGATTTAATGAAAAGAAAAAGAAATATTCTCCTATGATAAATATTCTAGAGCTAGGGGACATTTTCGAAATTATTTATTACCTGTACTGATGAAATATGGATCGTTGATGTATGAGATGTCAAGGAGTACTTATCTGAAGATCCAAATAATTTATTTGTCAATAAAAAGAAATGATATTTCTAATTATGAATTATATAAATACCATGTAATTTAAAAAAAAAATATAAGAGTAAGAGATTTCTATAAATAAATAAAAAATTAATTCATTTTTTAATAATAAATTTCACTATTTTTTTTAAATTATTCTATACTTACCCCCTTTATTTAACGAAACAAAATTTAATGCCAACATCCAAGGTTGTGATTTTCTTCAATCCATTACGTGTAACACTTGGCCTGTCTTCACCCAACTTACGACGTCGGACGCGTATGTCATATGTAACGAGAACTTCTATGTGATGAGAAGTACTTCTAGGTTAACGTCACGTAATTAAAATTTACAAATTAATGTTCCGTAATAAATGGGATGGATATATATGTAAGTAGATCGATCGATGATTTAGAAATCATGTACCGTATTAAATGTAGTTGATCTAGATGTACCTTTTATCCGGTAGTAAATGGGTTTGATCGTGTTGATCACCAGAAATTGTCTACAGTAATAACCTGCTCTTTCTGCAATGCATGCAAAGACAACAACACTTGGTTTGAACAATTAATACATTAAAATATGATCAAGTTCTGAAATAATCTTAATTTCTAAACAGACCCTTAAAATTGCAAGAATAGCATAAGAATCTCTACATATAAAGAAGATTAAAAAAATAAGTGGATAGGATTAAGTAGTAGTACGGGAGATTATATGTTGTAAGAAATTAACCATAAATTAGAAATTATGTACCGTAATTCTAGTAATGGATCTATATATACCTTTTATCTGGTAATAAATGGACATGATCTTCGTGTTGATCACCAGAAACTGTCTAGAGAAATCGCAGGTTTCTGCAGTACTGCAAATACAACAACAATATAAATCGGTTTGAACAATTAATTAGCTATACTACGTACATTAAAATATCAAGTTATAAGTTCTGATGTGGGTGTGTATATATATATATATAGAAATTTATTAAGATCCAAGCTAGCTGCTAGCTGCTGCAAACCTGCAAACGATCGAGAAATTTAAAGTTGAAAGAAGATTGAAAGAATAAGTACGATCCAAGCTAGCTGCTAGCTCCTGCAAACCAACAAACGATCGAGAAATTTAAAGTTGAAAGAAGATTATGAAAAGATCATCGAAGAGTTAGCTTCCTGAATATCATTCCAGGCCATGATCTGGTTTCTTATATACAGGGGCTGGATAGAACATGAGAAGGAAAATTATGAATAGATCATCGAAGAGCTAGCTTCCTGAATATTGCTGCACATTTTCCTGCACTTTTCCGGCCTCGTCAGTCATCACCAGAAACGCGTTAATTGAAGAAGAAATCGTAGAAATTGTATAAGATGTTGCTTGGAAAGACAAGCGATCAATTTGCTACATACATTTTGTGATCAATTTGTATTTATATTTATGTTTCGATTGTATTTCATTAATTAATTAAAATATCAAGTTATAAGTTCTGATATATATATATATATATATATATATAGAAATTAATTAAGATCCAAGCTAGCTAGCTGCTGCAAACCTGCAAACGATCGAGAAATTTAAAGTTGAAAGAAGATTGAAAGAATTAGTACTGCATTCATATATATATATATTATATAGAAGTGGAGAAAATATGTTAACGTAAGAATTTAACCATAATATTGCTTCCTGAATATATATATAGGGGCCGGATATTACTAAATGAGAAGGAAAATTATGAAAAGATCATCGAAGAGCTAGCTTCCTGAATATTGCTGCCCATTTTCCTGCACTTTTCCGGGCTCGTCAGTCATCACCAGAAACGCGTTAATTGAAGAATAAATCGTAGAAATTGTACAAGATGTTTTGGAAAGACAAGCGATCAATTTGCTACGTAAATTTTGTCAATTTGTATTTATATTTATGTTTTGATTGTATTTTATTAATTAATTAATACCAGCTAGGGGGTCAGATTTTTGTAACGCCGCCGTGCATGCAGTTTCCTCTTAATTTTTTCCTTGACCAGAGCTTTATCGAGTTGCCGAGAAATCACAGAAGGAAATTAAGACAAGTAATGGTATCAATATGTATCTAATTCGGTAGCCAAGGAATCGGTCTTCGATGATCGATGGATTACGACGTACACCGCGTTGTCGCAGTTTCTTTTTTTTTTACCCCGAACACCGCTTGCCCTATCGAAGAAATTACAGATGATGTTTCTTGGAAAGATGAGTGCAGTTTGTCATCTAAAAGCATGTTGCAGCCGACTGCATGCCGATCCAAAGAATTTGTAAGGAATTAAGTTCTTCACAGCATGTTTCGTGTTATTAGCGTATGTGTTGATTTATTTAGTATAATTGTGTTCGTTTAGCATGATCTTAATTAAGAAGGGCTTTCAAATTCAAACTCCAAATGGCAAGGTTTAACTTCCTAAACTAAAACTTGATAATTAAAAACATGACGAACTACATATATACATATCCCAAATTACTAGATAATTTGTTTCCTTTATGTTATTTGATTCGATCTTATGGCCGTTTGCTGCCAATATTGTCGTAAAAACAACCAGCAACTTGTAATATTCGACAACCTCTTTGTTAAGAACATGTTTCGTACCTTGTCGGTCTCCACACCTGACCTGTATCAAGGAAACATGGTGGCCTCTAGAGTGCTAGAAAACACATCTGATGCCTAAGTTTTTCCTTTAGAATTTTTTTTTTTTTTTTTTTTTTTTACACGAGTCTGAATTGTACATGTATCAAGGCTTATATCCCATTTTCCAATGGGGTCACTATTCTCTCTGTGCATCATGTGATTCTGATCACCCCTACCTTAGGTGGCTTGTCCTTGCATTTAATGCGGCAACTTCTATCAAGGACAAGATCTCCAACAGACGTGGATACTTTTAACCATGTGCTTGTGGGTTCAAATTCCATAGACAACACAAATAGTTAAGGACATGTTTCGCACCCTCCCATCTCCACGTCTGACCTCTTTCAAGGAAGTTTTGCGGCCTAGAGTGTCAAAAAACATATTCAATGCCTAAGTTTTTCCTTTAGAGAGAGTTTGTGATAAAAACATGAGTTTAAATTAAACATGTATCAAAGCTTGTAGGTCCCCTTTTCTAGTGACGTCACTATTCTCTTTGTGCTTGGGGTGTTTTCCCCTCCGTGGGCGGCACGCCGTCACATAATGCTACAGCTCCTGTGGGACAAGACCTCCTTCCGTCGGGATCTATTTCCAGCAGCCCACATCATGGCATTTAATGTGGCGTGGATAAAGGCGTGTCCATGTGGATACTATTCCATCCTTCCTGTGATGGTCTGGGCCTTCTTCTCACCATCCACTGTGCCCTGAAGATCTGGGCTTTTGGCCTTGGTGAAACAGACCTGCCCAGGGATGAATATGTCATTCCACTCTTAATTGTTATATATGGATCTGGAACAAGAGTGGGCAGAGACTTGGGAGTGAAAGTGTACTTCAAGCTCTAAATGACTTCAGTGTGGGCTTAGAGCTTAGCTTCTAAAGGCTTTTATGGGCTGATCCAAATAAGGCCCAAATAGAGAATCCAATAAGCCCCGAAGCCTACTTACAAACAGGCCCAAAAGAAAAACTTTTGTTTTTGTTTTTTATTAATTTGGGCAGAACGGAAGGAACAGCAGTGTCTTTAAGCTGTGGGACGTACATGATTTATTGCAGCTTGTTGCCAGCTCACAGCATTCACATTGGTCTATGCATATGCATACGCAAAATTACCTCTTTTGTATATTCACTTTATCATTTCAACAAAACTTCCACATTGGCTTATGCATATTTAAAACAAAATAATAATAAAATATTATCATTTTATTATTATTTTTTTTTGCCTAATTTTTTTTTTTAGAGTGTAATTTCCATGTACTGGTTTTATACATGCAATCAGTACCCAGTACATGGAAATATTTCAGTGCCACCGAACCTGTAGAATGAAATAATCTTTATTATTTCATGCATCCATACTGAGTTTCATGCATCCAAATTTACCAACTGTATATATAATAAAATTCATCAAATTTAAAGAGTATCAATCAAGCTTTCATAGAAGGAGAAATTCATCAAATTCATCAAATCTGTTACAGCCATGGACCACGACCCAAGTGAGTCTTTCCCACCAATCCAATATACACCAAACAGCACATATTAAACATGTACTCAGATTAATACATTTGACTAATATCAACATTCAAAAATTCCATTTGACTATATCAACTTCAGAACTTACATGTGACTAATTCTATGTATCAAAATCAACTTAATACAAGTTTCAAAAAGTTGATTTTGATACAAATTCATTACAATAACAGCAACCAGAAAACAGCAACCAGCAATTAGAAAACAGCAACCAACAAATTCAGCAATCGTGAAACAATAACTAGCAACAAGTCCAGTGGCTCCAGCACCCTTCAACAGCAACAAAAACGGCCTAGCCATTGGGTCCTCCAGCAGCTCTAGCACCAGCACCAGCACCAGCAACAGCAGCAAGCAGTACAAAATATCCCACCAACAACAAATATTCACCCAACAAAATGTTCCCACCCACCACCAACCACCAACAAAATAAAAGGCCCATATAGATGTACAAAAAAGGGCTTGGTGTTCATAGCAACCAGCAGTATATAAATATCCAAGCTATGTCACCACAGTATCAAAACAAAAATATATCAAAAACTGTACAAAACAAAGCATACAGGACTATGTACGAGATATGACCTTATTTCTTTGTTCCTCAATAATTTCCATTTGAAGATTATGGAAATACTCTTGCTGCAAAGAATTAATGGAACCAATATCCAATTTCATAATTTCCATATCATTTTTCCTCTTCTTTTCAGCTAATATTATAGATCTTTCTTCTTGAGCCTTAATTTCCATTTCAACCTTTTTCTTCTTAATAGCCAATAATTCAGAATTGTGGTTTTCTAACCTCATTATGCTTTCTTTTCTCTCCAATAGCATAATCTTCCTATCATCTGTTATTTTTCTTAAGGTTTCACTAAATTCTTTATCTTCTCTTTCCTTACTTTTTTTTTCTCTCTTTCTTTTTCAGATTTCTTCCCCGAAGGTCTCTCACACTCCAAGGGCACATTTTCCATTGGGTCCTCTAATTGTATTGAGTTTAGAGTACTACCTGAACGTGAGACGTTGTCTCTTCTTCTTATAGTCTCCATGTGTGTTTGCCATTTCGGTTGATTCCTTAAAAGATTCCAACAATGATCCAAGGTGAAGTTGGTTTTTTGGGTCTCTCGGTACAAAATTTTTGCCTTGTCAATCTACAAAATAATAGAACAATCAGGAGAATAAATCTGAAATTATTTTACACAATGATAAAATAAACGATTATACCTTGTCTAACTCGGTTGCACCGCTTGGATGCATTCCTTCAACTTGGGCCAAAAAACCACAAAATTTATTGACACATTTTTGAATGGTTGACCACCGATTGGTCAAAGATGGTACAGATCGCTCTTGACTGTTAGGTTTTTTATAAGTGGAGTAGTAATCATAAATTCTACTCCACAATTGTGTGGAGGTTTGGTCAGTCCCCCGTATGGAATCTGTACTAACGTTAAGCCAAGCTGAAATGAGGAGAGTATCTTTCTCAATAGTAAATGACACACCCCACTGGGATTTATGTTTAGGTGGCCTTTTTTCCCATTGGGGTTGTGTCGCTTGGACATCAGCGAAAGCAGCATCCACAGTGGGGTTGCTTATACCACCCTCACCACTTTCCAACAATGTGGTGAAGAAGGGATCCTCATCAATTAAAGTGTTCATCCTTCAACAAAATATCAAAGGACAAAATGTTACTAAAACAACACATATTAAGCAAAACAGGGCCAATATGTTTAAATATTTTAGATTAAGCAAGGCCACATGTTTACAAAATTCAGATTATGTAGTTTTTAAGATGATGTACAGATTTATCTAAATACAGGACATAAAACATGACACATAACAGGACATAAAACAGTACAAAAGTCATCCATTTTTCTTGTAATTGTTCTAATAAAAATCTAAAATCTGGATGCAACAAGATCAAAACTATGTTTTCCTTCACTTGGTTCTGCCTAAGAGAGGTCTATACCAGATAGAGATGCACACTGATACATAAATATAATTAAATGTAATGTAAAGTAAAATGAACAAGAAGCTAGAATAGAAGCTGCAGTCTATGTACAAAATTTCTATTATTATTTTTCTTTCTTCTATAATGGCTATCAGCTTCAGCAATATGGTATCCCGGTACATATGTTCTGGTGGAAGTAGTCAAGTTGTAAGAATATGAGATTTGCAGAGGAAGAGATGTATTAAATGGTTGAGAGGCCATACCAATACAATAACAGGTGCAATGTATAACTGCAAGGATGAACACTTGCAGTGTGTTCTCTCATAAAATGAATTGTTAGTGGGATTTCCTTGTTTTTTTTATTGAATTTGATCAATCCTGACTTTTAGGATGAAATCAGGTGATAAAAGAAAGAAGCTGGAGGAAGAGAAGGGAATTGTAGTACGATTTGTAATAGGTCACAGGTGGGTACTTTATATGATTGTAATGATGATCTTGAAAATGTACTCTATTTTTTAATCAATTTTTTTTCTTTATTAAGTCTTGTAAACTTTATGGTCTTTCTATCAAGACGATTATGGAACTTGATTCTTTGTCATATCACTGTCTGAATCATGAAATAGATGCAATGGAATCTAGTTGAAGAAAACTTTCTCTGTAGACTGATATGATAGAAAACTAAGAGGTTTGTTTGTGAAGAAAATGTACTTGAACAAGAAATAATTTATTTTTTTGACTTTTCTATCAGCATTCATAAATCCTATGCTCTATCTCCTATTGTGGTAAGGTGTGTCCATGCATGATCTATCTAGCTCCTACTGTATAGATCAATAATGACTCAGATATAGTACTTCCGATTTTGAAACTCTTGCTATTTTAATGGATGGAGTTTGATTTATTCTCTCTCTCTCTCTCTCTCTCTCTTCCCATTCTATTGCTAGTGCCACATCAGGCAGTATCCTTGATAGAGCTATTGAAGCAGAGGAAAAAAAGCATGGGGATCTTTGAGGCTGGTAATGCTTTTCTCTTTGTTGTTCTCAAACATCCCTGTTGATCTTCTTTTGACACTAAGAATCTCTATTTGTGTTGAACTTAAGAAACAGCCAACTGCATTATTTTTTCCATCTAAATTTCATGGGAGCAGGACCATGTTGAGGGTTACCTTGAACTGGCAGCCAAGACAAAGATATACTTTGCCACTGTTGTTGCATTGTGGGATGCAGATTTCTATGTCAAAGTTGATGATGATGTACATGTAAATATAGGTAAAAATGCAACGTATTAACAGCACCCCTGTTGTTGCGTACATGTGGATATTTATTTATTGTTAATGCAGAGAGGCGCTTAGTTTTATTTTTTTTCCTCACTAATTGTTTGAGTAAAAGAAACATGTTCATGTAGAGCCTAAAGACTTTAGTCTGCACTTTAAACCTTTCGGTTTTTTTAGAATAGTGTTGTTGTGATGTAAAGTAGTGTCTTTACAAGACCATAAACTACAACAAAATGGTATTGTTGATTTGCTGGGAATAGAAATCGAAATGGTTTTTTCTAAAGAGCCTAGGGCCTAATTTTTTTTTTTATTGGTTTTGAGCGACAAGGGGATGGCAAGAACAACATGACATTCCATGAACATTCCATGAGATTCACAGATCAGAAACTTAATCTAAACCAAGAACAACATGAAATTTCCAAATGGCAACAGAAAAACATCCACACAGTTTCACCAATCTAAAACCCTAACTGAAACTGTGAAGATAAAGGGAGAAATCATACCTGAAATAGCATAAAAGTAAGAAAATCAGCAACCTTGATGATTCCCAGCAACAGTCACAGGCCCTGTCGACGAGAGGTGCACGGATTTGCTCCTTCCGGTGGGTTGTTTCGGTCAAGAGAGGGATGAGTTGGAGAGGAGAAACCGAGTGCTATGCAAATGAAATAATCCCGTTTGGGGGGGGGGTGTTTCAGGGAGAGAGAGCGTGGGATGAGAGAGAAATAAATATTAAAATATAACTTGGACTCTAAACAGTGGATATGGAAAGTTATAAATGTACTGTTTATAGTTAGCTAAACTTTTGGAGATAGAAAATCCAATACAGCTCAATTTATGTTAATATTATGTAAAATTGACTTTGCATATGTGGATGCATAGTCCAATGTGGATGCTCTCAGGCGGCAAAGTAGCACCACTCTATAATAATTACTACCTAGTTACATTGCAATCTCTTTTTTTTTTTTTTTCTTAAATATATATATATATATATACGAATTCACTTATAATTAACACAAATAACACAGCACCATTGATAAGAAAGTCTTGAATAAATATTGGAATAAGAAAATATTGATTTTTTTAATTTTTTTTTTTTTTTTATAACTGTAATGAATTCTACATTTACATTATCGTGTTATATATACTTTTACATGCACAGGCATCATTTCTTTGATGGAAAGAAAGAAATCAAGGACATATATAAAATGAGTTTTGTTATATATAAATAGAGTTGCGTATTAATTTACATATTAATACTGATTCCTTCATATTTAAAATTTAAATTAGCACAATTTTTAATAAAATTTATTTTTTAACTAAATACATTATATTAGTACACATATTAATACATAATTATACTTATAATTAGATTTTTTCATATAAAAGATGTAAAGGCTGCATGTCTTATCATCGGCTTCAACGAAGTATTCTTTCCCTTTGCAATATTAATGTTGCAACGAAGTACTTTTGCAATATTAATCATGAATGCGGTTTAAATATTAAGTTAAAATAAAATAGGTTGAAATGAAAATTAAATAAAATATTATAAAAATATTATTTTTTTTAATATTTTTATTATTTTAAAATTTAAAAAATTAGATTATTTATTATATTTTATGTAAAAATTTTAAAAATTTATAATAATAAAATAAGATGAAAAGTTTTCATATAAATTGATAAGAACACGGGGCAAAAGTACAAGACGCATGTGTTACAGTCTGTCTTATACGTGGATGTGTATTTAAATTATTAACATCAGATCACTGAGACATCGAGTAGTACTGTCATATCCGGTATATGCATATGAATTATTATTATTATTTAATCTAAGAGGCCTCAGTGCCAATATCGAGCTGGTTCATTAAAGGAGTAGATCAGAAGTTTATATATGGTCCCCAATAATTCCCCCACGAATCCAGATCGAGGACCAGATCATCAAGTGAAAGGTACCGCACAGAGTGTCCACAACGGCCATTGTTAAGGATAAAGAAGACTCACAAAAATCACTCAACTACACAAGATCAGAGGAATGGTTACAATAAGGCCATTGAATATTCACATGATGGCATGAAGGAAATGCAGCAGGACCACAATCGGGATACAAGCAGGACCACATGATCCGTGACAGATGATGCTAGGAGAATAAAATAGAGCATCGGGGAATATTTGTACAACAAGAAAGGGATATATGTCACAGCCCCATAGAGAGGTCTGGAATGAGTCTCCTCTCTTTTTCTCTCTAAGGGAAAAAGGGGTGGTGTGTGGGGTCCACTCAAGATTCTAACAGAATCGAGTAGTGGGGCGGGGAGTGTGAGTGGAGAGGGGTGGTCTGGTATACAAAATACGGTTGCAGGGAGGGGGAAGAGTTTTTTCCAGGAAAAAATAGGAGGAGCCACGGCGGTTTGAGGTGTAGAGAATGAATGAAATAGAGGAAAGGTGGGGGAAACTTAGACTAACAGAGCAAGAAGCCAGTGATATCGTGATTGGAGATGAGGCTTCCGAGGAACTGCATATCAAAGCTGAATGCAGTGTTGTTGGTAAAGTATGGATGGAGCAAAAACTGAGTGCCATGGTAGTAGAAAATACAATGGGAAAAGTCTGGCGTATCAGTCGAAGAGCAAAATTTCAAGAAGTGGGAGCAAACATCTTTGCTATCCAATTTGCCAATGAAGCTGATAAGATGAGAGTAATGAATGGCAGACTTGGCTGTTTGACAGCCACATGTTTGTTATAATGCCATTTAATGGATTCATTCCACCTCAGAAAATGGATTTCTCGAAAGAAAGAATGTGGGTCCAAATGCAAGAGCTACCCCTAGTATATATGAATGAAGAAGAAGGAAGAAGAATTGGAAATACTATTGGTGATGTTATAGAGGTAGAAACACAGATCGATGGGAGTGGATGGGGCAGTTACCTAAGGGTCCTAATGCTAATGGATCTGTCAAAACCTTTAGCAAGAGGAAGGATCATCTTAGTCAAAGGTACCAAATACTGGATTCCCCTCAGGTATGAAAAACTTCCTCATCTTTGCTTTGAATGTGGGCGTATTGTTCATAAGGAGGGTAAGTGTGAGGAAAAAATGGGTGTTAAGGATGCACAGTTTGGGGTCTGGTTGAGAGCTGATATGAGGGCAGGTGGGGCAAAATATTTCAAAGGCTTTTCAAGGAAGGAGGACAGTCTGAAGGGGATAGACTCAGGCAGTATCAATAATAAGGAGAGGGAGGAAAGGGGAGAATCAGCTGATAAGCCACTGACAGGAGAAGAGAAAACGAATGAATCTGAACCTATAGTAGGAAGTGAGGGGCACGAAGAAGGATTAACAGAAGTGATAGTTAAAGAGGCTAAAATGCTAGTTCTGGCAGAAAATAGAGTAGAGGAGGTGGTTCTTAAGGTTAATTCTGTTGAGGGAGCTGAAGAAGGAAGTGGAAGGTGGAGAAGGAAAGTAAGGGGAAAGGCAGCAGAAAATGATGTCAGTAATACAGATAGCATACAGGAGAGAAAAAGGAAATGTAAATATGAGAAGGGGAATAAAAAGAAAAAACAGAGAAAAAATGAGACAAGGGTAGAAGGGGAGGAGATGGAAGAAACAAGAAAGGAAGAGGTGGAGGCTGTTAAGCAGCCCCACCTATCCCAATGAAAACACTAAGCTGGAACTGCCAAGGGCTTGGGAACCCTTGGACAGTTCAAGACCTCTACCAGATGGTGGAGGAGAAGAGACCCAATGTAGTTTTCTTAATGGAAACTAAGATGACTAGTAGAAAGGCTGAAGCAGTTAAAAGAAGGTTGAAAAGTGAGGGGTTTATGGTAGTGGAACCTGTGGGAAGGAAGGGGGGTCTGATCATGCTATGGGACCACACTATTACTGCTGAGGTGGCCAATTACTCACAAAGACATATTAGCCTTTGGATTAAGAATGAAAACAGACATGAAAAGTGGTTACTCACAGGGTATTATGGAGAACCTGAGGTTAGCAAAAGAGGGGCCTCTTGGAGGTTCTTCTCCTCACTAAAACCAGACATGAACACAGGTTGGGGAGTTATTGGTGACTTTAATGAAATAGTTGCACACGATGAGAAAATGGGTGGTAGGCCAAGGAAGGAGAGTCAAATGGCAATGTTCAGAAATGTGCTAGGAGACTGTGGATTGTTTGACTTCGGTTGGAGAGGAGATAAGTTTACCTGGAGTAATAAACATGAGGATGATACTTTTACCAAAGAAAGATTAGATAGAACTTTGGTTAATGCAAAATGGAAAAACTGTTTTAAGGAAAGCTGGACAGAGGTGATGGTGGGCAGATGTTCAGATCACAGGCCATTATTATGGACTATAAATCAAGAAAGAAGAGAGGGGGAGTGGAAGAGAAGGATGTTTCGATACGAAGCCAGCTGGGCTATGGAGGAAGAATGCTCTGAGGTACTGAAGCAAGTGTGGAAAAAAGAAGGCAATCACAATCTGCACTCATATTTGGAAAGGAGCAAGTCTGCTTTATTAAGGTGGAGCAGACATAAAGGGGTTAACTCTGAGAAGGAAATAAGAGAGAAAACATCAGAGTTGAGAAGGTTGCAAGGAGATGAGTGTGAAGAGAACCAGCAAGCAATCAAGACACTGCAAAGCAAAATAGAAAAAATGTTAGAACAAAAGGATTTGAAGTGGAGACAGCGAGCCAAGCAAAACTGGTACCAGCTAGGGGATAAAAACACTAAGTTCTTTCATAGTTGTGCTACTCAAAGAAGAAGTAAGAACAAAATTTTAGAAGTGAGAGATGAAGATGGAAGATGTTGGTCCAGACAAGAAGAAATTGAGGTGGCATTTAATGACTATTTTGGGAAGCTATTCACCACGTCAAACCCGAGTTCAGAAGACTATGAGAATTGTATTGCTCAGATGGAACCTAAAGTCACCAGCCACATGAATGAGGGACTGTCAAAAGTCTTTACAAGAGTGGAGATTGAAGAGGCTATTCATCAGATGGCACCTTTAAAGTCCCCGGGACCAGATGGCTTTGGAGCTTGCTTCTATCAAGAGCATTGGTCTATCATTGGAGATGAGGTCAGCAGAATCATCCTTTCCTGGCTGAATGGTAACTCTCTTGCCCCTTCTATTAATCATACTTTTATAGCACTCATTCCAAAGGTTAAGTGTCCTGTAAAAGTTAGTGAATATAGGCCAATCAGCCTCTGTAATGTGGTTTATAAGATCATGTCTAAAGTCTTAGCCAATAGGATGAAAAAGTTTCTGAATGTAATAATCTCTCAAAATCAAAGTGCTTTTATACCAGGGAGATTGATAACTGATAATGTAATGATAGCATATGAGCTTTTGCATTCTATGAAAGCTAGAAAAAAGGGAAGAATTGGAGCTATGGCCATCAAGCTAGATATGTCAAAAGCTTATGATCGAGTGGAGTGGGGTTTCCTGGAAGCAGTCATGAAAAAACTGGGTTTTGGTGCTAATTGGATCCAGCTTATAATGGGCTGTGTGAAATCAGTGTCCTACTCAGTATTGGTTAATGGACAATCAGGACCTATCTTTTATCTTTCCAGAGGATTGAGACAAGGAGACCCTTTATCTCCTTATCTCTTCTTGCTGTGTGCTGAAGGACTCTCAACTCTTTTGAATTATTCAGATTTGAAAGGGGTAACAAGGGGGGTGAATGTGGTAAGGGGAGGAGTTAGAATCAATCATCTTTTGTTTGCAGATGATTGTGTTCTATTTGGAAGGGCAACTGTGGAGGAGTGGCACAAGATTCAAGATCTTCTTTAGATATACGAAAGGGGCTCAGGTCAGGTTCTCAATAAAGAAAAATCTGCCATCTTTTTCAGCTCAAACACACAGTTAGTTGAGCAAACCCGCATACAAACTGCTGGGGGATCAATTATGGTAGGGTCTTATGACAAATATTTGGGACTACCTTCAGTAGTTGGAAGATCCAAGTACCTTACTTTCAGGGGCATTAAGGAAAGAGTGTGGAAAAAAGTAACCAATTGGAAAAACTCCTTCCTTTCAGCAGCAGGAAAGGAAGTTCTCATTAAAGCAGTTCTTCAAGCAGTTCCCACATACACCATGAGCGTTTTCTTGTTCCCAAAAAAGCTATGTCATGAACTTAATGGTTTGATGGCTAAATTCTGGTGGGGCAATCAGAAAACTAATAAAGGTTTGCATTGGGGTAGCTGGGACAGATTGGGACAGCAAAAAGGAAAAGGGGGTCTTGGATTCAGAAATGTGGAATTTTTCAATTTGGCCTTACTTGCTAAACAAGGATGGAGAATTCTTACAAACTCCACAAGTCTGGTGGCCCAGATTTTCAAGGAAAAGTACTTCAGCAAGTCCTCTTTTTTGGAAGCAAAATTTGGAAAAAGGCCCTCTCATATCTGGAAAAGTATAAAGCAGGCTTCTGAGTTAATCAAGGAAGGGATGAGATGGAGAGTTGGGAATGGGAAAAACATAAAGATATGGAATGATAAATGGCTAACTGTCCCTTCCAGTTTCAGTGTCCAGTCTCCAGTCTCGAGGCTACACAGGGAGGCATTGGTGAAAGAACTGATTATAGAAGAGGAGAGGAATTGGAATGAGGCTCTAATCCGTGAGATTTTTGTGGAAGCTGAAGTGGAGCAGATTCTCAGTCTCCCAGTAAGCAAGACAGGTGGTAATGATAAAATGGTATGGGGTCCTTCACGAAAAGGGCTCTTCTCTGTGAGGAGTGCTTATTATTTAGAGATGGAAAGAAGGAGGAGGAATAGAGGGGAGTCTTCAACAGAATTTAATAGAGATGCGAGCTGGGGTATCATTTGGAAACTGAATGTTCCAGAAAAAGTAAAACTCTTCCTATGGAAAGCTGGAAATAATTACATAGCTACTAAGAGCAATTTGTTGGCAAAAAAAGTAACGGGTAATGACCTATGCCCAGTTTGCAAAATACACAAAGAGTCAGTCATGCATGTCCTATGGCAGTGTGTGGCATCCTCTGATGCTTGGATTGAATCCAGTGCTAGAATTCAGAAATGGAGGATATCAGAAGATAACTTTCTGGAATTGATAGAGAAGATGGCTCAGATTCTGTCTAAAGAAGAAATGGAAGAAGTAGCCATGGTTATGAGAAGCATTTGGCTAAGGAGGAATCAACTGGTGTTTGAAAACAAATTTATTCCACCTAGGCAACTTATTAACTCAGCGAGGGAACAGCTCAGACAATTTCAGAGTGCCAAATCAACAACAGTACATACAAATTCCAACAGAAGGCTTATAACACAAGAAGGATGGAAGAAGCCCACAGCAGGGAGTGTGAAAGTCAATTGGGATGCAGCCCTTGATCAAAAAAGAGGAATAGCTGGTTTAGGGATAGTTATAAGGGATGAAATGGGAGAGGTTCTCACTGCCTGTTGTGATCAGAGACTACATGTTCAACTTCCAGCCATGGCCGAATGTTTAGCACTCTGGAAAGCTTTGGAATTATGCAGAGATCTTGGCTTCTGCCGAGTCTTATTTGAGGGAGATGCTCAGGTAATAATCAAAGCTGTTAATGGGGAAAACTCAGACTATCCTTTATATGGTAGCATTGTGCTGGATGTGAAGGAAATGCTTACGCATCAGAAGGGATGGAAGATTCAGTATGTACAAAGAAGCTCAAATGGTGTGGCACACAGATTAGCTAAGGAAGCTTTACACATAGATACAGAGATTATATGGATGGAAGAGTCACCATCATGTATTGCTAAGAGTATAGAGAGGGATAAAAGATGTAATTCCGATAACGTTCATTGATGAATACATATTTGTTTACTTCAAAAAAAAAAAAAAAAAGAACGGGATATATGTCATAAAATGAATGGATTAGGTTGTTATAGATTGCCTATATATACTGATTGTAAATGCACTGTAAAACAAGCATGAATATACAGAGTAATAGAGAACTAAAGTTTCTTTCTGCACTACTGTCAAACATCTTCTGGGCATGAATTTCCATAATATGGTAATCAGAGCCACATAAAGTCTCACATCTACATTTTTTTTTCTTCTCTCATTTCTCGTCTTTGTCTGTGTCTACTTCCGTGGCTGACCCAGAAGTTTCAGAACCCACACCTCACAATGCCTCCAATATTTCTCCCCCTATCACACAATCTAACTTCGTCAATCCCAATATTCTCAATTCTGGAAATCACTCTATCAATATCAAATTATCTATTGATAATTACCTTTCGTGAAAGGCTCGAACGGTGTCTTTCCTCAAAGGTTACCAGCTATATCATTACGTGGATGGCTCTTGTGAAATGCCTTCCCTTGTGGTTGAAGGTGTTGAAAATCCAGTTTATACCTAGTGGGCTTTGATTGACCAACTTATTCTCTCTGCATTAAACTCCTATCTTTTTGAGTAGGTTCTAGCGCAGGTTCTGGACTGTTCTTCCTCTCGTGAAGTTGGGTCTCTTCTTCAGAGTCTGTTTGTAGCACAGTCAAGTGCTTATATAATGCAAATGCAGTATCAACTTGCGACTCTGAAAAAGGTCTCGATACCATTACAGCTTATTTTCACAAAGCCAAAGCCATAGCAGCCTCCATATGAGCTACTAGCCAACCTCTTTCGGACTCAGAGTTCTTAGTGTTTCTCCTAGCTGGGCTTGGCACCGATTATGACTCCCTTGTGACAACGTCAACCACACGAGCTGAACCTTTGTCTCCTCATTAGATATATAGCTTTCTTTTCAACCATGAGTCCCGTTTAGCTCACCAAACAGCTACTTTGCTGAGTGCTAATCCTCTCATAGCTCATGTCACGACTACTAAATCCTCTACCTCGAATTCACCCGCTTATTCTCATTCTCAACGAGGCAGAGAGGGTCACAATTTCAGGTGACGAAGTGGTCAGGGTTGTGGTTTCCCTTCCTCTTTTAATTCTGATCGTAGTCCTGTGTGTCAAGTCTGTCACAAACCTGGGCACTCAGCTCCCAATTACTACCACAGTTTTGATCATTGTTACCAAGCATCTCCACCTTCACAGTTGTCAGCAAATATAACCACAACAGCCCTGCCTCCTGCTCATATTCACTCATGGTTTCAAGATACAGCAGCGACCTCTCATTTTACACCAGACCTCACTAATTTGAATTTGGATTCTATCTCATATCAGGGCTCCGATCAAGTAAGCATTGGAGATGGCTCTACCATGCCAATTCAGCATACTGGATCTACCAACCTTCATACACTGTTTGGCAACTTCTTACCCTCTCAACTCTTACATGTTCCTTCTCTTACTAGAAATTTGCTATCTGTCTATCAATTTTGTGAAGATAATAGTGTTTACTTTGAATTTCATTGCACTTTTTTCTTTGTGAAGGATTCTCATACCAAGGAGGTTCTTCTTCGGGGCATCATTAAAGACGGTTTGTATGTCCTAGCTGCTAACTCCATGCCTGCACCTGTTCCTCTTCAAGCAAACATTGGTGAGCGCACATCCACTGATAATTGGCACACTCAGTGTGGTCATCCTTCATCACACATCACCAACTTCATACTTAAGAGTTTTAGCTTCCTCTCAATTCCAACAAAACCATGCAACCATGTTTAGGATGTTTTCAGTCCAAGTCCCATTCTCTCACACCTCGTCCCCTTCTCAATCTAAGCAACCCTTTGATTTAATGTTTCTAGATGTATGGGGTCCGACCCCAATGTTATCTTCCAATGGTTGTAAGTTTTATTTTTCTATAATAGATGACAATACCAAATATATTTAGTTGTTTACCATTCAGCCCAAATCAGATGTGTTGGCTATTTTTCTTGCATTTATACAATTTGTCAACAATTATTTTTCAACTAAAATTAAAGCTGTGCAATCAGATTTTGGGGGTGAATTTAGACCTCTTCAAAAAATTCTTCATACTCATGGGATTATACATCGTCTCACTTGTTCTTATTACATGCTCAAAATGGGACAATTGAGCGTCGCCATAGGCACATTGTTGAAACCAGATTTTCTCTTCTTGCTCACTCCTCGATGCCTTTTAAATATTGGTCAAAGGCTTTTAAAACTTTCGTTTTTCTAATTAATAGAATGCCTACTCCCATTTTACAAAATCAATCCCCCTTTCAAGTCTTATTTCATAAAAATCCTGATTACAAATTCCTTCGCATCTTTGGGTCGGCATGTTGGCCCAATTTACGTCCGTTTAATAGACATAAAATGGATCTCTGATCCAAGCTATGTGTTTTTATGGGCTATAGTCCTAATTATAAGGGCTATGTATGTCTTAATCATTTGTCGGGCCAAAATTATATTTCTAGGGATGTTTTATTCAATGAAAGTCAATTTCCCTTTGCAAATCACTCAACTTCAAACCCAATAAAACCTGATGGCTGTCTAGACAAGCATCCCTGCCTCTGGTTCAATTTTCCTGCAATTCAACCAACTCGGCCCACTTCACTTAGCCCATCATCCATTATATCCTCACATACGGTCACCTCTCCTACAGATTCAATTCCTACTAACACTAGCCCACCTCATTTTAATCCAACACCACCTCAACCTCACTTACCAGAATGCAACCCAACTCACAATCAAACCCCTTTGTCTTCTAGGGTTACAGAGTCTTCTCAAAATTTCACAGCGGCGCCTCACAGCTCTTGCATCCTCCTTAGCATCATCTGAACCTTCTAACATAGATGAGTCATCTTCCAGACCTGTCCATCCCATGATCAGTTGAAGATAGGTAAATATTTGAAAACCCCTCATTCATATGGATGGTACTATTTCTTGGCCTACTCAGAAACACTCTACTTCACTCACCACATCCGCACCCATCATGGTTCCTGAGGAACCCACATCTTACACATAAGTCATGAAATTTCCTGAGTGGTGTGAGGCTATGCAAACCTAGTTTCATGCTTTGTTACATAACCAAATGTAAGACCTGGTTCCTCCATCTACCACCTTCAATGTCTTAGGTCCCAATTGGATACTCAAAATAAAGAGGATGGCTGATGGAACACTTGAATGGTGCAAGGCTTGCCTTTTGGCAAAGGGGTTTCACCAACAACCCGGGATTGATTATGCCGAGACCTTCTCTCCAGTGGTTAAACCCACTACTATCTGTATTACTCTTTTGTTGGTTGTTTCCTCTAATTGGTCTCTGTAGTAATTGGACATACAAAATGCTTTTCTACACAGTGATCTCGAAGAAACTGTTTATATGCAACAACCTACTGGGTTTGTACATCTTGAGTATCCTTCATATGTGTGTAATCTCATAAAGGCCATTTATCGTCTTAAATAGGCTCCCAGAGCCTGGTTTTTAAAACTCAGCAATAAGCTGCTCTCTTTAGGTTTTCAAGAAACTAAATTTGATATATCACTGTTTGTTTATAGAAATGCTTCTAATGTCATCTTTGTTCTGATTTATGTGGATGACGTCAATGTTACGGGTTCAGGTTCCACTTTAATTTTAGAATTCATTTCGGCACTTGGTATTGCTTTTCCTATCAAACACCTAGGTCAGTTGCATTATTTTCTAGGCATTGAAATCTATCAATAGTGATGGTTTGTTTTTGTGTCAATCTAAATATATTTTGGATTTGCTACAAAGAACAAACATGCAAAATGTGAAATCTGTGTCAACTCCAATGTCTGTCACCATAAAACTCTCAACTTTTAATAGCTCTTCCTTTGAAGATCATCTCACTTACAGAAGTGTAGTAAGTAGTCTTCAATATTTGTCATTTTACTCGTCCTAACATATCTTTTGTAGTCAACAAAGTCTGTCAATACACGCACAATCCCAAAAATAGATATTGGCAAGCAATCAAGAGAATCCTTAGGTATCTTAAACTCACTTCTCACGTTGGCTTATTTTTCTCCAAATCTTCTTCATGTTAAATTTTTGTCTTCTCTGATGCTGATTGGGCTGGATGCCCAAATGATAGAAATTCTTTGGAGGATTTTGTGTATTTTATTTTATTTTTTATTTTTTGTTCTCATTTGGTTTCTTGGGGCTCCAAAAAGCAACCCACTATTGCTCGTTTTTCAACTGAGGCTGAATATAAAGTCATTATTAATACCACTTGTGAAGTATTATGGATTAGATCTCTTTTACGGAAATTGGAAATTTTTTTGCAAGCTCCACCAAAGTAGTGGTGTGACAATTTAGGTGCAACTTATTTAATAGTAAATCCAATTCTACATGCAAGAACAAAACATATAGAATTAGATTATCACTTTGTAAGAGAAAGAGTTGCAGCCAAGACTCTTTCTGTGTCATTTCTGTCTAGCAATGATCAGCTCGCAGATATCTTGACCAAACCTTTGTCTACTGCTCATTTTACTTTTCTCCGTTCAAGCCTCCCTCTCAACCTATTGCCGCTTGAAGCACGAGGGGTTGTTAAGGATAAAGAAGACTCACTAAATCACTCGACTACACAAGAGAGGAATGGCAACAATAAGAACACTAAATATTCGCATGATACTATGAAGGAAATGTAGCAAGATCACCACAATTGGGACACCAGCAGGACCACATTCATGACAGATGATGCTAAAAGAATAAAATAGAACATTGGGGAATATTTGTATAACAAGAAAGGGATAGATGTCATAAAATGAATGGATTAAGTTGTTATAAATTTGTGATGACCCGCTTTTACGTGTATTTTTACTAAAGGGTTGTTTTTAATTTAATTAATATAGTGGTTTATTTATTTTAAATTATTATATTTTAATTAGTTTTTAATTTATTTGATGTTGTATTTAATTTACTTAGTCATTTTACGGTTTTTAATATCGTTTTCGGCGGATCTGTTTTGGTTTCCGGAGTGAGGACTGAACCTCATTTCTTTTCCTTCATATTTTCTTTTTCTCTTTTCTTTTTCTTCTTCTTTCTCTTTTTCTCTCTTCTTTCTTTTTCTTTTTCTTTTTCTTTCTTTTTTCCCTCCCCTTGCCCGTGCGTTTTCCCCCTCCCCCGTGCGTCTCTCTCTCTCTCTCTCTCTCTCTCTCTCTCTCTCTCTCTCTCTCTCTCTCTCTCTCTCTCTCTCTCTCTCTCTCTCCTTCACGCCGAACGTCCCAACCACCCAGACCCACCGCCGCTGGCCACCGTGTAGCACACCACCACCACCAATCTCTTCCCCTCCCTCCGGTGAACCACCCCACAAATTTCCACCGCCAACGGAGCCGCCGTTTAGCCGGAAAACCATCATCAAGCCGCATGGTTTTAGCCCCAATTTGCCGCCGTCGCTCCACCTCCGGCCACCACCTCTTTACCACTTCATCACTGACTCCTTGCCGTCCTAACCCACCCATTTCCAGCCTCAATCTGTCACCGGAACAGTCCCCACGAGCTAGCTTTCCGATTTGGGTATTTTGGCCTTCCTCCCCCGTTTTCGCCGCCACCCACGGCCAAACTCCACTTCCCTTAGCTTCATAAATATCCCTAGACCATTCCCTATCAATCCTGAGTTTTGGTTTGTCTTCGTTCAAAAGTGGGTATTTTACAACCCACGGCCATAGTGAAATTTCACTGTTACGTTGCTTTTTTTCCGCCGTTTGAAACGCCGCGAGCTTTCAAAAAATACCATATAGCACTGTAAGTATTTTCTAAACTCTACTTTTAGATTTAAATATATTTTGCTCATACAATAAATATTTGATGTTGGTTGGTTGATTCAGGATTGAGTCCGAAGAGTTCGGGGGTCGAATGGATTGAGGACAGAGTACTTGGTTTTGGTTGTTTGGGATTGCTTGATTATTTGAGCCATGAGGTGTGCATTACATATTGCATACATGTGCATTTTATTTTAATTGAGAAAATTGTGTTTTATTGGCATAAATGGATTTCGGGTGCATGTGTCTCACGAGCCCAAGCCGGGATGGGTTATTATCTCGGTGGAGCTCCTCTGGTCACTCAGGAGTGGATAATACTGAGTGACGTCCCCTGGGTTGTCGTAGGGCGACGACCGGATCGCACAATACGGTAACGCTGTCGTGTCGACTCCGTGGTCCCTATAGTGGCAGGGACTAGAGGATGGCCTGGCCAAGTACGCGCTGGGCGCGAGTCTGGGCATCACTCGTTTAGGTGTCACATGCGTAGTCGTTACCTGCAGTGTGGCACAGAGCCAGGGTATGCGGATGATCCCTAGGGGAGATCATGGTGCATGCATAATTGGATCGTTTTTATGGTTTTCGGATGCAGGCCATTTTCT
The DNA here is from genome assembly GCF_018687715.1 of Carya illinoinensis. NCBI lineage: Eukaryota > Viridiplantae > Streptophyta > Magnoliopsida > Fagales > Juglandaceae > Carya > Carya illinoinensis. The sequence continues at coordinate 37,077,996 of NC_056761.1, forward strand.
GGGAAAATGGTGAAGTTTGGTTTTGAGGCTTTTGATCCATTTTCTGAAAAAATTGTGGTTTTTGCCATTATCTGGGATAATGGCGAGGCTTGGTTTTAAGCGATATGTTTTTGGGTCAAATGGGTTTTTGGCGTGCGTGGAAAAAATGATTTTATGGGACGTGTGCATTGGTTTTTCTTTCATGCATATTGTTTGAGTTTTATATGTTTTTATCTAGTGGTGTTTGGATTTTACTTACCTACAGCACCATTTTTGGTTCCGTAGATTTTGGTGCAGGGTTCGAGGAAGAGGAGGAGGCTGAACCCGAGGATGCGCCTCCACCAGAGTTCTGAGTTAAAGTTTAAGTTTTGTTGTTTGGTTTAAAGCTATACTTGTGCTTTGTAATATTTTATTATATATGTTTTAAACACCTTTGTATTAAATTAAGAAAAATTCTGGTACTTAGTTTTTGACTTTGTTATTCGCTGCGTGTTTCTCGTGCACATTCGTTGCTTATGCACACACTTGGCACTCGTTGGTAGGGCGGTGACTCGTGATGTCATCATCCAGACGTCTCGATTTCCCCGTGCCAGGTGTGGGGATTTGGGGGCGTCACAAAATTGCCTAAATATATTGATTGTAAATGCATTGTAAAGCAAGCATGAATATACAAAGTAATAGAGAACTGAGGTTTCTTCCTGCACTTCTGTCAAACATCTTTTAGGCATGAAGTTCCATAACTTAATAGCCATGTATCTAAAGACGATACAATGCTGAAATGCATGAATTATATACCAACCCAGAAATTAGTCAATGACCCACAAAACCATCAACATACTTTAGCTTGCTCATGGAATTTTGTACGTCAATTATATATAATTGTCAACTGCACATGATGATGTATCAGCCTCGAAAAAAAAGTAACTTATAAAAATTCAATCTTAATCATGCATTTTAATGAATGAAATTAATAATAATTGGCATAAAAAAAACTTATTATTATTATTTTTAAATAATACTACGTTCATTGATCACTTTGTATTGATAATTACAACATCTCCCACTCTCTACAATTCTTCGTTTACACTCAGGTATATCTTCTATTCAAACCAATTCAGCCAGTAAAGATAAACTTTCCTTTGCTAATGTATGTGCTACCTTGTTGTAAGTACTATAAATAAACTATACTTTCCAATAGTCCTGTGCTTTAGTAACTATTTCATGCCTTCTGTTAGACTTCCATAGCATGATAGATCTTCACTAATAATGTTAACTTTGACTAGCACTTGAGCATCTCCCTCAAACAAAATCTTGTCAAATCTTAGTTCTCTGCACACATCCAATGCCTTCAACAAAGCATAAGCTTCAGCAACAACAAAAAAATGGGTTGTCTGTTATTTTCTTCAAAAAAATATTTTTCCCAGTAGCTAGAAACTCATTGACAGCTTTCCAAAGCAATAGTTTGACTTTCTCTTAAACATTCAATTTCTATAGGCTTTCCCAACTTATATTGCTCTCTTTGTAACTTGAATTTTCTCCTCTATTGGTTTGCTTCTTTTCCAACTCAAAATGGTATGTGCTCCGTACAGAAAACAATCCTTTTTTAGATGGTCCCCAAATCATTTTATCATCTATCTCCATTGTGGCACCCCCAACTCCCACGTACTGAAAGACGGGAATCGTGGATACCGGAATGATAACAATATGGGTCATGCATCCCAAACGACAAGTGTTAAGTGTGTGTACAAGTAAAAAGTGAACAACAAAAAGTCACAACGGATAATTAAAGAATAGTCATCTAAGTACCAGAACCTTAAATATAGATTCACTTAAATAAAATCATTTTCAAAGGTTATATAGTTATCCAGTAAGAATATAATAAAATGAAAATACATTATCAAAAGGGGGAAACAAATCCCAAGACATGAAAAGCAACCCCAGGTCACTCCTCTAGCAGAGCCAAAATCTCAGGCTCGACAACCTTATTTGCATCAAAATCTACGATTCCACGTAAGGAAGAATACCATGTGAGATTATGAGTTTCAGTAAGTAACTAACCAAACAACCCAAGAGATAAAAACACATTTACACACCAACAGGAATGTGTGCACATGCTGAAACATGCATGAGATCAAAGTCATCACTTTTCATCATTTTTCCAGTAAATGACTTTTTGCCAACGCACACCGAAAATCCCGTTTGGCCCAAAACAAGTTGATAAAATAAACAACCGCCCTTTTCCAGAAAACAGTCCAAGAAAATAACCACAATTTTTCCAGAAAATGGTTCACATATCCATTTATCAAAAATCGCAACTTTTCCAGAAAATTGCCTACATATTCATTTATCAAATTATCCTATATGCGTCATGATCTTCCCTAGAGACCATCCGCACACCTTGACTCCCTTTGTCACACCATGGATAACGACCATGCGAGTGATTTCATAACGACCAATACCCAACTCCGCCCCCATCGTATTCGTGACCAAACATTCTCTAGTCCCCGCCAGCAAGAGGGGCCATCGAGTTGGCACGGGAGCGTTATCATCTCGTCTGATTCCGTTGTTGCTCGATGACAACCCAATTTTTATTCTTAACACATGAAAATGCATGAAACACAATAATGGATCGATTTCATGACACAATACACAACATATAGAAACTCAAACAATGCCAAACTCCACAAGTCTGCCCAACCTCCAATCCGACGCAAAAATTCACACTCCTCGAACATAAGGTTTGACACAACTAAACAAATTGTAGAAAATATGTTAGCGTAAAAATATATTTAAATCTCATAAATTTATTTGAAAAATTACTTGCAATGATGAAGAGGTAAAATTCTGGAAGATTGAAGCACACAAGCACCCAATTAATGCCAAAAGTGAACCCGAATAAAATCACAAACTAACATAGTTTAAGATTGAAAATGGGGCTTGAAAACAAGGAAATTCAAGTGAAATTCCTAAGCAAAATGGACTGATTTACAAGAGGTAAAATGAAGATGATGGTGGCTGGCAATTGGTGTTCATGGCAAGAAAATATACAACCAAAGAAAACAGGGCAAGGCTCACAATTTTGGAATCAAAACTGGGCATGATTGCGGCCAAAAAAACAACGAAAATGCAAGGGTTTCTCAACCAAAATTTGGGATACCAAAGGATGATGGAAGAGAGAAAAAATCAAGCATGAGAGTTCACGGATTGATTTTCAAAAATGGTGAGAAAACAAATGAAATAAAATGCAAGGGAGAAGAAGAGAATGCTCGGTTTTGCAGAAAAATAGAAACCAAAACAAAGAGAATTAAAATGTAGTTATTTCCAGCTGAAGAAGGGACCAGGAAGCCATGGCACAACCAAATTACAAAAGAAAAGAAGAACTGGAAATGGAAGGGAAGAGAAGAACCAGCGGCACGGTAGGAGAAAGAAGAAGAAAAAGAAGCAAAAGAGCAACAGCATACTAAATGCAAAAGAGCAAAGAAGAACCAAAATGAAGAACGAAGAGGAGATGCGGCAACTGATTGCAGAAGAAAAAGAAAGAAACCAAAAAGAAGAAGGAGAAAAAGATAAGTAGTTGAGTGGCAGAGGAGAGGAAGGACAAGAATTAAGCCCTAAGAGCATTTGGCTAAAACGGTACCGTATGGAGAGTAAGAGAGGGTAGGGCTGAGCACCGATTCAACTGGAGTTGGATTTGGCCTCCTCCGACTCTGACTTCGACTTTGTCGGAGGCCGAATCCAACCTCCGACTCCGACTCCGCTTACACCCCACTCCGCTCCGACTCCGACTCCGACATGTCAGAGTGGAGTCAGAGTTGGGCTTTTTGTTGAGCTTTTTTATTGGGCTTTTTTTACACTTTTTTCTTTGACCCAATTAACATTTCAATTTTACAATTTGCAACTCTAATCGGATTTGGGCTTCTATATCAATTTTTTTTTAAAATATAATTTGAGATTTCTAATTTATCTAACCAAAATTATCACATTAGAAAATAAAACTAAATTCAAAATCTATCACTATAAAAAATAAAACTAAATTAAAATGTGCAACCAAAATTAAAAACTAAATTAAAACTAAATACACACATTAAAATTACATAACCAAAATTATAACCTGAAATTAAAAATACATAACCAAAATTAAAACCTAAAATTAAAAATACATAACCAAAGGTCCAAAATTACAACCTAAAATTAAAAATACATAACCAAAATTAAAACTTAAAATTAAAAATACATAACCAAAGGTCCAAAATTAAAACATAAAATTAAAAATACATAACCAAAATTAAAACCTAAAATTAAAAATACATAACCAAAGGTCCAAAATTACAACATAAAATTAAAAATACATAAACAAAGGTCCAAAAAATGTCATTTTTCAACTTGTGCCTAAAAAAAAGAACAAAATTAGTAAAGAAATAAGATACCATATAAATTTATAAAAATAAAGAAAGCAAAATTGAAATAAGATACCAGAAATAAGATTGTCAATCCTCTTCACGAAGTATTCTGGCCATAAAATTGGCTAATTCTGTATTAAGATGCTAAAGTATAGGAAATTAGTATTAGAAAATGTTAAAATCAACTCATATAACAACTTAAAAAAATTTCCTAATACATTACCTGAGTCTAGCTTATAGCTCTCTGCATCATCAATAGCTTCAGAATAATTTTGACTCAAGCATATGGGAGTAGACTTCAACCAATTTTGCGAGCACACGAGAGCTTCTACAGTTTTAGGAGCCAAAGAGCTCCTAAACGGATCCAGGACACGGCCTCCTGTACTAAATGCTGACTCAAATGCAACGGTGGTGATAGGAATGGCCAAGATATCTCTTGCCATTAGAGCAAGAACTGGATACTTGGTGGAGTTGACTTTCCACCAAATTAAAATATCGAAACTCCTCGTAGGAATCTCAATGTTCTCCAACAAATACCGCTCTAACTCTGACTTATAATCCATCAAGGATGCTGTATGCTCTTTATGGAACTCCCTCAAAAAATCCAAGGGATCATAATCTGTAACAATACTACTACTCCCCATTGATGCACTAGCTTCACCGCTCTGAGTTTTGTTAGCACCAGTTACGCACCCACCACCAAACTCTACATATGCCTCATACAAATATTTCATATCCCTCTTGAGGAGTGCAACAAATTCCTCACCCTTCTCCTCACCTAATGTTTTCTTGAACCAATATGCTTAAGTAACCAATTTGAACCGTGGATCAAGAATAGCAGCAATATACAACAACCGTTTTATTTTTTCAAGATCACCCCAATACTTATTATACTTTGTCTTCATTTTGAAAGCCATTGAACTCAAACGTCGATTACTATTGTCACAAAATTATTCAAGTGTTTATGAATGGCAATAAGCTCTTGGACATAATTATTTGATGTGACATATAGTGTACCAGAAATGCGCAATGTAACACCATAAAATATTTGAAGAAACTTCGAAAAGTTTCTTATAGTCTCCCAATCATCCGGCCCAGGAGCTCCTAGACCCTTTCTCCCATGTCCATCCTCAGACAAATAAACTCGTGAGTAGGGATCTTCATAAAGCAAAAGTTTGAAGGCTTTTTGATACTTCTCAGCCACGTCCAACATAAGAAAAGTTGAATTCCATCTAGTAGGCACGTCAAGAGTCAAAAAACTAGAGCATTGAACTTTTGATCTATCAACACAAGACTTGAAAGTGGCAAGTCTTTGGGGAGAAGACTTCACATACTTGATCAAATTTCGGACCCTTACAATTGAGTCATCAACATCTTTCAAACATTCACTCACAAAAAGGTTTAAAATGTGTGTCGTACACCTCATGTGAATAAACTCGTGAGTTGCAATACGATCCGCACTTCCTATTTCCCTTGTTCTCAACCAATCAATAGCGGAGTCGTTAGAGGTAGCATTATCCACTGTAATTGTGAGGATTTTGTCAATGCCCCAATCAAGCATACACTCCTCCAACTCCCTCCCAATCGTTGCCCCCTTATGGTCACTAATCCGAACAAATGAAATGATCCGCTTATGCAAAGCAGATATTAGCCGGCCTCACGATAGCAGATAAAAGAGAGAGAGAAATCAAAAATCAACAACCAAGCAACAAATCAACAATCAACAACCAAACCCATAGCATTTAAAAGAGAAATAAAAAATAAATCAACCAACGCCGTCGGAGTCTCGGAGATACTGGATTTCAAACCCATATCCATGAATAAAACACTAGAGAGAGAGAGAGAGAGAGAGAGAGAGAGAGAGAGAGAGAGATACCGGAGAAGCCGTCAGAGGCTGGAGCTGCACCTTTTCGTGGTGGCTGAGGGCATCGAAGGCTGGGGCTGAGGGAGTCTGCTGGGGCTGTTGAAGTCTGGGGCGCCATTTCTAACTTTTTGATTGGAGACTTGGAGTATAAACCCTAAGTCACTTTATTTCCGTATCGGGCGCCGAGGGTGGCCTCAAAGTATTTTCGGCCCCTTTTGGTTTTTTTTTTTTTTTTTAAACTCTAAAAACCGGTCTTAATACTTCAGCCCCTTTTGGTATTTTCGGCCACCTTTGGTTTTTTTTTTTTTTTTTTTTACCCGGTCTTAAATTCTTAATACTTCAACCCCTTTTGGTATTTTCGGCCCCTTTTGGTTTTTTTTTTTAACTCTAAATCAAATAATAATTTTGTTTTAATACTATATATATTAACTAATATAACTATACTATTATATATAATATAACTATATATATATTATATAAGTATAGTTAATTAGTAAGTTAATATATAACTATATATATATATTATAGTATATATATTATATATACTATATAAGTTACTATATAGTATATATAGTAACTTATATAGTAACTTATATATAATTAGTAATGTAAATTAACTATATAAGGTATAGTTATATATTATATGTAAATATATATGATTAATGTATAAAAAATAAATAGTATAGTAACTATATATTATATAAGCCCTTAATATATATAGTATATATATAATCTATAATTATATATAATATAACTATATATTATATATTAACTTATATTAAACTAGTAATGTAAATTGTAAAATATAAAATAAGCTATAGTAACTTATATAGTAACTTATAGTAAATTAGTAATGTAAATAACTAAATAAGGTATAGTAACTTATATAGTAACTATATTATTATATAGTAACTTATAGTAAATTAGTAATGTAAATTAACTATATAAGGTATAGTAACTTATAGTAACTTATAGAGTTATAGTAAATTAGTAATGTAAATTAACTATATAAGATATAGTAATTAGTAACTTATAGTGTAACTAATAACTATATTAACTTATAGTAACTTATAGTAAATTGGTAATGTAAATTAACTTATACTAACTATATTAACTTATATTATTCATTATAATGTTTATACATTATTATTTATTAGATGTTAATATATTGATAACACATATTTTTATAAAATATGTACAATATCGGAGTCGGAGTCGGAGTAGCAGTCGGAGTCGGATTCGGAGTAGCAGTAGGAGTCGGAGTCGGAGTAGAAGTCGGAGTCAGAGTCGGATTGGAAGTTGGAGTCGGAGTCGGAAGGGAAGTCGGAGTCGGATGATTAATCAGAGTCGGAGTCGGATCGGAGCGGAGTCGGAGTCGGGACAGCTCCACCTCTGACTCCGACTCCGACTCTGACTTCCAGGGGGAAAAAACTCCGACTCCGACTCCGACTTATCAGAGTCGGAGTAGAGTCGGAGCGGAACCGGAGCCGGAGTCAGATTTTCGGATTTCTGCTCAGCCCTAAGAGAGGGGCTGAATGCAATGGATTGGGCTTCACACACAGAATGGGCTGGGCCCAAAACAAAAAGTAAAGCACACTAAACAAGCCCAATCCGACAAGTAGAGGCCCAATAAAATAAAAAGGGTACAATAAAATAGATTCAAGACAATTAAAAACACTACAACGAAATTTTAATAAAATAAAAAGTTTAAACCCATCAACAAAATAATTTAAAGTAAAGAGAAATTTAAATGATATACAAGAATTAATATCAATAAAGCACATCAAAATAAATTTCAGAACTTAGTAATCACAAAATAATATAACGATAATCACTATGAATTTAAAACAAGAGAACTAATATTACTAATAAATAAAATAATTATTTAATTAAAACACAAAAAAAATACGGGGTATCACATCAATGTTGCTTAATGGCATACTACAAATCTAGTCAGCTTTCTCTTTAATAAAAATACTTCAAATCAATGGTTCATTCCATTCCCCTATACATTGCATCAACTCACACACTCTTGCTTCATTATCTAGAATAGAAACTGGAGACTGTAGTATGAAAGATGAAGGTGTTGCAAGCCATCTTTGACCCCATGTTTTGATTTTGTCCCCATTCCCAACCTTCCATCTCCGTCCCTTCCTCAAAAGACTTATCACATTCCACATACTTCACCACATATAGGAGGGTCTACGACCCAATATTGCTTCCAATAATGACTTATCTTTGAAATACTTCTCTTTCAGAATCTTTGTATCCATACTTATCTTGTTTTGTAGCAACCTCTACCCCTGCTTAGCCAAAAGACCATGTTGAAGCTCTCTATATCCCTATAGCCCAGACCCCCTTTCCTTTTCTATTTCTCCATCCTCTCCCAAAAACACCAATGTACGCCACTCCCTTTTTGGTGATTACCCTATCAAAACTTGGCAAGCATGACATTAAGCTTCTTGCACAGTTGCTTTAGAAGCTGAAACACACTCATTGTGTAAGTAGGCACTACTTAAAGGACTGATTTGATTAAAACTTTTTTCCCTGCAACTGACAAAAAAGAGTTTTTCCAACTGTTGATCTCCTTCCACACTCTTTCCTTTATGCTCCTAAAAGCATTGTACTTTGAATTCTCTACAACTACAGGTAGCCCCATATATTTCTCATAGTTCCTTTCATCACTGCTCCACCTCCCTCTATTATCCTCTTCTTTTCTTCCTCTTTTGAATTGGAACTAAAAAAGACAGTTGTTTTATCCTTGTTCAAAAATTGACCTGATGCTTTTTCATATTGCCAAAGCAAACCTTGGATTTTTTTCCCATTCCTCTATCTTAGCTCTACCAAAGAGTATGCAGTCATCAGTAAAGAGTAATTGATTTACACGAGTCCCACCTCTTGAAACTGCTACTCTCCTTGTCTCTCCCCTTAGATCTGAGTTGTTTAAAAAAGAGTTATCTCCTCAGTAGATAGGATAAACAAGTAGGGAGATAATGGATCTCCTTGCCTCAAAACTTATTATTTCTAGCTACTCACACATACCAACTTAGCAAGACTTGGCATATCATATATATTTAACACATTTCAAAAGTGATATAAGATAATCATGTGACAAAATTTTAATCGTATATTTAACATCTTAGGAATATTTACATAGCATCGATCTTAATACTAAAAATATACATATAACCAAATTAATTATGGCAACTTATGTTTAACATATATAGGTGTGGAAGAGGATATGGAAGATGAAGATAACAAATAGAGTGAAATTGTTTGCATGAAGAGCCAGCAAAGAGGGGATTCCAACTATGAAGAACTTACAACATCAGCAAATAATCCTGGTGGACTCTTGCAAGTGGTGTAATGAGGAGGAGGAAGATGTGAGTCATGCTTTTTTCTACTGCCCTTCAATCCAAGATTGTTGGCGACAATAGCTTAATTACTTGATGGTATCTGAAAAGAAAAATGACTTTCTGCAGCTTGTAATGAAGGTTATGTTTAGGGGGAACAAAGGGGATGTAGAGAAGTTTTTCTAGATGGCTTGGGGTATGTGGTACAGAATGAATTGAAAGATGTATGAAGATAAAATTTTAAAACTTGAGCAAGTAGTAGAGTATGCTCTGTCCTTATCTTAGGAATACAAGGAAGCTCAAGAATACCAACAACAGAAAAAGTTGTCCAGTTGCAGTTAGCTGCCCCCTCCTCCCGTGGTTTTGCAATTGAATGTTGGTGGGCCTATTTTCAATTATCAATGTAGAGCAAGTGTGGGGATTATCTTAAGAAATGATAAAGGTGGGGTCATCTTTTCTACTAGCAAGAAGGAAAGTGAGGTGAATGGTCCAATGGAGATTGAATTGCTAGCTATCTTCAAAGGTTTACAAGTTTGCATTCCTTTAGGCATACATGAGCTCCTCATTGAGTGCGATTCTCTTCTTATGAATAATGAATTACTTTTTCCTTTTTCTAAACAAGCAAACTTTATTAAAATAAAAGATAATACAAGGTAGAGAGGGTGGGGGTTCCCCAACAAAACACCCCAAATAAACAACCACAATGCAAATGAGGTGAAAAAAAAAAAAAAAAGGGTTTTGAGACCATTTCTTAGTCTCTACCTAGACCTTACAAAGAGGGTACCATCTTAAAAGACGTTTTGAAGATAAGCCACAACAGGAAGCGGTGTAAGCAGAAGCACTGTTGTTGAAAGCCTTGAGGTATTTGTTGATGAGCCCCTTAGTCTCTTTCACAAGATCATTGGTTAGGGAAATTAATAATCATGATAGACTGGCATTAGAAGAGCAGATATGCAGTGGCAGAATAGCCAACCAGCGCCCCTGGAGTGGCCCTTGAGGACCACGCACCAATAGGCAGTTTGCTGGTACGACGCGTGTAGCCAGTAGAGCTATCAGTGCACAGCAACATATGAAGGCCATGCACAAAAACAAGCCGCGCGTGAGGGTCACGCATTGACATTTTGGGCTCAATTCCAAGTCGTCCCAATAGATTAGCGGGAGGGGAATGTCGTGGTGGGGCGCGTGTAAACTGTTCAAGGCCAGAGAGCTGTAGATCTAAGAAAATTTGAATTGGTGGAAAAACACTACCATATAAGTATATTCACATAAGGTAGCAAAAAGGAAACGGAAGAGGAAAGCAAGATGGAGAGGAAGGTGGAGCTGAGACTCGCACCTTCTTCTCCTGCGAAACTGAATAGAATGATCGGTTTTTTCTAAAGAGATATCAGAGTTTTTCTCTCTAAAAAAAATTGAAAGCGAGACATCAATTGATTAATGAGTTAGTTACTAAAAGAGAATCTATGTCTTTATCAGGAGACCTGGTATATGAGATTAAGAACCTAATGAAGTTGATCTCGGAGTGCACTATCCAACATATTGGACACATGGCTAATGAAGCAATTCACAAAATGACAAAAGATGCCTGGTATTTTGATAACTTGATAATTTGGTTGGATTCCTATTTTGATTGTATTTCACAAATTGTTTGATCTAATTCTTTGATGTTAAGTGTGGTTGTTCATGAATAAAAGGATGTCTTGATATATAGATAAATATTTATATATATCTCTACTTATATATAAGTGAGGATCTATTAGCTACAGTGATCTATAGTAACTTTCCTTTCCGTTTTTAAATTTTTTGTTTTATAGAATTTGTCTTTATTGCCCTTTTATCTTGTTCTTGTGTGTGCCCGTGTGTGTCCGTGTGTTTGGGGTTTTATTGTCATTATCAGTTAAAGCTTTATGGTCATTTGGCTTGGCTGATTAAATTTAATATTTGGTTCATTTTTTCCTCATTTTCGACCACCATCTCTCTCCTTCGTCCATTCGGTTCCTTTGGATTTTTCAGTTATCTCTTTCTTTCTGTGCTCTGTTTCATCTTCTCCAGCATTTCTTTGATGTTGCTTCTTTCATTTTCTGGGTTTTTGGATGTTGGTTCTGGGTGCGTTTATTTTGGTGTTGCTTTCTGTTCAGTTGCTTTGGATTTTCTGGGTTGCTTTCCGTTCAGTTGCTTTGGGTTTTCTGGGTTTTTGGATTTGGTTATGGGTTGTGTGCTTATTTTGGTGTTGTTTTTCGGTTTTCTCTTTCTTTCTTTGCTATGTTTCATCTTCTCCGACCGTTTCTTTGATCTTGCTTGTTGCATTTTCTGGATTTTTGGATGGATCTTCTTCGATGGTTTGTTTATGGTTTTTTGGAGCGTTCGAGAAGGAAAAAAAATTATTTTTTTGTGTGTTTAGTTTGGTGTTGCTTTCCGCCCGTTTTTTTATTTTGATGTGTTTATTTCGGTTCTCTCTTTCTTTGCTCCGTTTCATCTTCTCCGGCCGTTTCTTTGATGTTGCTTGTTGCGGTTTTTGGGTTTTCGGATGCATCTTCTCTGACAGTTTGTTTGTGTTTTTTGGAGCGTTAAAGAAGGGAAAAAATTATTTCTTTAAACTCTGTGTTTCTGTTTGTTGCTTTTTCCAGTGTTGGATGTTGGTTTGGGGTTCCATTGTTTTGTGGGTTTTTTTGGATGTTGCTTATGTCGGTGTTGGTGTATAGAAAGAAAGAAAAATAAATTTTTTGTCATTATTTGTGGTTTTTTAGAGCATTAAAAATGAAGAAAAAAATTTTCTACTCTTCGTGTTTCTGTTTGTTTATTCCGGTGTTAGCATTGGGAAAGGAAGAAAAATATTTTTCTACTCTTCGTGTTTCTGTTTGTTTATTCTGGTGTTGGTTCGGTTCTTTTGGATTCTCGGTTCTCTCTTTCATGTAGCTCTCCTTTGTTTCATCTTCTCCGACTGTTTCTTTGTGGGTTTTTTTGGATGTTGCTTTTTTTCTTTTGTATTTGTTAGTTTGGGTGTGTTTATTTTGGTATTGGCTGTGCATTTTTTGTTTTCATTGTTTGTATTTTTTCGGAGCATTGTAAGGGGAAGAAAATTGCTTTTTGCTACTCTTTGCTTTTCTGTTTGTTGTTCTTCATGCCGTGGTCAATGATATGTTTTCTTTTTTCTATTGTATTAAAGTTTGCATTTTTTTTGGGTTTTTATGCCAAAATGCTTTTTGCTACTCTTTCGGTTTCTGTTTGTGGTTTTTATGCCGTGGTCAATAATGTGTTTTCTTTTTGATATTGTATTAAAGTTTGCATTCTTTTTTTTTTATGCCGTCATCAATGATGTCATTTGCATTTTTTCTGGGTTTTGATCCCGTGATCAATGATGCATTTTCTTTTTGTCGTTATATTTTGATGTTGGTTTAAAGTTTACATCTTTTTTGGGCTTTTTATCCATGGTCAATGATGCATTTGATATTTTCATTTTTTTCCCAATTTTAATGTTGGTTTAAAGTTTACATCTTTTTTGGGGTTTTTATCGCGTGGTCAATGATGAATGTCATATTTTTAAAAATTATCATATATGTGTCTATACTTATCTTTTTGCTGTTGTATTAAAGTTTGGTTTTTTTGTTGGGGGGGGTTCTTATGCCAAAAGTTTTTTTGGTGCTCTTTCTGTTTCTGTTTTTTTTGCATAAATGATGCATTTTATTTTTGCTGTTCTAATTTGATGTTGGTTTAAGGTTTACATATTTTTTGGGCTTTTTATGCCGTGGTCAATGATGCATTTGATATTATTAAAAATTAACATATATCTATCTATACTTATACAAGTTTATATATTTTTTGGACTTTTTATCTCGTGGTCAATGATGCATTTTATTTTTTTATTTTTTATTTTTTTTAAGAAGAGCCGATAGCCATCCACATAGCAGCCCCGTCCCAATTTTATTAAAAACCCTCACTTATGGCGGAAGAATACCATGGTAACATTAAAACACTTGGGGGTTTACAAGATAAGTGCTAAGAAACTAACCCAAAACCAAGTGTCCAAACAAACAACCCAAAAGACAAAAGGACCAAAAAAATCTAACAGGCCTAAACTCAACAAAAAACAGAAACCAGAACCAAAAACCAAAGCACCTGCAAAAGGAACAGTCAACATAAAAGAGTCAAGAAAACAAAAAAAAGCGAGAAACGTACTAGGGACTACGTGTTGCACAAATAAGGGAGACCAATTCTATCCAAACGAAGTAGACCACGAAGCTGTTCGGGTAAAGTATCATTAAAAGATCAATCCATAGTTAAACCCCCAGCTCCCATTTGATATTATTAAAAATTAACATATATCTGTCTATACTTATACATATCTATGCATATACATATATATCTATATCTATATATGTATACATCTATATGTGTATCTCTACTTCTACTTATATCCAAGCGAGGATTGCTTAGCTACAATGATCTACAGTAACTACTCCCGTTCCATTTTTAAATCCTGTCTTTTATAGGATTTGTCCTTTTTTCCCTTTATCTTGTTCTAGTGTGTGTCTGTGTGTTTGGGGTTTTATTGTCATTGTTGGCTGGGGCTTTATGGTCCTTTCGGTTGGGTGAGTATATTTGTTTTATATGTATGCGTATGTAATGTTGATGGGATGGCAATTATATTTGCCATTGTTTGGATTGTTGTGTCAGAGATTTTTTTGTCATTTTTTGCAAATTTTCATTAATTGTTTTATTCTTTTCCCGTACTTATGCTTCATTTTAATTGCTTCCTTTTCTTTCCAGTCATTGTCTTGTTCATGTTTCATTTGGTTAATTTAGTTTATTTCTGGCTCATTTGTTCAATCTTCAATTTGACGTGAAGGGAATGAAGCTGTGTTGGTCATCTTTCTTTGGTTAATTTAGTCTTATAGTTTGAATCTGACATCAAGTGAATGTAGTTGTATTTGCTTTTTGATTTGTCGGCGTGTCAGCGATTTTTTTCTCCTTTTTTCTAAGATTTGCCTTCTTAATAGATTTTCTAAAGGATTTGTCTGCTTAGTGTATTGGTAATTGGAAAACTCTGAGTTATTTTATAATAAACTCTCTATCCTCTCTATCCAAAAGTCATTTCTTCTTTTATTGCTTGTCCTTTTTTTACGTGTTTAAAGGTCTATATATAAAAATTCATTTATAAATTTCATTTTTATCATGCTACCATCCTTTCTCGTCTTTCTCCCGAACTTCTTTTGGTTTTAAAATCAATTTTTCTCTTGAGTTCAAAAGTTCCCCTTTTTCCCATTGAAGGTTATTTGTTAGTGAGTTTCTATTATTTATTTAATGTTTCTTATATGTTCTTTTCATCTGTTTTTATGTTGTTCGTATCTTAGAAGTTATCTTCTTTATATTTTTGCAGTTATCTTTATCTGTTCATGTATGTTTATATTCTTTTTATGTTCTGTTAAAGTGTTGGCTTGTATGTTCTATGCGTGAATTTACTTCATTTTTTTGTCGTTAGATTTAATTTGGAGTTCAGTTTTAAATTTTGGCAGTTTTTGTCACATGGAGGGCACATTCTTGGAATGTCAGCATTTATATCCTTGTATACTCACCACGTATTGAAACAAAATGATAAGTTCATCTTTCATGAATTTCTGGTGGATGTTAATGTATGCATTTCGAGGTATGTACCCTTCGTCAGCCAAAAACTGTGCCAACAAGGTAATATTTATGTTGATTAACTTCCATCTTTGGTCCTAAGGTATCTTTCACTTCTTCTGGCCCCCTTATTCAATTATGGTTTGTTTGCTATTTTATATTTCATTTTTTGTACTATTTTACATCTTATTGTATCTATCTGAGACCACAGGATTTTTTGGGCTTTTGTTCTTTTGGGATATTTTCTCTGAGACCACGGTTTTCGCTGGTTCTGGTCGGCCCCTTTTTCAACTATGGTATGGTTAGTATTTTACAGTTCATTGTATTTGCTATTTTTGAGATCACGAGATCTTTTGGGCTTTTGATCTTTTGTGATATTTTCTTTGAGACCGCGGTTTTCTCTAGTTCTGGCCCAGTTCATTGTATATATATACTATTTTACATTTCATTGTATCTTTCTGACACCACGGGATTTTTGGGCTTTTGTTGTTTTGTGATTTTTTCCTCTGAGACCACTGCTTTTTTGTATTGTTTGGTGGTATTTTTTAGGATCGATTTTTTAGTTTGCTATGTTGACTTGTTCATTTGAGATTTCAAATTTATGTATACATTTGTTGAAATTTTGATGATTGAAATTTTGGGCACTCTTTTTTTGTTCATTATGCATTTCTTTTCTCTTGGTTGATTGCAGTTTTTTTTTTTTTTTGGATTTTCTTTCCTTCTGGTGTCCATTTAATGGTTCTAATTTTTTTGTATTTGCTGTAGGGAATCTGGATTTCTTCTTTGACTGATCGGTTTCTTTAAGGTTTGTGTGTCTTATAGTTATATGTTGATGTTTTTTTATTGTTTCGTTTTGCTATTTAATTGGGTTAGTTTTCCCTGTTACCTTGGCGAGATTTTTCTCGTGTATAATTTTTTGTTGATTTATTTGAAAGTGAGGTACTGCATTGTATGTTTTAAGTTGATTCATAATTGACTAATTCATAATAAACTGTCTATATTCTTATATAGGTTGTCATTTTGAATTCTTAAGGTTTAGAGTTTGTATAATTTTATTACTTTTATTTTTTGACATCCTAAATTTAGTAGCTGTATTTCTTAAAGAAGTTGATTCAAAACTTAACTTGGCTGATTGTTTGGATTTTGTGATGGTTTATTTTTTACCCGATGATTCAAAGTTATGAATTGCATAACATATTACATATATAACATATCCAAAGTTGTTATGAAAAAAAAAAAAAAACATATCCAAAGTTTTGTCAAGGTTTTTTTTTTTCTTTTTCTGTTGTAGTGTGGATACATATTAAATATAATTTTTATTTGTTTTTATCAAATTTTGTAAATATTAATGTTCTTTTATGTGGGGTTTTGTTGATAACCTGAGGTATGGAATTTATACACTTGATTGAAACACCGACTTGACTAATTGGACTAACTGTTTGTATCTTTCTCTTTTACATCTTTACTTCTTTTGTTTTTTTTTACTTATATATTGTAACCATGTATACATATTAGATATAATTTTTTTTTATTGTTTTTTCTGCTTTGCAGTCTGGAAAACATTCTTTTTTTTATTTCTTGTTTCATGTTTTAACTTTGTATTTTTTCATATGTATTTATAATATTGTATTCTCTAATCTTGTTGTGCATTACATTTTATGAAAAATAGTATGTAGTGACAACTGTTTCTTTATTTTGAAGTTATGATAATTTTGTTCAACCTTAAAAGTTAAAAGAAATCATCTTAATAGTCTTTAAAAAAAAAACTTCAGAAGGGTTCTTTATTTTGGTGTACCTTAAAAGAAATGTGCTAAAAAAACATTGTAAAACATTCATATGCATGGAATGGTTTTATCCGATTATCCTTAGTGTTTCTGTAAAGACATAAGGCTATCTAACTTATTTCGAAGTTGGAGTGTGATTTTATTAAACCACCGCCCGATATTATCAGTATCGTTTTTTTATTTGTATTTTATACAAAAATCAAGGCTGCAAATCTAGGTTTCTTATTTTTTAAATATTCAAATTGAGTACAATAAATTTTCACGTTTTAAATAAACATTTTTTACTATTTTTTATTGGCTTCCATTAATGTCTTTTATCTTTCCACAAATAAGTAAAGTAATCTACTTTATTTTGAAACTAAAGTATAATTCTATTAAACTCTCTAATATTGTAGTTTCAGGTTTTTTAACTCTATTTTCAACAGACTATTATTAATCTTTTTCTTCTTTTCATATTAAATTAAATTTATTTATTTTATTTACAAAACGAAGTATAATTCTGTTTAAAGTGCTAAAATCTATTGGCATAGTTTAATTATTTTGTCATTCGTAAAAAATTGTATCGGTCGAAGAATGGCAAAAAGACTAAACACTATTGTTTTTGTGAAAGAAACTATTCTTAGCGTTAGCTATTCCTCCGTAATGCGTTTGTGTGGATATAAAAAAAATCAATTGGACTATGTATTTATTACAAAAGTGTTCTAAGAAATCAATTATTAATGGTATTTTTATAAATTTATATTGAAGTAAATATATATATTTTTTTCATATCAACATACTTTTAAAATTGCTTTATTTATTTTATAATATGTAAGAAGCTTTGCGTCATAACAGTTACACTCAAAACATTTAGAATATTTCTTCTTTTGCAAGAAATAAAAAATAAATCTCTTCAAACAGATATATGTAAATATTGGGGATTTTTTTAATTTACATTACAAAATGAAAATTCATTTTGATCCCTCAAAAATATTTGCTATAACCTGTCCAATAGATTTTTTTTTATTTATTTAATTTTTCTTGCAATGGAGGAATGTTCTCAGTGTTCTTAGTTAAAATTGTTATTTTTTATAAAATTCTTTTACATGTTAAATGTTAATTTTAGTTTTAAAAATCATAAAATTAATAAAACTAACTTCTATCAAATTTCTCGCTCATTAACCAGTTAATACTAAGTTAATGAGTTATGCTACACAACCCCCCAACCCCCCACACTCCACCTATTTTTTAATTTTTATTATTTTATTTTTTATCAAATATTTAATATATAAATAATAAATAAAATAATTAAATTAATTTAAAAAAAATAAATTCAAAAAAAATATTAAAAAATATTAAAAAATAAAAAAGAGGTGGGGTGTTGGGGGGTTGGGGGGTTGGGAAGATTTATTCTAAGTTAATTTACTGCTGAAATATTTGTCCATTTGTAATTTAATGGAAAATGTATTTTTTCTTTTAAGTTTATCACAAAGGCCACTTTATAAAGTGCATAATAATCAAATTTAAGATCATGCAGAAAGAAATTTCTTTGAAAATATTAATTAAATTGATTTCTGTTTAAACGGGAAAGTTTTAAACAATATGTTAAATCCCATGTAGTTGATTGCTGTTTAAACGTTAGAAATTTTTTAAAAAAAATATTACATCCTGCCATAATTTTTAAACAAATACTAAAATCGTAACTTAGAAGAAAAATTTTTAATAAAAAATTTTAGAGGTGGTCCAATTTTGGAATAGCAAAATGTGAACTTGTGAATAAATACTGAAGTTTGGTTATATACGACAATTTATTTATTTTTCATTCGTTACACTATTGAGGACAATTTTTTTTTCATTCATTACACTATTGAGGACAATTTCGTTTTCATTTGTTACGCAGTTATAAAAGCATTTTGATAAATCTTTTTTTAATAAAGAATACATTATACTTTTTTGGTAATTTTATTATATATATAAAATAAAATTTATATATTTTGAATGCAATTAACCACATAAATTTTCCACAAGCAAAAGAAAAAAAAAATTAACATATATAAGAAATTAAAAGAACTAATTTAAAAAATTAGTTTTATATTTATTCTTATAAATGATTTGAAACTTATTAATTAGAAAATATGGTTAAAAGTAAATTTAATTATAGGTATAATTCATGATATTTTTTTAAATGAATGTCTTAAGATTATATAATTATCGTTAGAATATTTTAATTGATATTTACTCTAAATCATTAAATCTACATTTTTCTTGATAAGTCCTAAAATGCAAAACCGATTGTCAAAAATAAAATATATAGACAATATTATATTGTTAAAAATTAATTCAGGTTATTAAATTTTTAGATGATAATTTCTTATTGACAGAAAAAAAAAATTATTAGAAATACAAAATATAGTAATTACTATACTTATAAGATTTTATCAAAAAAATTTATTTTTTGTGTATATGTTTATTATTTAATATTTCTTTAACCTTTTTTTCAAAAACAAAGGTTGTCTTGAAATTAAAAAGCTTTGACTAAATCAAGAATATAAAATATTAATTCCAAAGAAAAACATTATTCTTGTTGAATTTCAGTAGTATCGCTTGCACCAAAAAAAGAAAAAAAAAAAGTGAACTTTTATTAAGATTTTATCACATATTTTAAAATTTTATTTAGTTTTATTAAAAAAATAAATTCTAAATCTTATTTGATAATGTTTTTGTGTGAAAAATAAGAATTATATTCTTCGTTAAAGGTTTAAAAGTCAAGAGCGCATTCTTTGGTCAAAAAAACTTGTAAGTGCCTTTTTATAGTCTTGAAAAAAATCATGATATATTTTCTTACTTTTTAGATTTTTTTTATTGTCAAGCTTTTGCAATGTTTTAGATTATTAATTGTCATATTATGTGCTAATGTATACTTAGATATCTTTATTATTTATTGCTTTATCTTAGAATCGCCTATCATAGGTGGGTTTAGTTTTGCTTTTAATAACTATATGTAATTTTTTTAGCCATTAATTTTTTCCCTAATATAATGAGCAGTAACTTTTTCTAAACGAATTATAGAATATTTATTAAATTCACAAAATCAAACAAATTTTTACTGTATCATAACATTTATAAAATTGTTATTAAAGCTTCTAAAAAACATTTAACAAAAAAGATGTTTTATAAAGATTTGCCTGAAGAGAAAAAAATAGAAATTCGTCGAAAAGCTAGAGAAAGATATGCCTAAAAAAATGCTGTGAAGAGTAATTTAATTGAGCCAATAGATTTAGAGCTATCCAACGTAGATCAAGTTATTACATCTGTTGATGGAACATCCAATAATTATCTGCCGCATATTAGGAATGCTCAAAACTGTAATTTGCAATAGACACAATTCAAAAGATATCGTATTTCTGATATTGACAACAACATTGATGGAATTTTTTCCTCACAATGAACATCTATCTTTACAAATATTAATCTCTTTACGATAGATTCAGATGGATCTACATTTTTAAATTCTATATTAGATTCTTCAATGATTCTAAATTCATCTATGAATTTGCTGAGAGAAAGTTCAGCAAATGCACAAATAGAAACAACACAAAACGCTTCAAAAATTTTGCATAGAGACTCCTCTCTCGGTCGGAGTAGAGGTTTTTTCTCTCTGTCGTTGTGCAGTCCTGGTTGTGTTTTCTTTGTTGCTTTTTGTTGTTTGATTCGAGTGTTGCTATGACAGATGATCTGGATGGGTTATATCAGAGATTATCTCTTACTGAACAGGAGGAGGAAGCGGTTTCGATGGACGATGACGACTTGAAAGATATTTCTCTGGTTCAAGGTAAGGTGTGACGCCCCCAAATCCCCATGCCCGAACACGGGGAAATTGAGGCGTCCGGATGGTGACAACCCGGGTCACCATCCCATCGACGGGTGTCAAGTGTGTGCAAAGGCAACAAATGTGCAAAAGGAAACGCAGCGGATAACGAAAGTCATAACTAAGTACCAGAATTTTTCTTAACGTATTACAAGCTGTTTAAAACGTACATAGATAAAATATTACAAAACACAAATACAGTTTTAAACAAATATAAAAGATAGCATCAGCAACCCGGCGGAGCCGCATCCTCGGGCTCAGCCTCCTCCTCTTCGTCCTCTAGCTCTGCACCAAAAGCTACGGAACCACGAATGGTACCGCAGGTAAGTAAAACCCAAATACTACCAGATAAAAACACATAAAACTCAAACAAGATGCATAAACCATGCCAATGCACAAAGCCCATAAAACACAAGTTTTCCACACATGCCAAAAACCCATTTGGCCCAAAAACGCATCCTTTCCGAAAAACACGCCAAAAGTCACATTTGGCCGCCAAAAGTCCATTTGGCCCAATATCTCGCCAGAAGTCCATCTGGCCCACGCCAAAAGTCCCATTTGGCCTCATAAACCATTATCCAATTTTAACCGTATGCACCATGACCTCCCCTAGGGGTCATCCGCACACCCTGGCTCCAGTGTCACACCGTAGAGTACCACCACGCATGTGACACCTAACGAGCGATGCCCAGTTCCGCGCCTCCCGCGCGTGCGTAGCCAAGCATCCTCTAGCCCTCGCCAGCGAAGGGCCACGGAGTCGGTGAGTAGGGCGATGCCCGGTTCCACGCCCGGCGCGTTCGTAGCCAAGCATCCCCTAGCCCCGCTCCCGTCATCTCTCTCGACAACTCAGGGGACATCACTCAGTTTATTCCGCTCCCGAGTGACCAGAGGAGCTCCACCGAGATAATAACCCATCCCGGCTTGGGCTCGTGATACACACGCACCCGCAACACACTTACGCCAAAACACCGGCTTTTCACATAAATCCACAAACACCCGTGCATGCACCATGTAATGCCATAACAATGCATAATAAAATAATCAAACAACATAAAACAAATAAACAGGCAACTCCATCCTCCATCCATCCGACCCCCGAAACTCCTCGGACTCAGTCCGGAATCAACAACCAACAACAGTAAATAATTGAATGAGCAATATATATTAAAATCTGAAAATAGGGTTTGGAAAATACTTACAGCGCTATACGGCAATTTTAGAAAACAAGCGGCGTTGCAAACGGCGGAGGAAAAGCAACGTAACAGTGTAATTTACACTGTTGCCGTGGGTAATAAATTACCCACTTTTGAACGGAGACAAACTAGGACACGAGATTGATAGGGTATGGTCTAGGGATGGTTGTGAAGCTATTGGAAGTGACGAACGGCCGTGGGTGGCGGCGGAATGGCCGGAAATGGCCGGATTACCCAAAACGGAAACTAAGCTCGTAGGAGCTGTTCCGGTGGTCGTTGGAGGCCGGAAATGGGTGGGTTAGGACGGCAAGGAGTCGGTGATGAAGTGGTGAAGAAATGGTGGCCGGAGGTGGAGCGACGACGGCGGATCGGAGTGAAATCCGTGCGGCCTTGTTGGGCTTTTTCCGGCCAAATGGCCGGCCGATTGGGGGTGGCTTTCGGAGGGGTGGTGCGCCGGAGGGAGGGGGAACTTTTGGGACCGGTGGGGGTCCGGTTGGTGGCCTGACGGCGATGGGCTGGAAGAGAGAGAGAGTCGGCGCGAGGGAGAGGGAGGAGAGAGAGAGCACGTGGGGGGTTCGGTCGAGCGGGAGAAGAAAGAAAGAAAGAAAAAAAAAAAAAAAAAAAAAAAAAAAAAAAAAAAAAGAAGAAAAAGAAAAGAAAGGGAAAAAGAAAAAGGAAAAAGAGAAAAAAAGGAAAAATGATGTGAAAAGAGATGAGGTCCAGTCCTCACTCCGGGAAAACGAAACAAACCGCCAAAAAGATTAAAACCACAAAACAACTAAAAGAAATAAAACACAACCTCAAATAAATTAAATTAAATTAAAACCCAATTTTTTAAAACGCAAATAAATTAAAATAAAATAACTGATATATTAATTAAAATAGAAACAACCCTTCAGTGAAAATACACGTAAAAGCGGATCATCACATAAGGGGTTGCTTCTTACTCTTTTTACTGAAAAACACTTTAACCGAGAGGCTTTCAAGTTAACTATGAAGCGAGCATGGTGAGCAGTGCATGGTGTGCGCTTTCGGGATCTTAATGTTAATCTTTTCTTTGCTGACTTCAATGATCTGCGTGATAAGGAGCAAGTGTTGCATGAGGGCCCGTGATCTTTTGATAAGCACTTAGTATTAGTACAGGGAGTTGATGGCAGCAAACAGGTGCATCAAATTCAGTTTCGGGACTCCTCATTTTGGGTACGGTTTCATGATCTTCCTCTACGGGCTTGTAATGTTCGGGTTGGAACTCTAATTGGTCAAAAACTTGGCCGAGTTGAGGAGGTTGATTTGGAGGCAGGGGAGTTGGCTTGGGGCGAGTTCCTTCATGTTCGTGTTACATTGGATGTGTCGAAGCCTCTTCTATGTGGGACGCGACTTGCACTGGGGATTGCCAACTCCTGTTGGGTTCATTTTAGTTACGAACGATTAGAAAATTTCTGCTATTTCTGTGGCCGTCTGGGCCATGGTGACAAAGATTGTACTTCTTGGAAGGCTGTTGTTTAGACCAGTCATGATATCACATTGCCGTATGGGACATGGCTGCGGGCTACTAGCTATGGTGACCACTTTCGTGACTTCTGTTCCTGGGAGAAAAGGGACAATTCCCGTCCGGGGCGTCGCTCTCCTCCTCTGGATGGCTCAGGTTCAAAGGGTTGTGGGAAGGCAGGCACTGTTGCCGTGACAATTTCCGGCGGCTTGGCGGCTCTGGTTGATACGGTTATGGATAAAGGCGAGTAGTTAGAGACCATTGCTGCAGCGGTTCATACGGAGGTAGTTCTTCCAACCGTTTCTTTGTCATGGTTCAGGGGATGGGCCTTCTCTAGGCCCGCACTCACATTCTCCCCTCCTGGGCCTTTCTATACAGCGTAATGTTCCTATACCACTTTTTGCTGGGCCAAATTGGGGTACTGTATATTCTTTGGAGGAGCAGAGTCCTCAATCGGGCGATGAGAAAGGGCACAACCCAGACGTATTTCGTCTCTCGCATTCTGCTTCTGATCGTCCTGTTTCTATGAAGGCGGCAGGTCCGGATGGGTATTCTAGCAAGAAATGGAAGAGGATCTCGTCCATTACAGGCTCTATTTCTTCGGCTTCTCTGGGGGCAAAGGCTTCTCCAAGTTCCAACAAGTAAAAAGCCCTCTATTTTGATGGAGGCAGTGATGGTTCTCCCCGGAAGCGTGGGCACTCTGCTGGTATTTCCTCGCAGGCAGAGCTCCCTATAGTTCCATCTGTATCAGCAATGGCTGTGGACCAGCACTGCCGCGCCCCATGAAGCTTTTAAGCTGGAATGCCCGTGGGCTTTGGAACCCACGGGGGCATTCACACCCTCTATGACTTGGTGCGGAGGGAAGCTCCCGATGTCCTGTTTTTACAGGAAACGAGGCTCAAAGCTCATGAATTCGAGGTATGTAAATTCAAACTTGGTTTTGTTAATTGCCTGGTCGTTGATTGTGTTGGTCGAAAAGGGGGTCTAGCTATGTTGTGGGGTTGGGACTTGTCTCTTTCGATTCGTAGCTACTCACAGTGTCATATTGATGCATATGTTGAGGATATTTCTGTTAATGGCATGTGGTTTCTTACGGGTGTGTATGGTTATTCAGAAGTGGGTCAATGTTACCGAACATGGGATATGCTACGGCATTTAAGTCGCAATCGGGATGAGGCCTGGATTGTCTTTGGTGATTTTAACGAAATTTTGCACCCTCATGAGAAGTGTGGTGGACGACTTAGGATGGAATGGCAAATCTCAGCATTTAGGGAGGCTCTTAATGATTGTTGTTTACGGGATTTGGGATTCAGAGGTAATCGTTTTACATGGTCCAACCGGGGGGGAGGTAATCGTTGTACTAATGAACGTTTCAATCTTGCTGTGGTAAACCAGTCATGGTTGGGTTTCTTCCCAAATGCTGTGGTTGTACATGATGTGGTGGCCTATTCTAACCACGTTCCAATCTGGGTCAGTATTGCAGGGGAAGGGGTTCCATCTCAGGTTAAAAGACAGTTTCGTTTTGAGGAGATGTGGGTTGGTGAGAAGGCATGTGAGGATATTATTAAGTCCGCTTGGCTACGTGGAGCAAGCAGCCATAATATGGATGCGGTTATATCTCATATCAAGGAATGTGGTACTTGTTTGGATGCTTGGAATAAGTCCTGTTTTGGCAATGTGCAGCAGCAACTAACCCGGGCTCGCAAACATTTGGAACTACTCTCTAATTCTGATCCTCTTGGGGAATTTATTCCAGAACATAATCAGGCTCGAGAGGAGTTTCACAAATGGTTAGAACGGGATGAATTGATGTGGAGGCAACGATCAAAGGCGTTATGGCTTAAGCATGGTGACAAGAATTCTAAGTACTTTCATATGAAGGCTTCACAGTGATGGCAGAAGAACAAGTTGGATCGTTTAAAGGATGGTGATGGCATCTGGCGCTCGGGCATTTTGAGGGATAAGCTATTGGTAGACTATTTTCAGTCTCTATTTGCTAGTTCACATCCTAGCAGCTCTACTATTTTTCTTGAAGGTCTTCGGGGCCGTGTCACTTCCGCTATGAATGCGAAACTTAGTCAGCGTTTTACAGAAGCTGAAATTGTGGGTGCGTTATCTGAAATGAACCCTTCTACGGCTCCTGGCCCGGATGGCATGTCTCCGGCTTTTTATCAGCAATATTGGCATGTGGTGGGTCCTTCACTCTAGGCTGTGGTTCTTCAGGCTCTAAATTCAGGTTCATTTCCTTCATCTCTTAACCATACGTATCTCACTCTAATTCCAAAGACTAAATGTCCTGCTGTGGTTGCTGATTATCGACCCATTAGCTTGTGTAACGTAGTTTATAAGCTTATTTCTAAAGTTATTGAGAACCGTTTGAAGATAGTGCTTCCTAGTATTATTGGGGAGTCTCAAAGTGCTTTTGTTCCGGGTCGTTTGATTACGGATAATGTATTAATTGCCTATGAGTTAATACATTTCCTAAAACACAAGAAGAGTGGGAATCAAGGGTATATGTCTTTGAAATTGGATATGAGTAAGGCCTACGACCGGGTGGAATGGTGTTTTCTTCAAAAGGTGATGGAAATGTTGGGCTTTGAGTCGGCTTTTATTTCTTTAGTGATGTGCTGTGTTCAAACTGTATCTTTTTTAGTGTTGGTTAATGGTGAACCCAAAAGGTCAATTTTCCCCTCTCGAGGGTTGAGACAAGGGGACCCTTTGTCCCCTTATCTCTTTCTGTTTTGTACGGAGGGGCTCTTTTTTTGTTAAATTAGGCTAGTCTACGAAGCGAAATTTCTGGTTTGAAAATTTGTAGAAATGCCCCAACTATTAATCATTTGCTTTTGGTGGATGATAGTGTTATTTTTTGTAAGGCTTCGGTGGCTGAGAACAGAAGGGTGCAAGATGTGTTAGCAATCTATGAAAGCTGTTAATGACAGAAAATTAACAAGGAGAAAACATCTATGGTCTTTAGTTGTAATGTGGGGCTGGAACTTCAAGATGAGATACGTCTATTATGGGGAAATGGTGAAATTTAGCAGTATGAGAAGTACCTGGGCTTACCCCCTATTGTTGGTCAATCCAAAACTCGGGCATTTCAATCTATCAAGCAACGTGTGTGGCAAAAGCTACAAAGTTGGAAGGAAAAATTGTTGTCCCACGGGGGTAAGGAAATCTTATTGAAAGTTGTTACTCTTTTGATCCCAACATATTCCATGAGCTATTTCCTATTGCCTGCTAGTTTTTGTTCAGATTTAGAGGCTTTAATGGCCAGATTTTGGTGGGGGCAAAAACAGGAGGAACGTCGAATTCATTGGATTAGTTGGCAACATATGTGTGCAGGAAAGAGTAGAGAAGGGTTGGGGTTTAAGAATCTTAGAAGTTTTAATCTTGCTCTTCTCGCTAAGCAAGGGTGGCGGCTGATGCAAAATGAGAACTCGGTGCTGTACAAACTTCTTAAAGCTCGATATTTTTCTCAATCAACTTTTTTGGACTCTAGTTTGAGTCCTTCTTATACATGGCGGGGCATTTGGGAGGCGAAGCGGTAGTTACGGGAGGGCTGCTTTTGGCGGCTTGGTGATGGGCAGAATATCGAGGTGTGGCAGGATTCTTGGGTCCCGGGACATAGGTCATTGTGTGGTGAGCTGGATTCTGCTATGCATTTAACTTCTGATGTTGTGGCTTCTTTGTTTCTTCGAAATGCTAGGGGGTGGGACTTGTCCAAACTTAGATCTCTCTTCAATCCAATAGTTGTGGCTGATATTCTAAAGGTCATGATTTTCCCTCCGGGTACTGCTGATAAAAGTTGCTATAAATTGATTCTGAACAAGTCTAGTGATAATACAGCTGAATGCTCCTCAATGGGGCGTTATACGCATTTATGGAAAGCTTTGTGGAGACTTCCTGTTCCTAATAAAATTAAAATCTTTGCATGGAGGGCTTGTAAGGACAGTTTACCTTCAACGACTAATTTGCTGAAAAAACATGTGCTCCCTACTGCATCGTGTAATTTCTGTCTCCACTCTGATGAGGATTTATTGCATGCTTTATTTGGTTGTGCCCAGATTCGGTCTTCTTGGACCCAGTTCTTTCCTTCTATGGCAACTTTTTCACCAACTAGTTTTACAGATTTGGCTTTGTCTATTGCTGAGGCTCAAAATATTAATTCTCTGGCTGTTTTTTTCTGCATTGCCTGGGCTTTCTGGTCTAGGCGCAATAAATGGGAGTTTGACCATGTTTGTTTGAGTCCCAGTCATGTTATTTCACATTCTTTGGGTTTGTTGCAGAGTTATAAATCGGTTGCTTTTAAATCTCAACCCCAACTCCGACGTCATTTCTATTGGCAGCCTCCCCCTTCTAGGGTTCTTAAACCCAACACTGATGGTGCCCTGTTTTCATATATTCACAAGGCTGGTATTGGGGTCCTTCTTCGTGATTCTACTGGTAAGATCCTTATGGCTGCTTCTAAAATGGAATTAGATGTGATTGACCCGGAAGCTGTGGAATTGTTAGCTATATTCCGTGGATTATAGTTGTGTTCTACAATGGGAATCTCACATCTTGTAGTGGAGAGTGATTGTTTGCTTTTAGTATAAGCTTTACAACAAAATGCCATGCTTAATTCTATGCTTGGAAACCTGTTCTCAGAGGTGCAGCGGCTCTCTAGTCTTTTTCATAACATTTCTTTTACTCATGTGTATAGAGAAGGTAACATGGCAGCACATTCCCTTGCTAGATATGCTTGGAGAGTGGAGGATATGGAGATGTGGTGGGATAGTATTTCAGACTGTCTTTCTCAAGCCTTATAGCTTGATAATTGTCTGTAATTGGTTCTATTTAATGATATTGTTATGTTTCTATCAAAAAAAAAAAAAAGAACAACACAAATATCTGAACATCTAACAATCCAACAGGTTTAATATTTTTTTCCTATTCTCTATCTTATTTTGTCTCATTCTTTTTATCAAAGAATAATCTTCTCGCTCAAATAGGATTCTTGTATTTTGCAAGTGCAATTAACTCCTCAAAAGATTTTGCCAACAATTATTGCTCAAACAGAATTGTTCCATTATGTTGTTTAGAAATATTAATCTTTCTGAAAGATTATGCAACGGAACACGACTGATATGTCGTAATTTTGATCATAATGTCAGTCATGCAGAAATTGCAATTGGCCATCAGAGTGGCAAAAAAGTTTTTATTCTAAGAATCCCATTTTTGCCAAGACCAGATGAAAATAGTGGTTTTCCATACAACACTTCATTTAAGAGAACTCAATTTCTTATCAGATTAAGTTTTGCAATGGGTATAAATAAATCGCTAGAACAAACGTTAGATTTTGTTGGAATATACTTACTTCAGCCAGTTTTTTCACATGGACAATTATATATCGCTTTATCAAGAGCAAAGACTATTTCAGTCAAAATTTTAATAAGACCAATCTCAATAGAAGAATCAGAGAATAATTCTACAAAAGATATTTTATATACAGAATTATTAACAATTGCAACTTCTGATTGAAATTATGCAGGTAATTAAATATTAATTTTATGCTATATTTTTATCTCTAAAACCAAATTATAAATTAACTACAATTTTTTTAATATTTTATTAATTTGTTGTTTTTAATTTACATTTTTGTTAACTTCATTTTTTATATGCTACTTTTTTATTGCAATACTTACACTTTTTTTTTTTTTTTGTAAATTGCAACCTTTCAAGATGCGGCCAATTTTCACATCAATCAAAGATATCCATAAAAAACTGAAAAATCTAAATGATTGTCACAGATAAATCTCCTAAAAGAATTGGACAACACTTACCAGTCAAATACCAAAATTTGACATTAATCGATTAAAAGGTATAATATCTATTTTTACAATTTCCTTTTTGTTACAAAAATCTAATTAAATGTTAAAATATTTATGTTTTCTATTATTTATATTTTCCTTATATTTAATTCCATTTTATTTTGAAAATTATTTCCTTTTTTTGAAAAAAAAAATTCTTTCAAAATCATTTAAAAAAAATTATTATAAAAAATTCTCGCTTAAATTTTTTCATATAATGTAGGGAAATCGTGTTCAAGAAACCATATTTGGTAAAGATGTCGATTCAAGAAACAATTCTCTGCATATCTTCCAGTTGTATTACATCACAAATGCATTTGCTAAGCCGTTAGATCCTAAGTTTAGAATGGAATCATACGAATTTCAGTGGATTTTAAATTTCAAGACAATCATCGAAAAAGTACCAAACAATGAAATGCATTTAGAGCTACCAAAATACCATTTCATCTCTATTGATCAATTAGATCCCTACAAAGACTCGATTGCATAAATAGGTAAATTATTATTTGTTTTAAATTTTTTATTGCCAATTAATTAACAATTTAAATCTTTTAATCTGATCTACTGGCAATTACCATTCAAATCAAACCATCTAAAGAGATAACATTAACAAATGGACCAATTGTCATTCAAGAAATTTATGTCATAGATAAGAGATAAGAGAATCTCTTAATTTTATGTTTCCAACATTCTTTTTCAATTTGAGCTTAATAAATTTTTTATTAATTCTTTTCTTTCATGTGTTATAGCTTAAATCCAGTCAGCTTAACTATGTGGGGTGGTTTGTGAAAGATGAATGCCAAAAAATTTTCAAAATAATTGAAACAAAACTAATCATGCTTGCAACAAAACTAAAAGTTCGTTCATACAATGGTACTTTTAATGATTTTCATTGTTAAATATTTTTATAAATAATATATTTTTGAAATAATAATAATCAATATTTATAATATAGGTTTCTTTTTATCATCGCAACCAACGAGTATCTTTACAATCAATCCTCTTCTTCATGAGGCAGAGCAATTATAAAAATGGTAATTAATATTTAACCAATTTTTCATTAATTTATTCTTCTTTATTAGTTTCTAACTTATATTTCCCTTTCATTCATAAATTAACAAACAAGAAAAAATTCATATTTATTTATGTTAAAAAAATTTTATGTGCATATATTTAATGTTTAAATTATTTCTTTTTTTCCCTCTTACTAATTTACATTTTCTTTTTAAATTTTAAGCACAACAATTAATGATGCAATACTTGATAAAATTATTGCAAAATCATTAACATATCCACCTACATCATTATCATCGATTGGTCTGCGAGAAATAACAAAAAATTGTGATGTTGCTGAATTGATGAAGAGTTTACAACCAATGGAGGTAAAAATACTTTTTTCTACTACCAATTTCAAATTCCTGTTCATATATGTTATCTAACATATTGTTTATTACATGCTACAGAAAGTAAAATTCTGGATTAAAGCAAAAATAAACATTATCAACTTTTGCCAAATATTTTTTTATATGTCTTGCATCAATTGTAATAAAGGAACTGGACATGAACATAATGAAAGTTTCCTCTGTTATCACTGCAAACATAAAACTGTTGCTCAACCACGATATATATTTTTAAATTTTATCATCTAATAATTCATTCCAAAAATTTCATATGTACTTCTTTTTGTCAATCTTAACAAAAAATCATGCTCTAATTATTTGTAACTGTCGAGTATACGTTGAATTTGATGATGGGACAGGAAAGTTAGCTGCAGTGATGTTTGGCGAAATTGCTAAGGAAGTAATGGGTTATTCTGCAGTCGATTTCATGAATCACAATGGAGAGGTATTTTTTTTTTATTTCTACAGTTTTTACATTTAACATAAAAAAATATTTTTTTATTACAATAAAATACTAATTATTTTTTTATCTTGCTTTTTTTTTTGTAAATTAATTATTTACTCATTTATTTATTCTCTAATCCCATTAAATATGTAACATATAGGAGCATCTACCGTTTATAGAGAATGTTGCAGTACAAGTTTCAAAAAAATAGTAGATGCTTCAACTTGCTGCTGATCCAGAAATATTCAATCAGCAATAACACAAAAATTTCAATGTTATCTCTATTGGGCCTGTGCAATATATATAACCCAGAACTACAATGATCATGGAAAAAAAAAAAACAAAAATCCTGTTTATATTTCTATTTTTTTGTTCAAATTTTCTCAGAACAAATTTTTGTACGAGATCACAATCAAAACAAACAACTAAGCATAACACGTTTGGCCTCCACTAGTATATATATTTATATATTTGTAGGAGTAGATAATCAGGGCTAGCTAAATTATATGCAGCCATTTGTGGTCAGCTAGCTATGACCTAAATTAAGTAAAACAATCGCACGCACGAGCAATATTATCATCAGCAATTTTGTTTGCGATAATCCCACGATTAATTGACAATTAATATATATAGATACAGTAATGTAGGATAGATAAGAACTGATATGGCCTGCAGATAGTACGTACTACCGGCATTATAAGAAAAAGAAATTTTTATGATCAATTTATTATAATTAAAAAATTATTTATAATTAATTTTAGTTAAAAATAATTATTTCGTTAGAATTAATTAATCACAAATAAATAGTTTTCCTGAAGTGTAGACACTAACGTCATAATTAATGTATATATAGTTGATAATTTTAAAAAAATTTGATCACTATAATGTAAAATGATGAAAATATCTATCTCGTGTTTTATAATATATGATCATTTTCGAAAGAGCATTAATTGGCCTCTCGAGACAAAAAAACGCCATCAATGCTTCAATTACACTATGTACCTAATTTTTCTCACTCGTAATAAATTTCCGGTCCTGCTGGCCACCAGCAGCGCCTTGAAATTACGTATTCTTATCAGGCACAGAAGGCAAGAGTACAGTAATCGACTTTGAGATGATGCATTGATCCAATAACAGGAACTAAATATTGATTTTCATCCATACACGAGGATCCAATTAATTAATTAAACAAATAAAAAAACATGTACATGAAATGACTGGTCTTATTTATTTTAATTGCAATCACCATCACCAATCTATTTTTATTGCTTATCATCAATTTTTCATAACATATCTGAAAAATAAATTACAGAAAATTAATCATGGGATAATGATTAATTTGCTAGCTTCTTATGATCTCTAACTTAGGCGTTTTCCTTGATCTTAGATGGAATCCGGCCGTCTGTTCCTGCGAGCATGGCATACTTATCCTTCCTAGTCAAGTTTGTGCACTCGAAGCCCAATGTCCCAGCCAGCACCCTTTGAATGTAGTTGGCAACTTCGATGGCTGATTTCCCACCTTTGCAAGTGAGCTCCATGGGAAGCTGATTCAAGAAGGTGATCTCATATGTGGGCATTGGATTCATGAACACGTAGTAAGGATCCAACAGCTTGTGCCCACGTACGGTCGTTCCATAAAACACCTTTTGTTTTGTGTTGATCGCAACGGGCACAATCCTGTCGGTAAGCTCAGCAAACATAGCACTAAATCTCAGGAGGAATGGCTCTCTGCAAGTGGTTCCCTCAGGGCAAATCACTAGGTCACCATCTTCGAGCAACCGCTTAATATTAGCGGCATCTCTCTCTCTTTCCCTAGATAATGCAACGGCTTTAATGGGTGAAATAAGTTCTGAGAATTTGCTTATACTGTAAGTGACACAACTGATTTTTCTCCCTAGGGCAACCGAAATGACAACAGGGTCTAAAACTGTACGATGGTTGCAAACAAAGAGCACTCCGCCATGGCCTTTCTTTGGTGGTGGTGGAGGAGTGCCCTTAACGGTGAGTTTAATGCCAAGGATCTTGTAATTGTAGAAGACAATTCGCTCTGGCAAAGGGATGTTTAGGTAGACCCTGAGGATGGAGAGAACAATGCCAATTGGCATCCATAAGAAGGTCAAAAGGGCAACCAGAGGGGTTGGTCTCTGAGATAACCGGCCATCGTGAAATATAATTGGGCTTAATAGCTTGTTTCTTGGCAGTGGCTCGCTTTTTGTTCTTGGGGCCATGTATCCTTCCTGCAGTTCACAAATTAAAGACCAAGCTGATCAAAATTCATGAGCTTTCCACTTACGTAGGCAAATAATGCATTCATCAGATAATTGTAAAGAAAATCTTCCTCAATCGATCGTCGTACGTACTGATCATGAATTTGGTTTGATTTAATTATATATACCCAGTTGAAATACCGAGTAATTATTTCCAGTACCCTTTAGTACTGCTTGTTAATTATCCACTGCCCACCTGCATACTCCAGAAATATATACTAGCTAGATTAGTTTATTGAAATAAAACTGTTAAAACTATTGCATTCATTAAGTTTATAATGATATTATTTATTGGGCCACATGATAAGAAATCACTATATGATTACTATATTTTATATATATATATATATATATATATTTACGAAAGTAAGCCGTTGTCATGATTTTCTCTCTAAGAGTTCACAGGCTAGACTTCAGAATACTAATAGGATGATCATCGTATTGCAAAAGGATTTGATCAGAGTAATAGAAACAGTCCGACATGTTTTTAAAGGGAACAAAGGACTGGAGCACCAATCTAGCTGGCTGTTTACGGGTGGCGCACGAATTATTGACGGAAAAGGATAAATGCATTCTGATATGAGTGTGACAGACATCAATTGAGAGAGAGAGTGAGAGCTTAGTAATTGGGTTGGAAGTGAGTATATTTATGTATTCATGGCGGGTGTCAATGATCTCCTAATTATCACGACATATGAATGTTCCTTGTGTGCTCCATAATTCACAAATTTAATGAGGGCGGAGATGTCTCAAAATAGAAGCCATCTTTGAAGAATGGGGATCGGAAATGAAAAATTAAAACGCTAGTGGACCACTTGACAGCAATATTGTTGCCATAAGCGCTCTCACCAAACCTGTAATAAAGCTAGATGATATAATGTGAGTTTTAATTATAGATGTACGGGTACTACTAATTTTGAGCTGAGGAACGTACAGCTCATGGAGTAAAATATTGAATAACCACATCTAAGGGTGTAATCGGTCTGGTTCAGTCTGGTTTTAGACAAAATCTAGGACCGAATCAGTAGGCACCGGTTTTACATTTTTCAAAACCGATTATGCACCGATTACCCTCCTAAACCGGTATTCCGGTTTTACCGGTTTCTGGTCCGGTTCGGTCCGGTTTTCTGATTTTAATAAAATATATATTTATTATAAAAAAAATCTGTTTATAAAAAAAAAAAAAAACTGCTATGTCAAAAAATTCTACTTAAAAAAAAACTACTATATAAAAAGACTGCTATGCAAAACAAAAAAGTGCTATGTAAAAAATTTATGCTATTAGTATAGCTTTGGTATGGTTTTATATAAATTATATGCTAATATATATAATTTATATTTATCTACTAATGTCTTATGTACTTATCAAAAAAAATATAAAGAGTTTTAAGTGTATTAGACCATTAAAATTTAGTAATAATATTTGAGTGATTTTCTTTCTTTTTAGGTTCTTACTTCTTATGAATCTATGATAAAATGTTATTAATAAATAATATATATTTATAATATTATATATTTAAAACATATGATCAATTAAATTTTTATGTTTGAGATTAAACTTTTATTTTATAAATTAAAATAACAATATCTTATATATAATTATAATTTATATTATTATATATTATATATAAAAAATTATATATAATATAAAATATATAACATATAACATTAAATAAATAAAAAAATATACACATATTAAATAGTACTGGTCCGGTCCGGGCCGGTCCGGTCTAAAAATGGCCGGAACCGAAACCGGATAGGTTCTGGCCGGTTTTTCATTTTATGAAACCGGTTTCGGACCGGACCGATTCAAAACCGGCACAACCGGTCCGGTCCGATTTTCCGGTTTACCGGTTAAAATTTACACCCCTAACCACATCCATAAAAGAGGAAAGAACTGCAACTAAAAGCTAGAGGTGCATCACGTAGGAAAGAAGATAATCAGAAAAAGTATGTACAGAAAAAATAATGAGTGCGTAATGAGACGAACAAACCCTGCAAAGTGACATGAAATCATGGTCTGTTTCTCGATCACCTAGACCCAAATCTGGCATGTTTTTTCCGAATTCTTTTACAATAGCTGCTCTTTTGTGATCCCCAACAAGAACACCTGGTTTCTTCGAAAACCCAGTTGCCCTACCGGACCTTGTTACTTCCAACTCGGTTCCAATGACCTTATCCGCACCTAAAAAGTACTTGGCAAATGGTTCCACCATGATTCTGGGATTCGCAGTGATAATGTACCGCTTCCCGAAGGAGTTGAAGACTCTCCAAGTCTCCGGGTGCACGTCCTCAGCATAGAACTTGGGCAGGACAGACCTAGAAACAAGCTCAATGTCCCTGACTTTCAACCCCGCGAAGGAAATGAAGATAAAAGTTTGGATTGCCATGGACTCCGAAATGAACAAGTAGGTAAAATACACGAACGGAACCGATGCTAAAAGCAGTAGGGCCCTGAGAAGGCTACCGGCTTCAAGAGCAACAAGCAAGAAGTAAGGGAAAGCACTTCGTGACACGAGCAGTGTGCCGTCTAGGTCCGAAGCCACCGTCTGGTTCGAACGTCCCTCGGTGCTACATTTTGAGATCAGTCCAAAACGATCACGGTGAGCCTCCATTGCTATACGAGAGAGAGAGAGAGAGAGAGAGGTTATGTTAATTGTTTGCGTAGGTGAGTGAAGGAAGCCATGTTAAAATAAAGATCGGGGAAGGTGGGGTTTTAAAGGAAGATATTCATGATAGCACTGTTGGGGTTACCATTTTATTTTAGCAATGAATATATATTGATTTATATATGATAATGTGGTTGAGAGAAGCAGATAAAGCCGGCCCTAAAGACTTTTCAAAAAAAAGAAAAAAAAAAAAAGGAGGATTGAGCGAAGACTCTTCTAAACGTAGAAGCAATAGGCAGTTGTGAGGAAGGTAACTAGGTGGTTGGGGGTCGATGCCAACGCCAACACTACATTCAATTAGCCTACTTTTTAGGCGCCGGCCGGGTGGCGCTAACTAAAGATCACCCGGCTCCAGTCTTCGATCGATCTGTATAGTACTGTAAATTCATATGTATAGTTTTTTTTTTTTCCCCTTATTTTTAATTTTATATTCATCAATTACAGATCATTACATCCCAAAGCTAGCTAATCATTAAGATTTATGTAATGTCATTAATAAAATTAATTGCAAAGGAGTTGGTAATTCTAGATGCCATCGAATCAAAGTCTAATTCTTTTCAAAAAAATCATCTGTACTATTAAAATAAGGTACAATTCTTCTTCATCTCAAATTCTTATTTTTAAAGAGTAATGCTACATGTAATCGTAAAATGTATAAATACTTTATAATCGCTTTAAAAAAAATAGGATTCACGATTAAAAAATTAGTTTTTTTTTCTTGTAAATCTCATATTAATTTACTTTTTTTTAAAAAGACTGCGCGACGTTTTAACAACCACGACCGTAATTATCATTTCTCATTTTTAAAAGACCTCAAGTGAGTAATAGATATATAAATGCTCTCGATTCACTCTATAATATTTATTGAGTATTTAATATTGTCTAAAAAATAAACATAGACAATAATAAATATTGTAAGTCGACCCATTTCATATATTTATCTTTCATCACTTGAAACCTTTAAATATAACGAAATCGATCTAATTTCTTGATCCACATCATCCTCTCATCCCATAGTTCTTCTATTCTTAACTCTAATAAATAGCATTATATTTTTAATTATAGGCTTGAATTGTTTGGTCACTCGGAGTTTAAATGCCATGAATGACAATTTTTTAGATCCAAATTAATTTTGAGATAACAAAAGGTTTCAATTATAACGTCTTCAGACTCTTACTTAATTTACTTTATATTTTTAAAAACATGATAATTGGTTGTAATTTGTTTTTAACTTATTTTGTGTCTTAAAATTAATCATTTTTAATGTTTATTTCATATTTTAGAGTTTTGAATTTTTTTTCTAATAATATTAAACAAAACATAAGTTTATATATAGTTTTTTTTTTTTTAATTTACATGTCTTAAAAATAGTTTTTAACGTTTATACATTTTTTCTATTTTCTAATAATTTAAACCTTTTTAATCTTTTTTCATTTTTATTTTTCTTCTAATTTCTAAAATTTATTTCCGTTTATTTATTATTTATAATTTTTAAATTTCTACTACTTTATTTTTTTTCAAATTTTTAAGACTTTTCTATCTTGTTTATTTTTATAATTTTTTTAATTATTATTATTATTATTATTTTACTTGGCATGTTGAATGTGAATGTATTTGACACGTGCCAGTTTATAATTATTAATTATTATATAGCCGTCACGTGCCAACTTTTTTCTATCAAAAGACTGATGAATTACTATAATTACCACAAGGACTGAATCAAAACATTTTATAACACATAAACCAACCTGAAAAACGTTTAAACCACGAGAACCTCGCTCAAAAGTCTACCATTAAAATTAGGAATTTTAATATTTTCTTTAAAATTAAACTTTGTTTGATCACTACATATTACTTATAATAAAAATAATTTTATAATATAACATATCATAATAAATCACATCAACTGATAAATTAACTTTTATAAAATCTTTTTATAACTAAAATATTTCTAATGATATATATGTCTATGTACGAAGCATGGGACAGTTAATTCCTTAGTTATTGATCTATAATTAAAATTTCATTTACTTTGTGGTACGTCAATTTCATGTCCTTTGAATGTGTAGATAAATGTGGTATGTAAACGTACAGTAGATGTAATTATACATGATATGTGCCATACAGCTTCCTTGTGATTAATTATGCCATAGAATGTGGGGAAAAGAATAGTGAATTAAACTGCACCCATGATTCCCACCCAACCAAATTGAAAGCAAAGGGACAAAAAAGTTTTTGTGGAGGAGTGGTGACAGCTTTCTCATGATCTCTACAGCCAAAACCTAATTAAAGTGAAAGATCAAGCATTCTCTAATTATATTATATATTAAAGATATAAACAATATTGGAAGTTGTTAAATCCTATATATTTTTCAATCGTAAGCCTCCGTTTCTAAGTGAATCTATATTATATAGCTTTCTTTTAAAAAAAATTAATTTAAATATTTTAAAAAATATATACACATTCACTAATAATCACTTTCTTAACTAGAAAAAAATATATAGTATCCGTCAAATTAGCTTCACAAAAAGTTAACTCAAAATTTCAATTTAGTATATCAAATTGACTAATACATCAACTTGTAAAATAAATATATCAGCCAATTTTAATTTTATAATAAGTAATACTAGATACAGTTTTACAGTACGTAAGTGATTACGAGTATTATATTTTTAAAAAAAAAAAGATCCATTATTAAAAAAATAATTTTTTTATATAAATTCTAAATTTATTCATTTTTTTTAAAAAGAATGTGCGAAACTTACACATCTGAGACCTATAAATATTATTTCTTTTGTATACTATTATTGTACAAACCAAATAATTCTTAACATTGAAACATGTCAACAGGCGCTTAGTTTGGGTAGCAATAGTCTCTCATTTCATCTTATTTTAATATTCAAACACCATAAATATTAATATTTTTTCATTTTCAAATTTTTAACTTTTTCATCTAATCATTACTTAATAATTATAAATTTTTCAAACTTCCCAATAAAATACAAAAATAATTCAATTTTTTCAAATTTCAAAATAAAAATTATATTTTAATACTATTTTAATTTTATAATATTATTATTCAATTTTTTTCATTTCTTTTTTAAAACTCTATAAAACATCTTAACTCATATAATTTTACTATTAAATATAAATTATTTTTTATTATTATTTATAAATTATCTTATCTCTTCCCACTTCCCAATCAACTTGAAAGAATACAAAACCCGCCAAAGAGCTTTTAATTCAGTCTGTCCCGTATATTTATATCGATTCCCTTTATTAATGTTCTTAATAAAGGACTAAAGAAAAACAAAAAGGCACCACGAGCCATACGGCTTGAGCCAGCTGAGTTGAGCTTGGGCGGCTACGCGTTGAGCTTGAGACTATATTCGGTTGACTTTATTGAATGCAAGCTAACTACTTTGGCGATTTTATTTCATTTCTTACTTTATATCATAAACTGATGAAAAGCATGTTTAACGAATCTATTCATCATCAAATTTTATTTATCATTCTCTTATTATTTTATTATGTGAAATTAAATGATTAGTTTATAAATAAAATATAATAAATAGTCTTCAATCATCTAATATCATTTCATTAAATGATAAAAAAATGATGAAAATTAAAATGATGAGTGGCATTACTCTATTAAATTTTGAGAAATAAGAGAAAAAATTAAATAAAAATAATTTATTGTTAAAAAATTTCTTGAATATAATTTTTTAATATAATTTTTATTTTCAAGTTTGAGAAATTAGTATTATTTTTTGTATTTTATTTAGGAGTTTATTTAGGTAATGATTAGATTGTGAAATTGAAAAGCATTTTGTGTTTAAGTGATGTTTGTAAAGGAAAATATAAGAATATCTGAGAATACTTGAGAATAGTTGTGTTTCCAAATAGACTCTAAGACTTAAATGATCCATTTATGGCTAAAGTTTCCAACAGGTAGAGTCGGTAGATATTAAAATGAAAAATGTTAAGTCTACATAGAAATTTTACGTAAAAAAAATTTACAAAAGTGCTTAGTTTAATGTGATCCACTAGATTGTAAAGCTCTTTATATTATAAAATAAATCTTACATCTTACATTAAGCTATGACAGTGTATAAAATTGTTTTATATAAAATTTTGTTTAAATCTAGTACTTTTATGTTAAAATGATCAATCAATTCAATTCAATCTAGTATATAAACAATGAATTTTGTTTGATGGTTTTAATTAAATTTGTCACTCCCTATTGGTCGTGCATTACTTTTTATCCTACATCTTTGCTTGCTATTTGCCACCATTTTCTCTGCAAACATAGTAGTGCAATCGTAATGCAAAGCATTCTGAGCAAGTTGTCGTGTCCACGACATCATATTGGCCCTCTCAAACTCTAGCAGAGGGCAATCGTGAGATGGGAGAGAGAGAGAGAGAGAGAGAGAGAGA
This sequence comes from Carya illinoinensis, assembly GCF_018687715.1. Taxonomy (NCBI): domain Eukaryota; kingdom Viridiplantae; phylum Streptophyta; class Magnoliopsida; order Fagales; family Juglandaceae; genus Carya; species Carya illinoinensis. The sequence goes on from NC_056761.1 coordinate 37,118,589, forward strand.
GAGAGAGAGAGAGAGAGAGAGATAGAGACAGAGACAAAGACAGAGACTTACTAACGTACAGCAAATCGGCAACATTGATGGTGCGAGGGTGGCAGCATGGGAGGTGACGGAAAATAAATATAGAGAAGTGAAAAAGAAATATAGAGGACAATAGATAGACACAGAGAGAGAGATGCTGAGGGAGATGGATAGAGAGGAGCTTACTGGCTTGAGGTAGTGCAGCTGTTGCAGTGTGTAGATCCAAGTCAAATGAACAAGGATACGACAGTGGTAGCACAATGTCATTAGGTTCAACCACTGTCTCCTACACTGAGAGCTTCCTTTAAGTCCAATTAGTAGTCATAGCCTAAAGTCACGCCTAAGCCCCACCTCTCTCAACCAATTTCACCGCCAATGACCAAACTCATCCAGCCAAAACACCCCTACTTCCTAAACTCGAAATAGAGTAAATCGATGCTAACCAACCTAGTAAAAAGCTAGTACAAGTCCCACCATGAGAATGACCAGCACCCTTCATTTCACCCAAGGCTTAGAAACAACAAACCTCTGTTTTGCATCAAACCACTCCTACACTTGTTAGTTTTAAACAAAGAAGCAAACAGAGGAAAAACATGGGAAATCTTGAGAAACCTCAATCCTTAATCACAGATTGATTATGCTGTCTTGCCATTCATCTTCCATTGAACATGTTTATATATGCTCACATTGAGACTTACAAACTTCATTAAAACAGAAATACAACTTCCAACACAAGCTAATAATAGGAGAGCTTAAAATAGTAAAACATAAATATGAAGAATTTTTAGGAAATAACATCACAGTAACTGATCTTCAATACTCCTCTTTGATGTGATTTCCAGTTACACCAAGCTGTGATCTGAGAAACTGAAACTTGTCTCTTGGGAGTGCCTTTGTAAATATATCAACAAGTTGCTCTTCTAATCCATAGAACTCCAAAGCAATTTCACCATTTGATTCAACTTCACGCATGAAATGATATTTGATTACAATATGTTTAGTTCTACAATGCTGGACTAAATTTTTGGCAATTGCAATGACCGATTTATTATCATAGAAAATTTCAGTAGATTCCAACTGTTTCTCCCCCATGTCTTCAAGTATTCTTCTCAACCAAATAGCTTGGTTTGCACAACTTGCAGCTGCCACATCCTTGACTTCAATAGTTGATTGTGCCACATTGCCTTACTTTTTCAAACTCCAAGAAAACATAGCAGATCCTAGGCTAAAACAATAACCTGAAGTGCTCCTCAAATCATCACATGAACTTGCCCAATCACTGTCTATAAATCCCACCCGCTTTGTATTTGAAGTTTTCTTATACCAAATACCAAAGTTGATTGTTCCCTACAAGTAGGCTTGCAACCCGATCAGCCCAAACCGGGTTTGGGTTCAACCCAACCCGAACCGGAGCATACCAGACAGTGGTGCCAATTGACCCGACCCAAATAAAGTAGATACGGGTTGAACCCGTATGACCCGATATTTCCTCCAAAAAATCATTCCGATCTCTCTCTCTCTCTCTCTCTCTCTCTCTCTCTCTCTCTCTCTCTCTCTCTCTCTCTCTCTCTCTCTCTCTCTCTCTCTCTCTCTCTCTCTCTCTCTCAATCTGTGTCTCTGTTAGTTGAAACAGATCTTGAAACGCTCTGATCTATTTTCAGATGAGAAATGCGATGATTCTCCATGTCGGCCAACCACCAGCTTGTTCCCTCTCGGCATCCTCTAGAATTTTTGTCACCGTCGCCGACCTCTCTCTCTGTTACTTGGCCGTGTAGATCAACGGAAGTTTCGCCGCACCACCCAGGTCAGCCGTGCCTCTTCCATGTCGGCCAATCACCGGCTTGTTCCCCTCTCGGCATCCTCTAGAATTTCGCGATCTGATTCGACTGAGAATAATCATGTAACCAGTTATTCCTCTATAACCAGTTTCGCATAGCAAACCTCGTCTTCCCCACAATTTCGCGATCTGATTCGACTCAGAATAATCATGTTTCACTGTAATAGTTTTGAGTCGGTGTCGTCCGAAATTGGTCAGATTGGTTGGTTGTCGAAACCGATATGCAGTCAACCAGACGTTAGCGGGTTCGATCCAATCGGTTTGTGCGGGTAATGCGGCCCAGCGGATATTTTGCACAGGCCTACCTACAATTATCTCAAAATTATCTTGGTTGTTCCAAGATGTATTTGGCTAGGACACTGCATGAATCTTGAAAGTAAACTAGTGGCATATAAGATATTAGATCTGGTATTACATAGATACAGAGACTTCCTATTAGGCTTCTATAAATCGAAGCAATTTATAAAAATATATCATAATCATTGGACTAATTATATTTTCAATTTAAACTATTATCAGAAGGATTAATAATACTCTTAAATTTGAATATCAACATTGCAATTACAAATTTGAAAAGAATAAAAATCTTATGTTTAAGTTTAGAAATGAGAATATTATCTTTAAATTTAAAAAGTAATATTTTATTACAATAAGATATCGTTTAAAAAACAATTTTCTTCTAATTGTTTCTCATAATAATGAAGCATGCCGAATAACACTTTTTAAATTAATATTATTTTCATTTGAAAAAAAAATAATTTAAAATTAATAGAGTATTTTTACATTTTTTTTAGTCTTGTTCTATTAATTGATCATATGCATTTTAAAATTCATATTTACCATATAAAAAATGCAGTAGCACGTACTTCCAACAACGAATTTATGCCTTGCACGTAGGCTCCTACTATGGACTAATAATATTTTCATTTTCTAAAATGCAATTATCTTTTAGGTTCCAATTTATGCATCAGTTTTTAATTGGTTTTTAATTTCTCATATTCACTGTTATATCCATGTAGTTTTCTGAAAGAAAATAAAAATAATATTATTTTATTTTATTTCAGTTTATTATTTTTAAACTATTATTACTTTCATTTGAAAAAAATATATATATATTTTTAAAATTTCTGTTATGAAACTAAAAGAGAAATGATATTACAAAAGAAAGAGTTGTTATTCAATGTAAAAACTTGATCATATACAAATGAATGATACCCATATATATAAGAGTACAAAGGAGTAGGTATATCTTAAATCTTAATTAATGGCTAAATATAGGTCTTAATTGGTGGGTCAATGGTCTTAATTAATGCCTAAAAATTGGTCTTAATTGATGATTAAATGGTTTTAATTGATAGTTAAAGATGATCATACAAATAAGTTTATAACACTCCTCCTTTGAATAACCATACATAAAAAATATATTTCGTTAAAACCTTGCCAAGAAAAAAACCAGTGGGAAAAATTAATGGCGAAGAAAAAAGAGTACAATATTCATGTATATCGCCAAGTATTTTCAGATTGCCTCATCAAAACCTTAGCGAAGAAAAAAGAGTACAATCAGCACAAGTCTTCAAGATATTACTCCCCCTAAAAAGTGCATGATAGTAGGTTTTCAAGTCTCTACATTCCAATGTTCTGCACAATCTTCTTAAGTGTTGCAATTGGTAATACTTTAATGAATAAATATGTCAGATTATCACTTGACCGTATCTGTTTGTCATGAATTTCACCTTTCTCCTCATGACCGCATATTCAACTAATTGTAAACTTGATCCATGTTGATAAAATAATCACATATTAATCGTACCTCAGAGGTAACGAATGACATGTTTAATACCATTTCAATGTCTTCGAGTTGGTGCGGAAATATATCTTGCAAGTAAATTAACTGAAAATGCAATATCAAACCAAGTGTAATTTGCAAGATACATCAGGGTTTCAATTACACTGAAATAAGGTATTTTGGAACTAAGAATTTCTTTATCTTCTTCACAAGTACGAAATAGATCTTTCTGCTTATCAAATGATCGAACAACCATTAAAGTACTCAAGGGATGAGTTTTGTCCATATAAAAGTACTTCAAGACTTTATAGTGAAAAGTCTTTACATTGATGCATCTCAATATTTTGTACCAACTCTTTAAATGATGTAATTGGTAATATTTTGGTAAAGAAATTTACCATATTGATTCAAGATCACTTGAACATTAAATTCATTACTCTTCTAGACTTGTGCTCTTCTGGAGTTCTTGTAAATAACATAGTTAGTAGAAAATTCATCAAAATTAAGTTGCCAACCTCTATATTCAACAAAAAAGGTGGCTACCTTTTTAAACCAGACAAACACCGCAAGATTTTATAGCTTTTTTAGAGCTGTCAGGCGTTGCAGGGCTATGATACTACATCTCTTGTCCCTTGTAAAGAGATACTTCACGAGAAACGCTGTGAAGTAATAGAGATGCATTGTCCTTCCTTTTACTCACATAAGGATGTTGCTCCTATAGTAGGAGCAGAGATTTATTTTTCTGGAAGGAGTTATTCTAATGTCGTTTAAGAATCAAGATTTCTTATTACTCAATATTCTGCTTCTATTACGACCATGTCTCGGAGGTTATTAGCTAAAGTGAATGAGGTCAACCAACTCAATAATCAAATATCTTAATTGCGTTAAAAACTCTCTGTGAAGAGTCGTAAGAACAAGAAACTGAAGGAGGAGAATAAGGCACTAAAACAGTATGCCCGTGATTTTCAGGATCAGCAGCAATGGATATTTGAAAAAGTCCAAATACTTAGAGAATAAGGACAAGTTACATTTAATCTTGCCGTGGATATCTGAAAAAATTCAACTTCAAATAGAGTAAAGGCAAGCTGCTTTCAATTTTATGGCCTAATAAATAACTGTAGGATATCTGTGTTTAGTGTATCCTCTATCAATATATATAATTTTATCATACTTTCATAATTTTCTCTATAAAAGAAATATTCAGCTCATCTTTATTCGCATCCCATCTTTTTCACTTTTCTGTAATTAGTATGCATTCTTATTATGCAATCCCTTTCTACATTCTTACTCTGCAATGGCCCAGCAATCTTCTCGTGACCAATATATAAGATATTTTACACCTCGTTCTCCAATTGTTTCTACTTTTACCGTAGGTGCTATAATGTAATATAATAATGATCTGACTAATAAGGCAGATAATGATGATATTTACGAGCTTGTAAGTCTCAGTACCTGATACTCATCAATCATTATCGCATTTTTTCAGCGACTACAATCCAAAACTTGTGAAATTAACAAATTTAACGTGAAAATTTCTATCTTTTAGCGATTTCTTCTGGAGTCCAATATGAAGATATGAATAATAAAACAAGAGAATAGGAATTTAAAACTCTTACTTGACTATTCTTTCCGATTGTATACTCGTTTAGACAAGAATGCCATGCAAAATTTTTAAAGAGTAAGATCGTTTAAAGAATGAGACGAAGAGCTTTAAATTTCTATAATTTTGTTTCGAGATAATAAAATAATATTTCACAAATATTTATATTGTGTTTCTATCTTCTTGTAGATATTATGTATGCCCCATTTTATTTCTTCTTTAATAATACACATTTTTTACAAAATTGTAATATAAATCTGAAACACTAATTACATTTAAGAGATAATATTTCAGAACTAATAATTTCATTTATCTCCCTCTCGAAGCCGAAAGAAATTCTGATTTATATTTCAAATATATGTAGTTTTCATGAGCTCTTCTAAAGTTTTAATGACATTTGAATCATCTATATAAACTGCAATAAAAGCTAATCTAGATGCTAAAAATATATGAAAAATAGCTTGTTGCACGTGCGTTTGGATTGTTTTAGATCATATAAGGATTTTTGAAACTTGATAGAATAAGTACTTCAGGACTATATGCTTCATGCATTTCATATCTAGTGATCCATATAAATATCCAGTTAATCATGCATACCCAAACTCTCGGTAACTATAAGCTAATAAAAACTAGGGGTGAGCATCGGCCGGTCCGGACCGGCAAAACCGACCGGACCGGCACTGTTTGGACTAGACCGGACCGGACCGAATTGGGTCCGGTCCGATCCCATTTTTAAGGGACCAAAAAGATTCGGTCTGGTCCCGGTCCGGGAGTTTTTCACCCCGGACCGGACCGAATAGAAATAAAAATAAATAAATATTATTTATATATATTATTTGTATAATAGTATTAGCATATTACTAATATATATAATAGTATACTATATGTATATATATTAAATATATTACAATATAATTACATAAATATTAAAAAAAATGTCATTAAATATTAGCATATTATATAAATATATAGTTATCACTATTACTATTATTACATATAGTTATTAGTTATAGTATAGTTATTATTACATATATTTATTAGTTATAGTATTATTACTAATAGACTAATAGTATTAGCATATTACTAATATATATATAATACTATATGTATATATATTAAACATATTACAATATAATTACATAAATATTAAAAAAAAATGTCATTAGATATAAAAAAAAAAAAAAAAAAAAAAAAAAAAAAAAAAAAAACCTTGACCGAATGGACCGACCGGACCGGTCCTGATGGAGTTCGGTCCGGTCCAGGGTTGGAAAACCCTGGACCGAATAGGTCCGGTCCGGTCCACAAAACCTCCTCGGACCGGACCGAACTCACCCCTAATAAAAACCTTAATATAATTTCATCCACTTCAAAAGCATATCAATATTAGTTATGCGAGAAACCAACTCGTGATTTATTTATCACATTTTCATTTTCTTTATACAAATACCTACTGATGTTCAACAAGCATCACATCTTAGGTGTTTGGATAACAAGTCCATATGTATCACATTTTATCAGTGATATCAATTTTGTAGGGATTGTTTTTTTCTATTTTGGCCAATATTTTTACGTCAGTATTCTTCGATGATTCTTTGCTCACTTTTTTCATTACTTCTGGTAATGTCAAGTGCCATCTTATATGAAAATACATTTTCGACAACGGTTTTATTTCTATCCAGAATTTATTCAACACTCATGAAATATATCAAGATCTCGTTATTTTCAGATACTTGTCCCTCTTTAAGGGAAGACATTTCATGAAAAGCCTCTTTAGAAGGTACTCTTAGGAGGCTTCAGGAGTTTTTATTATGAGATAATTTTGTACAGAAAATTTGGATGGATCTTATTGCTTGTTTTTTGGATATGGCCTCTTAAGGAACATCAATTTCTTTTCTTTGTGTTTTTCTCTTTTGGGATGCTTTATTTTTTACATCAATAGGTCTCTCACACTTTTAGACATCTCTTATGTTTATTAGACTGGTAAATTTCTTAATTGTCTTATGAGGACTTCAATCATCGCTAAGATTTTAGCAGGTAGAATATGAGATATTTTTATCTTATTGCATCCATAAATTAATTATTATCTGAACTTTTAATTCACCTATGGTAATCAAAATAACGTCGAATTATTTCATTTTATTTGTTTCAACCCAATTTTTCTTTCCGCTCATGGTGGGAAGAGTTTATAGCAAAAGAATCTTCTGGTTCTTTTATAGACGTCTATATGAAAATTATTCGACTTATCGTAATTGATTTCAGATGATCAAGTTAATCATGAAAAATATACAAATATTTTAAATCATATTACTTTTGGTGCATTATAATATTTGATTCAATAGTTGTATAATATCATCTCAAAGAGAAAGCTGGTAATTTTTCCAATACGAGCTTCTAGCTCGAAATCATAGAAGTACTATAAATATATTCATTACCATGTCCAAGCTCTTAGTTTCTTTGAAAAAATGCATCATTCTTTTATGAGAATGATATAAATCTAATATCATTCACTTTAGGGATTGATGTGGAGCTAGTAGAACGTGACTAATGATTTCTTAACAAAAACTCATTATTTTGCTCAGCCACTACAAGACCAGATATAAGTTTAGAATATATTATGAACTTTTACACTCAATATTGCTGTGACGCCCCCAAATCCCCACGCCCGAACACGGGGAAATCGAGACGTCCGGATGGTGACAACCCGGACCGCCACCCTAACGACGTGTGCCAAGTGTGTGCAAGAGCGACAAAGTGCACAAGACAAACGCAGCGAGAAGCAAGTCAATATTTAAGTACCAGAATTTTTTTCTTAATGTAATACAAACTGTTTAAAACATACTTAAATAAAATATTACAAGAAACACAAATACAAGTTTGAAAACAGATAAAAAGCACAGCATCAGCAACCCGGCGGAGCCGCATCCTCGGGCTCAGCCTCCTCCTCCTCTTCCTCGATCTCTGCACCAAAAGCTACGGAACCAAGAATGGTTCCGCAGGTAAGTATGACCCAAACACTACCAGATGAAAATACATACAACCCAAACAACAAGAAAACAAGATCAAACAAACACACGCCCCGCTACACATATATTTTAACACGCACGCCAAAACCCAAAAGGCCCACCAACCTCCATAAAGCCACACCTCGCCATTATCCCAGATAATGGCCCAAACCACCATTTTTCCCAGAAAAAGGATCATAACTGAAAAACCATACCACAACCCGCTCCGTATGCACCATGATCTCCCCTAGGGATCATCCGCACACCCTGGCTCAGTGCCACGCCGTAGAGAACGGCTACGCGTGCGACACCTAAACGAGCGATGCCCAGACTCGTGCCATGCACGTACCGGGCCGGGCCATCCTCTAGCCCTCGCCAGCGAAGGGCCACGGGATCGGTGAATAGAGCGATGCCTGGACTCGTGCTCAGCACGTACCGGGCCAGACCCATCCTCTAATTTTCGCTCCCGGAGTCAGTGAGTAGAGCGATGCCTGGACTCGTGCTCAGCACGTACCGGGCCAGACCCATCCTCTAGTACCGAACTCGTCAGCGCCCAGACGACTACTCAGGGGATGTCATTCAGTATTGACCGCTCCCGAGTGACCAGAGGAGCTCCACCGTGATAATAACCCATCACGGCTTGGGCTCGTGAGACACACGCACCCAAACGCCAAAACGCCGATAAACATGATGCACATGCACGCGATATGCAACGCACACAAATAAAATGCAACGCACACCACACGGCCCAATCGAAACAACCAATAACAACCAACCAAACAAACACTCCGTCCTCAATCCATCCGACCCCCGAAACTCCTCGGACTCAGTCCGGAATCAACAACCAACAACAAACAATTAAATAAATAAATAAAACAATTGAATGAGCAATATATATTAAAATCTGAAAATAGGGTTTGGAAAATACTTACAGCGCTATACGGTATTTTTAGAAAGCTCGCGGCGTTGCTAACGGCGGAAAAACAGCAACGTCACAGTGAAAATTCACTGTGGCCGTGGGTCCGAAAAACCCACTTTTGAACGGGGACAAACTAGGACACGAGATTGATAGGGAATGGTCTAGAGGTGGTTGTGAAGCTAATGGAAGCGACGGACGGCCGTGGGTGGCGGCGGAATGGCCGGAAATGGCCGAAAATGGCAAATCGGAAAACAAGCTCGTGGGAGCTGCTCCGGTGGTCGATGGAGGCCGGAAATGGGTGGGTTAGGACGGCAAGAGGTCGGTGATGAAGTGGTGAAGAAATGGTGGCCGGAGGTGGAGCGACGGCGGCGGATCGGAGTGAAATCCGTGCGCCCTTTGGAAGCTTTTTCCGGCCAAATGGCCGGCCGGTTGGGGGTGGTTTTCGGTGGGGAGGTGCACCGGAGGGAGGGGAAGAAAATGGGACCGGTGGGAGGTCGGGAGGTGGCCGGACGGCGCTGGGCCGGAGGAGAGAGAGAGACGACGCGGGAGAGGGAGGGAAGAGAGAGAGAGCACGGGGGGGGGAGCCGATCGGGGAGAGAGAAAGGGAGGGAAAAAAAAAAGAAAAGAAAAAAAAAAAGAAAGAAGAAGAAAGAAAAAAAGGAAAAAGAAAAAGAAAAAAGAGAGGAAAAAGGGAAAAGATGTAGGGAAAAGATGAGGTCCAAACCTCATTCCGGAAAGCAAAACTAACCCGCCAAAAAGATTAAAAAAAAACACAAAACAACTAAATAAAACACAACACCAAATAAAATAAATTAATTTAAAAACCAACATTAAAAACGCAAATAAATTAAAATAAATAGCTAATATATTAATTAAAATAAAAACAATTATTTCAGGGAAATTACACTCAAAACGGGTCATCACATCCTCCCCTCCTTAAAAACAATTTCGTCCTCGAAATTGCAAGATCATCACCAACTTAAACCAAGCCACACAAACGCACATGAACCAACTGAGACCAAGATTAAAAATACATACCTTCATCATTCAAACAAATATGGATACTGCTCTCTCATGTCTGCCACTCGCTCCCAAGAGAAGTCTTGTGCTAACGGATCTCCCCAAGCCACTTTAACCAACGGTATCGTCTTGGACCTCAATTGTTGCTCCTTCCAATCCAAAATCTGCGACGGAACAACTTCATAAGTGAGATCCGGTTGCAACTGAATACTTGCTGGGTCGACGAAGCGTGGCTCTTGCTGTCCAAAGCTTTTCTTCAGGGATGATACGTGGAAGACATCATGAACATCCCCAAAATAATCTGGCAAAGCAACTCTGTAGGCGACGGACCCTACTCTCTCCAGAATCTGAAAAGGGCCGACATACCTTGGATCTAGCTTCTTCTTTTTACCAAAACGCTTGACACCTCTCATGGGAGAGACTTTAAGATAAACCCAATCACCAACTTCAAATGACAATTCTCTCCTCCTGGTATCAGCGTAGCTTTTCTGGCGACTCTGAGCTGCCGCCATTTTATCTCTGATGATCCGGACTTGGCTTTGCATCTCTTGAATTATTTCGGGTCCAATCACCCTACTCTCCCCAACTTCATCCCAACACAAGGGCGACCTGCACTTTCTCCCATAAAGAGCTTCGTAGGGAGCCATCTGAATGGTCGCATGGAAGCTGTTATTGTAGGCAAACTCAATGAGCGGCAAATGATTTTCCCAACTCCCTTGGAATTCCATGACACACGCTCGCAGCATGTCTTCCAAAGTCTGAATGGTGCGTTCTGACTGGCCGTCTGTCTGCGGGTGATAGGCAGTACTGAACTTCAATTTAGTACCCAAAGCTGCCTGTAAACTCTTCCAGAACTGCGATGTGAACCTCGGGTCCCGATCCGACACTATACTCTTTGGTATGCCGTGTAGCCGCACTATCTCCTTGACATACAAACGGGTTAACTTACCCAAAGAGTCGGTGTTATTAACAGGCAGAAAATGAGCACTCTTCGTTAATCGGTCCACAATCACCCAAACAGAATTCTTCCCACTAGGCGTTCTCGGCAAACCCACAACAAAGTCCATCGTGATGTCATCCCATTTCCACTCAGGAATAGGGAGGGGTTGGAGCACACCTGCAGGTCTCTGATGTTCGGCCTTTACCTGTCGGCATGTGTGGCATTTTTCAACATGTAAGGCGATGTCCTTCTTCATTCCATCCCACCAGTAATTCTTCTTCAAGTCCCGATACATTTTTGTACTGCCTGGATGAACAGAATAAGGGGCCGCATGAGCCTCCGCCATGATCCGCTCTTTGAAATCTGAGTCCTTTGGAATCACTCTGCGATCTCGGAACCGTAAAATCCCATCACTATCCAAGCTATAGTGCAATGGCCCTCGAGACTTCCGAACTCTTTTCCTGATGTTCAGCAGCTTCGAATCCTTTCTTTGGAGAGCTTTCAATTCTTCAAAATCGGTTACCCGAATATCAAGAACTGATGATAAAATCTCCACTTGCTGCGAACTCTCTAGTAGGAGCCTTCTCATCCCACAAAGTAACGAATCCACTTCCGACGGCTCGGCTTCGTCTTCCAAATGTGACTTCCGGCTCAAAGCATCAGCAACTATATTAGCCTTTCCTGGATGGTACTTGATCTCACACTGATAGTCACTGATTAGCTCCAGCCACCGCCTTTGCCTCATATTCAAATTTTTCTGGGAAAACAAATGCTTCAAACTCTTATGATCAGTAAATACCTCACAAGCTTCCCCATACAAGAAATGCCGCCAGATCTTGAGTGCAAAAACAATCGCAGCCAATTCTAGATCGTGCGTCGGGTAATTCTTTTCATGGTCCTTAAGCTGACGAGATGCATAGGCTACAACCCGTCCCTCCTGCATAAGGACACAACCCAACCCAAACTTGGACGCATCGCTGAAGACTACGAAAGGCTTATGCGGTTCAGGGAGTGCTAACACTGGTGCCGTCGTCAACCTGTTCTTTAATTCCTGGAAGCTTCTCTCACATTTATCTGACCATACAAATTCTGTATTCTTCCGAGTCAAGGCTGTGAGAGGTCCGGATAGGCGAGCAAAACCTTCTACAAATCTTCGATAATAACCGGCGAGCCCCAAGAAACTCCTGATCTCCCGTACTGTAGTCGGGCGTGGCCATGACAAAATGGCTTCTATTTTACTAGGATCAACTGCCACCCCGCCCCTGGAAATTACATGCCCGAGAAATTTAACTTCTTCCAACCAGAACTCACACTTGCTAAGCTTGGCATAAAGCCGGTGTTCTCTCAATCTTTCAAGTACCAGACTAAGATGATACACATGCTCTTCAACATCTCGAGAATAAATCAGTATATCATCAATAAATACCACCACAAAAGAATCCAGATAAGGTTGGAACACCCGATTCATTAAATCCATGAAAGCAGCAGGAGCATTAGCTAGCCCAAACGGCATCACCTTAAATTCATAGTGTCCATACCTCGACCTGAAAGCAGTTTTAGGCACATCCTGCTCTCTGATTCTCAGCTGGTAGTATCCCGACCTCAGATCAATTTTAGAGAACACGGCTGCTCCCTGAAGCTGGTCAAATAAATCATCTATCCGCGGGAGAGGATATTTATTTTTGATGGTCACCTTGTTCAACTCCCGATAGTCAATGCACATACGAAGAGTTCCATCTTTCTTTTTAACAAATAAAACTGGGGCACCCCACGGCGACGTACTAGGCTGAATAAATCCCTTCTCTACTAATTCTTGCAACTGAGTCTTCAACTCTTTCAATTCAGCCGGTGCCATGCGGTAAGGAGCCTTATGCACAGGAGCCGCTCCAGGTTCCAAATCTATAACAAACTCCATCTCTCGCACGGGGGGTAGTCTGGGCAAATCATCCACAAACACATCGGGGAACTCTTCCACAACTGGAATGTCTGCCAAGGACTTCTTCTCAGACGGCGTGGATACCATCTGGACCAAGAATGCATCCGCTCCCCATGCAATTTCTCTTCTTGCCTGTATCGCCGATATAATCATCGGTTTTTCTTTCAATTTACTCCCCGCGAATTCCAGACAATCACCATCCGGAAGCTGAAAGCTAACTGTCCGACTTCTGCAATTAATAGTCGCAGAATATCGGTATAGCCAATCCATCCCGAGGATGATATCAAAACCCAACAGCTTGAACACTACCAGATCAGCATCCAAAAACCTTCCCTCAAAATTTAACGGGCATCCCGAAGCAACTTTGGAACACCACACCCTCTCACCATCGGGTAGGGCCACTACCATAGCCTTCGGCAACGGTTCCGTGACCAAGTTACACACCCGAGCAAACGTGGAAGACACAAACGATTGTGAAGCACCGGAATCAAACAAGGTACAAGCATAAAACTCATACAAACGAACTCTTCCTGAACCAAACACACAACCCATGAAATCCAAAAAACAAAGAAAGAGCCAAATGCACCAAAAATTAAATCCAACTTAAAATTAATTTAATCCATACCTGTGATTACTCCAGCATCATGGGTCGCTGGTGCCTCATCATCTACCTCTCCGGGTGTGACAGCATAAACCCGGGCTTGCACTGGTTGTCTCGGGTTGGTTCTTCCACCGCGCCTACCTCCACGGTTCCCTTGAACCATTCTTGGACATTCTCGGGAAAAGTGGCCCGGCTGGCCACAAGTAAAACATCGAGCTCCACCAGAAGAGCACTCGCCCGCATGAGCTCTATTGCAAATTCCACATATAGGTACACGTCCTCCCATGCGAACACTTGAGGATGCTTGCGATCGAGCCCCGGACCGCTGAACAAACTTCTGGGGCGAACCCGAGCTACTTCCTTCACCAGAAAAACTCCGCCTCTTTTGTCCAGGAGGGGAGCCCATACCCAGATTATTTTTCCGCTCTATAAGGGTGGCCACATCCACTAACTCCTGAAAAGTGGATATCCGGTGGCTGACCACCAAACGGCGTATATCAGGGCGTAGTCCCTCCTGGAAACGCTCTGCTCGCAACTCCTCAGTGGCAACAAGATGAGGAGCGAATTGCTCAAGTTCTATGAACCTCCGGGCGTATTGTTCCACTGTTGCGCCCCCTTGGATCAAATTACAGAATTCTCTTGCCTTTTGTTTTCTTACCGAGGCAGGAAAGAAGCGGGCATTGAACTCCTTCTTGAAACGCTGCCAGGTCACTGCAGCGAAAGATCCCAACTTAGCTTCCAGCATCACCCTCCTGGTATCCCACCAATCAGAGGCGATACCCTGCAAAAGATAGCTGGCGTAGAGTACTTGCTGAGCTTCAGTACATCCACACACCTCAAAGGTTTTCTCCAGGTCTCTGATCCATCTTCCAGCCTAAAGAGGATCCTCATTTCCAGTGAAGTGTGGAGTCCGATGCGCTAGGAAGCGCTCATAGGTGCATCCGGCTTGCACCATGCTACTTGACCCGCCCGGATACATCCAAGGCCCTCCCTGATATGGCCAAGGACCTCCTGGTTGTGGCCAATACACTCCCTGTGGCGGACAAGGCCCTCCGGGTGGTGGACAAGGCCCTCCTTGTGGTGGCCAAGGCCCTGTCTGTTGTGGCCTAATATTCTGTTGCATAAACTCCGTCATTTGCCTTATTGCCTCGGCTATGGAGTCATCTCTGGAGGTATTGTCCTGCGGTTCCTGAGTATTTTTCCTTGGTCTTCCTGGTCTTCCCATTTCCTGTCACAACACCACACTTGACCCTCCTTTAAGAAAACAGATAAAACCATCACAAAACCAACATAAACAAAAACAACACAACACATCAAGAAACAAAAGAAACCGGCATGTTAAAACATAACTAAATAAATAAAAACAAGCAAACAAGCTCAAACAAATAAACAAAGGAAACAACTATACTTAACATAATTTTTAAAACACAACTTTAAAACATTCTGGTACTACCTACGGGACATGTGGTTTTACCCAGAGCCAAACCGCTCTGATACCACCTGTGACGCCCCCAAATCCCCACGCCCGAACACGGGGAAATCGAGACGTCCGGATGGTGACAACCCGGACCGCCACCCTAACGACGTGTGCCAAGTGTGTGCAAGAGCGACAAAGTGCACAAGACAAACGCAGCGAGAAGCAAGTCAATATTTAAGTACCAGAATTTTTTTCTTAATGTAATACAAACTGTTTAAAACATACTTAAATAAAATATTACAAGAAACACAAATACAAGTTTGAAAACAGATAAAAAGCACAGCATCAGCAACCCGGCGGAGCCGCATCCTCGGGCTCAGCCTCCTCCTCCTCTTCCTCGATCTCTGCACCAAAAGCTACGGAACCAAGAATGGTTCCGCAGGTAAGTATGACCCAAACACTACCAGATGAAAATACATACAACCCAAACAACAAGAAAACAAGATCAAACAAACACACGCCCCGCTACACATATATTTTAACACGCACGCCAAAACCCAAAAGGCCCACCAACCTCCATAAAGCCACACCTCGCCATTATCCCAGATAATGGCCCAAACCACCATTTTTCCCAGAAAAAGGATCATAACTGAAAAACCATACCACAACCCGCTCCGTATGCACCATGATCTCCCCTAGGGATCATCCGCACACCCTGGCTCAGTGCCACGCCGTAGAGAACGGCTACGCGTGCGACACCTAAACGAGCGATGCCCAGACTCGTGCCATGCACGTACCGGGCCGGGCCATCCTCTAGCCCTCGCCAGCGAAGGGCCACGGGATCGGTGAATAGAGCGATGCCTGGACTCGTGCTCAGCACGTACCGGGCCAGACCCATCCTCTAATTTCCGCTCCCGGAGTCAGTGAGTAGAGCGATGCCTGGACTCGTGCTCAGCACGTACCGGGCCAGACCCATCCTCTAATACTACTCCGTCATCGCGCAGGGCCTCAGAATCGGTGAATAGAGCGATGCCTGGACTCGTGCTCAGCACGTACCGGGCCAGACCCATCCTCTAGTACCGAACTCGTCAGCGCCCAGACGACTACTCAGGGGATGTCACTCAGTATTGACCGCTCCCGAGTGACCAGAGGAGCTCCACCGTGATAATAACCCATCACGGCTTGGGCTCGTGAGACACACGCACCCAAACGCCAAAACGCCGATAAACATGATGCACATGCACGCGATATGCAACGCACACAAATAAAATGCAACGCACACCACACGGCCCAATCGAAACAACCAATAACAACCAACCAAACAAACACTCCGTCCTCAATCCATCCGACCCCCGAAACTCCTCGGACTCAGTCCGGAATCAACAACCAACAACAAACAATTAAATAAATAAATAAAACAATTGAATGAGCAATATATATTAAAATCTGAAAATAGGGTTTGGAAAATACTTACAGCGCTATACGGTATTTTTAGAAAGCTCGCGGCGTTGCTAACGGCGGAAAAACAGCAACGTCACAGTGAAAATTCACTGTGGCCGTGGGTCCGAAAAACCCACTTTTGAACGGGGACAAACTAGGACACGAGATTGATAGGGAATGGTCTAGAGGTGGTTGTGAAGCTAATGGAAGCGACGGACGGCCGTGGGTGGCGGCGGAATGGCCGGAAATGGCCGAAAATGGCAAATCGGAAAACAAGCTCGTGGGAGCTGCTCCGGTGGTCGATGGAGGCCGGAAATGGGTGGGTTAGGACGGCAAGAGGTCGGTGATGAAGTGGTGAAGAAATGGTGGCCGGAGGTGGAGCGACGGCGGCGGATCGGAGTGAAATCCGTGCGCCCTTTGGAAGCTTTTTCCGGCCAAATGGCCGGCCGGTTGGGGGTGGTTTTCGGTGGGGAGGTGCACCGGAGGGAGGGGAAGAAAATGGGACCGGTGGGAGGTCGGGAGGTGGCCGGACGGCGCTGGGCCGGAGGAGAGAGAGAGACGACGCGGGAGAGGGAGGGAAGAGAGAGAGAGCACGGGGGGGGGAGCCGATCGGGGAGAGAGAAAGGGAGGGAAAAAAAAAAGAAAAGAAAAAAAAAAAGAAAGAAGAAGAAAGAGAAAAAAGGAAAAAGAAAAAGAAAAAAGAGAGGAAAAAGGGAAAAGATGTAGGGAAAAGATGAGGTCCAAACCTCATTCCGGAAAGCAAAACTAACCCGCCAAAAAGATTAAAAAAAAACACAAAACAACTAAATAAAACACAACACCAAATAAAATAAATTAATTTAAAAACCAACATTAAAAACGCAAATAAATTAAAATAAATAGCTAATATATTAATTAAAATAAAAACAATTATTTCAGCTAAATTACACTCAAAACGGGTCATCACAATTGCTACTTCAGAAGCACATTCGAGGCATTCATTTTAAATATATATTCTTTAGTGATTTTTCTCTACATAATTTCAATTGTGCAACTTCAGATGTATTAATCATAACGAGCTTTTGGGATAATCCTCATCTTTTGGTACACGTATCACTCCTTCAAACTATCTCATAGAATTAATATATATTTTATTATGAGATACTTAATAAAATTATTAGTTTAAGGTGATCCTTCAGGGATGCTCTATGTCTATTCCAAAATGAATCTTATTATCAATAATTCATAACAAGTATAAAAAATAAATAAATAGAACTTGTATATAACTATGTGAATAAAAATTGACCACAGATATAACTGAAATGTAAATTATAGAAATTTTAATTCACCATAGATATAACCGAGATGTAAATTATGTGAATAAACATATAATTTTATCAAGTAATAATAAGAAATATAATCTTTAATACTTACCTTGGGGATTGCAAATAATATATTGAAAAACTTACTTAAAGTAAAAGACCACTAGTTTCATAATCAACAGAACCTCGTTCTAATAACGTGTTATGAAACTAAATGAGAAATGATATTGCAAGAGAAAGAAGATATTGCAAGATAAATATGACATTGCAAAAGAAAGAGTTGTTATTCAATGCAAAAACTTGATCATATACAAGTGAATGATACCTATATATGTAGGAGTACAAATGATTGTGTATATCTTAAGTCTTAATTAATGGCTAAAGATAGGTCTTAATTGATAGTTCAATGGTCTTAATTAATGGTTAAAAATTGATCTTAATTGATGACTAAATGGTTTTAATTGATGGTTAAAGATGGTCATACAAATAAATTTATAACAATTTCAAATTAACAGTCTATTTTTACATTTTTTATTACAATAATAATTTTATCCATGTAGTTTTCTGAAACAATTAAAAAATAATATTATTTTATTTTTTATTAATAAGAAAACTATTTAAATTTTTACTATTATTATTATCTACATGTCTAATTACTCTTATAGCGAGCGGAGTAATGTATGTCCTATTATGATTTTAATATAATGAGTTATAAATATTTGATTTGTTATGTGTTTAATAATTTTATATTTTATGTTTCCTTCATTTTTTTAAGTATAATTATAATCAGTTGTGAAAATTATTAATATATAGATTTATGAATATTTTTACATTTATCATACTTATTCTAATTGATATGCATCTTAAAAAATAAAGTAACACTTTCAACAGGGAATACATGCCTTGCATGTAGGATCCTAAACTAGTAATTATACTAGTAACAAAATTTTTATTTTCAAATTGTTATTTGTCATAAAAAACTAATAATTTATTTCCAGTTAATTATATTACTTTTATGAGACGACATATATATATATTTATATCATCTATTTTAATCAACCACTGAAAAAAATAATTCCATATAGGTCAATATTTCATCTTTTAGAAATGAAAATTAATAGATTCAAATAGGATTATTTTTAAAATTTTTGGATGCCCTTAAATATATTTCTATAACAATGGTTATTTTAATTTTGTTCATCACAATTCAAACAAGTATATGGAGCTTTGCTTTCAAACCGTTTATAACTCTATTCAAATGGTACATTTACGTTCAAACGAGATTTCACATAAAACTATTATTCGAACTATCATCTCAACATTCGAATAGAAAATACCATATCGTGAAATAGTCTCAAACTCAATTCAAACTAAGATCGTCTGTTCGAACTAGCTACAACCCTCTCCCGCAACAATTGTATAAAGAATCCCGCCACAAATAGTGTTCAAACACTTATCTCAACATTCAAATGTAAAATAAATTACTGTTTGAATCAATTACCTTGTGTTCGAATGCGTTTCTCTTTTATAATGCATAGTTTCATTCCAAAAACTATAGTTTGAACATGATGAAATAATTATCTATTCGAACGGAAATAAAGTTGTTTCTATATTTTGGGATAAAATTTAATTCATTCTTTAAAAGTTTGGTTCCTTCAAATCAAATTTCTTGTAATGTGTCTATATATATATATATATATATATTAATCTAAGGCAGCGGCGTGTCTTGTCTGTATTTTAGGTTAGAAAACCGTTCTCCACATGTCCAGGACCACATTAAATACGCCGTTGTCAACCCTTCCATGTACCACGTTAGGTGTGCCTGCCTAGTGACTAGGCTTACCTTGGAACGGGAAACACATGTGTAGGATATGTACAAGTGGTCACAAAACGTTAGATATAATTCAAATTAAAAGGCAAGTCAAGTACGCCACGCTGCTTTAGATTCCAACTATTCCATGTTGCATGCATGCTTGATATATGATCTGTATTTATAAAGTTATCTCATGATGATCATTTTATATATGTGTATATGTGTGTGTGTGTGTGTGTATATATATATATATGATGATACTCATGTAATGCATTTACCTAGCATGCCTTGTGCACCTTTGGTTGCCTCACCTATTTTTTCGGCTTGAATTACCCAGTATTAAAGGCACCTTGGACTATTCAACAAAATAATTCTTGATTCATGCATGTAAAAGGCAGGATGTTTAGATAATAAAATGAGATCGATGATAATTCTTTTAATAGTATTAATTAAATAATTTAAGTTAAGATATTTTCTTAGATTTTAAGAAAGGATTGAAAAAAGTTGATTAAAAATATTATAAAAATATAGTATTGTTTGAATATAATTTTTTAATATTATTTTTAGTTTAAAATTTGAAAATGTTGTATTGTTTTTTATATATTTTTTTTTAAATTCGGGAAAATTGTGATGAAATAATAATTAGATGAAAAAGTTGAGAATTTGAGATTTTTAAATTTTTGTGTTTAAGTATTGTTTAGAAAAAAAAATTATGAAAAATTTTGGGATGATCAGATGAGATCATGATATTAATTCCCAAACAAGCCCATTGATTGCAGTAATGGCTCTAAGCAATTACTTCCATAAGTGTCGATGGATATTTCAAAAGAAGAATTATATGTACAAGTTAATATGGAATATATTGATATGACAAGATTTGATTTCTTAAAGAATTTAGTCTTAAATTTATCTTAAAAATAAAAATTTGTTAGGGAGGTAATGGATTAAGGAAAGATACAAGTATTGATTATTTTATTATTATCTTGCATCAATTTCCAAAATGTGTAAGTTTTTTGTACCAGATCATGAATATTTATAAGTTAAGGTAAAACTTCTTTGCTTGTTTAGATAAGATAATTTGAGCAGAGATGATCGACCGTGGAAGACACGTACGGTGTCTAGATAATTCTTTGCTTGAGTAAATTAAAGGGGAATCCATCTAGATTAAGATATATGTGCACTAGAACTATCTCACATTCTTAGATCCTAAGGGAGAATTCATAATTTAAAGGTATCTTCCAAATTAGCATGAAGCTGATCATTATACTAAAAAGGAACATCAATTTATTCGCGACAGAGATGAATGGAAGCCACTAGCCCACGTGCTAGCCAAAATGAAAAGGCATTTAGATATTATGGTCAATCCAAATACAAGGTACGTGCATGGTGACCTAGAACTTGAAGTAATTAGGTGTCACTTGATAAGGGTAGCAATATGTGACAGGACTCGTGAACTTAATATAAATACAAAACAAAATTAACATGTTTGGGTTTAATGTTAAATGATTTGGGTCAAAACGAGTTGACCCATTAAAATATAATTTATTAACATGTCAACTAGCTTAACATGAAATCAACTTGTTTTGACCTATTTAGATTTTATTTTAAAATTAAAATTTTATTATTATTATGTTGTAATATTGGTATATTTCTCAGTATGCTTATATTTTTTTTATTGTTAAGATTGTAATTTTAGACCTATACTCATATTTGTTATTGTTTGGTTTGTAATATTGGTTTTATTATATGTTAAATTTTTAAAAATATTGAATTATATTTTTTAAAATATTGTTGCTACTAATAAATATAGATTTTAACTTTTGTGTGAAATTATGTTAATCAGGTCAAATGCGTTATGCATGTTAGTTTAACCCATTTACATTAAACAAGTTTAAATCGATCGTGTTGTATTAATTTATTTCTATCTAATTATTAAATAGGTCAAAACGGGGTAAGACAACACACAACCCATTTAGATAATGCATGTTAGTTTAACCTATTGTTATCTTGCATCAATTTCCGAAGTTTTTTGTACCAGATCATGAATATTTAGTCAATGGTTAGTAAAACTTCCTTGCTTGTTTAGATAAGATAATTTGAGTAGAGATGATCGACCGTGGAAGACACGTACGGTGTCTAGATAATTCTTTGCTTGAGTAAATTAAAGGGGAATCCATCAAGATTCAGATATATGTGCACTAGAATAATCTCACCTTCTTAGATCCTAAGGGAGAATTCATAATTCAAAGATATCTTCCAAATAAGCTTGAAGCTGATCATACTAAAAAGGGACATTAACAATTTATTCGCGACGGTGATGCGTGGAAGCCACTAGCCCACGTGCTAGCCAAAATGAGAAGGTATTTAGATATTATGGTCAATCCAAATACAAGGTACTTGCATGGTGACTAGAAATTGAAGTAATTGGGTGGCATTTGATAAGGGTGGCAATATGTGACATAACTCGTGGATTCAATACAAATACAATACATAAGTAGTAGGTTTGGGTTTGATGTTAAAGAATTTGGGTCAAAACAGGTTAACCCATTAAGACATGCGATTTATGAATGAGTTAACCAACTTAACCTGAAATCAACTTGTTTTGACCTGTTTAGATTTTATTTCATAATTAAAATTTTATTATTGTTAAGTTGTAATATTGGTATTTCTCAATATACTTATGTTTTTATTGTTTTATTGTTAGGAATGTAATTTTAGACCTATGCTCATATTTGTTATTATTTGGTTTGTAATATTGATTTTATTACATGTAAAAATTTGAAAACTTTTTATATATATTTTTTAAGATATTATTGCTACTAATAAATATGAATTTTAACTTTTATGTGAAATTAAGTTAATCAGGTCAAATGAGTTATGCGTGTTAGTTTAACCTATTTACATTAAAAGAGTTTAAATGGATCGTATTGTGTTAATTTATTTCTAACTAATTATTAAACAGGTGACATGATATAATCTATTATCTAAATGAATTGGGTTAGGGTTTGAAAGTTTTCACGTTTAGCTTAACAAGTGGAGTTTGGGTTGAGTTATATAGTCGAATATTCACGACTTGACACAACACGAGCATGGCTAGAAAACACGATTTTCCACCCGAGCACTTGATATGTTGCCACGTGTGAACAATCTTGTGTCTATAGATGTTCATGACTTGAGCGAAGATAAGCTGAAAGTATGCTCGACTTTCGCTCGACAGAGCACTTAACTGAATTGCAAACAGAGAGTTCATTCGAACTTCGCTCAATACTCACTCAAGCAAATAACCCGAGAATCTACTAGGGTTTCTGCCGCATAACCTATATCTATATGTATATTGTAAAAATTACGATCGTTAGTTTCAATTGTATTTAGCCCTATAGTGTATTTTGACATTCCTCAAGATAATAAAATCTTCTATATCTCTGTAGACATAGGCACGTTACAGAACCAAGTAAATTTGTATCGTGTGTGATTGATTTCTATTTTATGTTACTTTTCTTTTGTCGTTCTTCACAAAAACTAGTGTCAAGGACCAAAGTTCAAGTCTAAGGGAGAAAGATGATAGGAAAAGAAGTGAATGTATCAAGAACTAAAAACTTTGACTGCATAGACTTCAGATAATGGATGATACAGATCGAGGATTATCTCTATGAGAAGATACTTCATCTTTCTCTACTATGGAAGAAGTTGAACTACATGGAAGATGCTCATTGGAACCTGTTAGATCAACAAATCCTAAGGCTTATTCAGCTAACCCTACCAAGATCAATTACACACAATGTACATCTTGCAGTTCACGGTTCGGTTGATGATTGGGTCTTGTATTAGGGAGCTTCATTCCACACCACTTCACATTAAAAAATCATGCAGAACTATATTGCTGGTAATCTCGGTAAGGTGTATTTGGTTTATGGAGAGGTGTTAGATGTAGTGAGTGTGGGAAAAGTGAATATTCTACTCCTAAAAAAGATTTGTTCGACTTTGCAATAAGTCAAACACATTATTGAGTTGAAGAAAAAAGAAAAACATCATCTCTGTGGGCTAGCTTGATGATGGCAGTCATTCGATAGTTTTCTTGTGTGGCATATGGAAGGTCACAAAAGGAGCAATGGTGTTGGCTTGTGGTCAGAAAACTAGTACTTCTTTGTACATGACAATGAGATCGAGCAACACGATTACTACTATTGAAACTAAGAAATTTGCAAAGTTGGTGCTGCACACTTAGTCAAATGAGTCAGATTGGGTTGAAAAAGCATCTTTCGAAGGGAAAGTTAACAAAGCTGAAGTTAATTGATCTGGACATATGTGAGAGTTGCATTCTGGGGAAGCAAGAAAAGGTCAATTTCTTTAGGGGCGGTAGAGCACAAAAGTCAAGAAAGCTAGAACTGGTACACACGAATTTGTGGGGGCCTTTGCAGGTCTCATCTCTTAAAGGTTCTTGGTACTACCTCACCTTCATCAACAACTACAGTAGAAATGTATGAGTCTAATTCTTGAAACCGAAATCTGATGTATTTGCAATATTCAAGAAATGGAAAGCTTTGGTTGCGATAGAAACAAACCTAAACTTGAAATGATTGAGGATTGACAATGGTGGAAAGTAGATTGATGGAGGATTCAAGGAATATTATGCAACACATAGTACCACTCGCAGGACCCCACAACAGAATAGTGTCACCAAAGACATGAATAGGACCATTAATGAGTGTGCTAGGAGCATAAGGCTGCATGCTGGGTTACCACTGACATACTGGGCAGATGCAGTACTGTAGTTTATTTGATTAATTAAGGGCCATAAGTTACGTTGGAGTGCAAAAGAGCTAAAATATTCTCATCTAAGAACATTCGGTTGTGTTTCCTATGTTCATATTGACTCTCATGCTCGAAGCAAACTTAATGCAAAGTCAAGAAAGTCTTTCTTTATTGGCTATGGGGATGAGTCGTTTGGTTATAGCTTCTAGGATGAACAAAGTAAGAGAATTATCAAGAGAAGGATGTGATCTTTAATGAGAAAGTCATGTACAAGGATCAATCTAGTACAACAGCAGATGTAGCTTCTAATGAGTCTAAACTTGTGAGCTTGGATAAATTTTCTAGGACCATAATAGATAGTAAAGGTGTGAGTGATGGGGATAGTGGATGTAGTGCGCCCATTCCTATTGTTACGCAATCAGATCAGATCGTTGTGAAGGTCTGATAGTTCTAGAAGATGGGCAAATAGCAATTGTAGGTGTGGATTGATGGCGCTGCTATTTCTCTCTCTCTCTCTCTCTCTCTCTCTCTCTCTCTCTCTCTCTCTCTCTCTCTCTCTCTCTCTCTCTCTCTCTCTCTCTCTCTCTCTCTCTCTCTCTCTCTCTCTCTCTCTCTCTCTCTCTCTCTCTCTCTCTCTCTCTCTCTCTCTCTGTCACCGGTTGCTTGTGCTGCCCAGAACCACCGCTTGCCAGTGACGTGGCCAGCACCACCCACCCAGAAAATTTTCCCTCCGGCCGGCGCACCTCCCGACCAAAAATCAGCCCCTTTCGTGCCGCCGTTAGCCACCTAGAGCCCATCTAAGTTGCGGCGTTTTTGGCCATTTTCGCCGCCGTCGCTCCACCTCCGGCCACCATCTTTTCACCACTTCATCCCCTACCTCTTGCCTTCCTAACCCACCCATTTCCGGCCCCGATCCGTTGTCGGAGCAGCTCCCACGAGCTCAACTCCGATTTGCTCCTTTTTCGCTTCCACCGCCACCCACGGTCAAAACTCACTTCCATTAGCTTCATAAACATCTCTAGGCCATTCCCTATTAATCCCAAGTCTTGGTTTGTCCCCGTTCGAAAGTGAGTATTTTACAACCCACGGCCACAGTGTAAAATACACTGTTACGTTGCTTTTTCTCCGCTGTTTGCAACGTCGTAATCCTTCGAAAAATACCTTATAGCGCTGTAAGTATTTTTTAAACTCTATTTTAGATTTAAATATATTTTTTCTCTTACAATAAATTATTTGACTGATTGGTTGATTCAGGACTGAGTCCGAGGAGTTCGAGGGTCGGATGGATTGAGGACGGAGTTGCTTGGTTTTGTTGATTTTGTGATTGGTTGGATGTTTTGTATCTTGAAGTGTGCATTGCATGATGCATTCATGTGCATTTCATTTAAATTGAGAAAAATCGGTGTTATTTGTGTAAATAGATTTTCGGGTGCGTGTGTATCACGACCCCAAGCCGAGATAGAGTATTATTTCGGTGGAGCTCATCTGGTCACTCGGGAGCATAATATACTGAGTGACGTCCCCTGGG
Source organism: Carya illinoinensis (assembly GCF_018687715.1). Lineage (NCBI taxonomy): Eukaryota > Viridiplantae > Streptophyta > Magnoliopsida > Fagales > Juglandaceae > Carya > Carya illinoinensis. The sequence continues at coordinate 37,144,499 of NC_056761.1, forward strand.
TTGTCGCTAGGCGACAACGAGAATGGGCGGGATGGTAACGCTCTCATACCGACTTCATGGCCCTTTGCTGGCGAGGGCTAGAGGATGCTTGGCTACGTACGCATGGGGCACGGAACTGGGCATCGCTCGTTACGAAGTCACACGCATGGTCGTTACTCGTGGTGTGATGATGGGAGTCAGGGTGTGCGGATGACCCCTAGGGGGGGTCATGATGCATTTGGATTAATTGGTTATTGTTTTGAAATTGGATTTGGGCCAAATGAGATTTTTGACATGAGTTGGAAAGTAATATGTTTTTGTGGCTAAATGGGACTTTTGGCGTGCGTGGAAAAATGTGATTTTATAAAATATATATGCATTTGGCATTCTTTCATGCATATTGTTGAGTTTAATATGTTTTTATCTTGTGGCGTTTGGATTTTTACTTACCTGCGACACCATTTTGGTACCGTAGATTCTGATGCAGAGATCGAGAAGGAGGAGGAGGCTGAGCCCGAGGAGGCGGCTCCGCCGGAGTATTGATTTGGAGTTTATACTTTGTAGTTTGGTTTGAAAAGATATTTGTGGCTTGTAATATTTTATTATGTATATTTTGAACGGGTTTGTATTAAACAAAGAAAAATTCTGGTACTTAGTTATAAGATTTTTATTATCCGCTACGTGTTTTTATTTGCACACTTGTTGCATGTTCACACACTTGGCACTTAGCGATAGGGTGGTGACCCGTGTTGTCATCATCTCAACGTCTCAATTTCTACATATCTGTATGTGGGATTTGGAGGCGTCACACTGATGGTGATGAGCCACAAAGCTATGAGGAAATTAGACATGGGAGTTGATCGGGCTTCCAACAAGCAAGAAAGCAGTACACAATAAATGGGTATACCGTCTGAAGACTGAGCATGACGGCAACAAGAAGTATAAGGCTAGACTTATTGTGAAATGGTTTTAGTATAAGAACGACATTGACTAATTTGAGGTTTTCTCTCCAGTTGTAAAAACCACAACAATCAAACTAGTACTAGAAATTGATACTTGAGAATATTTGTGAAAGCAAGAACCATGTTGATATGTTGACTAAGGGTGTTACATTTGTAAAACTAAAGCTATGAGCAAAGCTTTAAGACAAGGGCCATAACCTACGAAGGTGGAGGGTTTCAATTTTAGAAGAAGTGTTGATACATTGGCAATATGAGTCTCAAAGTGGGAGAATTATTGGGTTTGTAAAGCCTGGTTCATGACTTGAGGGGAGGCAAGATGAAAGTTTGCTCGACACTCGTTCGATAGTGGGCTTGATTGAAAATTAGATAGATAGTTCACTCGACACTTACTCAACAGTTGGCACAAGCGAGACTCAAAACAAAAAGTTCTATCAAGGCTCGTTTGATACTCGTTTGAGCTAATAACTAGATAATTAAATCTACTAGAGCTTTGCCACTGTGAACAATACAATTGTCATTTTCAATTGTATTTCACCCCATAATGTATTTTGACATTCAGAGAATAAAATTCTCTACAAATCTGTGAACGTAAGCACGTTGCCAAAGTACATAAATTTTGTGTCATGTATAATTGATTTATGTTTTGCTCAAATTTTCTCTTGTCGTTTCTCACAACAAGGATTGACGGGCTTCCAATAATATTGGTGGGGGCATGTAATGACTTAATTAATGGTGGATTAAAAGCTAATCTATATTTAATGTTTTATGGCTCGAAGCAACAAAAAGTAGGAAGAGGAAAAAGAAAAAAGCAAAAGGGAGGGAAAGAAAGGATAGGGCGAGTACTAGGTTTTTTAAGAGGTGAGGGGGAACACCTTTGGTGCAATTGTGGGGAATTTGGTAGAAGAGAGAATAAGGAGAGATAGGCTATCAAAATGATCCAACTAGCTTTTTTGTTTTTTTCCTCTAAGCAAGCATTTCATAGATAATCTAAGTAATTACAAGCTACTAGATTTAATGGGATGGGAGCCCCCAACAGTCATCCCAAAACAAACAAAAACAACACGAAAAATAAAAAAGATGGATCTAGAGTAAAAAAATTTAGCTCTCACCCATTTCTCATAAAGGGAAAGCTACTTGAAACGGTTTTAGCATAGTCTGATAAATAGACTATAACACTATGATTACAAGTTGCAGTGGATTGTTGTGTGCCGCATTTTGTTGGTCTTGGCTAGCTGGAGGAGATTTTCACAACCACTTCATTTTGATCATTGGTTAAGGAAAGCAAAAATATAGGAAAGTAGCAACTGAAAAATAGGTCGATTCATTGGCGAAAGACTATCACTATCTATAAAGGTGTATGTAACTCATGCACCACTCTTGGAAACAAGATAAAAGTTGGATCTGAGAGATCCGAAGCCACTTGTCCCGATGGTGCCGCATGTGGCCGCATCAAACTCTCTATGGCCAGACGCGTGATGTGACGCCCCCAAATTCCGTTTGGGATCGGACAGACATTTGAAGCGTCGAGACATGCAACACAAGGTTACCTGCCCCCGTTCATGACATATAAGATGTAATGTTCCTAACATGTATCTAACATTATGTAATATTCGCAGCGGATAATTTTTTTCTTTAGCAATACTATGCACCAAATTGAAAATATCACAAATGCTTAAAACATACATCATACATAAAGACCCATTGAACAGATCACAATACTAGTCCAAAATGGTTATGATCCAAAAAGTAATAGAGATGCAACTCCATTGTACAAGTAGTAATTTACGTTAACTACTATATTAACATTGACGTCGTACCGTCGCTTAGTCAACTGTATCTAGTTGATCAACTCCTGATTCTCTTTCAGGTCCTGTAACAAGATCTACCATTCGGGGGAATGGTAGTTGGGACTACCAAAGTGATATTTGATTACAAATCTCAGTAAGTTAACAAAAAACTTCCACACAATCTAATGATGCATGGATGACAGTAAAAACATAAATGCATAATCAAATTCATAAGTAATTAAAGCATAATTTGGCATACAACATAGCATAATTGACATAACTTAAATTGAAACATGAACTGAACTTGACTTGACATGAACTTAATCTAAAACTTGACTTAACATGAAAAATACATACTCCACAGTTGTTGTGGTCTCATGTATTCTACGTGTAAATACATACTCCACAGTTGTTGTGGCCCCATGTAATCTACGTGTAAATACATACTCCACAGTTGTTGTGGCCCCATGTATTCTACACAAACTTGACTTAACATGAAAAATACATACTCTACAGTTGTTGTGGCTCCATGTATTCTACATGTAAATACATACTCCACAGTTGTTGTGGCCCCATGTATTCTACGGAACCTTATTCTTTAACTGCTTAAATACATACTCTACAGTTGTTGTAGCTCCATGTATTCTACGTGTCACAATTGCTGTGTCTCACGTAGTGTATGCGTCACAATTGCTGTGACCCCATACATAAGTAATCAAGATGAAACGTGACTGAAATACGAAATGACTGAAACCCTGACGTAACATAACGTGACTTGAACATAATTTGAAATACATGACCAACTTGAGATAGAAACATTTCGTAACATGGCATAACATATAATAGACAACATATTTAACATGACATACTTGCAACAGTAAACATTACATGACTTGACATACATGTAATAGATGGTATACTTAGCATGACATACTTGTAAGGTACAGTAATACATGACAGAATATATTATGTAAAAGATAAAAATTGATGACAGAATAAATTCTGTATAATAGACAATTACGTGATAACTTGGCATGGCATGACATATATGATAACACACATACATACACTGTAGTTCCTTTATTTAGCACACATACACAGTAGACTGCTAGTAAGTTAAAAGCTAACTTACCTCAATCTCCGCGTTTCTTATAAAACTTTAAGCGCGATCACGATGAACTGTAATTAGTGATTCTAAAAGTTAGCACTAAATCACTAATAAATTGAAATATAGAAAATACTAACTTAAAGAGTAAAATTTCCATTTTACTCTCTGCATGTAAGAAAATGACCGTTTTACCCATAATTTAAGGATTTTGCATACTAACTCCAAAAGTCACCAAAATTTACATGCATCATGTAAATTTTATCCTCAATTCAAATATCAATTTAGAAAAATTTAAAACTAATCACAACTATTAAAACTCCATAGGGTCAAAATTTTCATATGCTATTTCTATTGATTTTTGTTTCCAACTTGTTTTGATCAACCTTTTGATCTATGACTTATAAATATGTGATCTTCAAACCAAACCATCACATGGTTTAAAAAGATATCCTAAAACATATATAAGCTTCTAATTCAAGATCACATGGTTAAAAATTAACCAAAACATAAATTTAGCCAAGAACATCCACACTTTGGCTTATTTGAATATCTTTTTGCATAAAATTTCATATCTTTGAAACTAATATCAAATATCTTCAAAATAATAATATAACATGTATATAAGATGCTTAGGATCTCCAATAAAATTATCAAAGTCATTGGAATAAGTTTAGACCACCAAAGAGTTAAACTTTCTCAAAACAGAAACTGTTTTTCCTCTTCCAGTTTCTAAGTTTTTAAATCTAAGAAAATCTTTCATCAAAATCTTTAATCATGCAAAAATCCGCAACCAATAGTCATATATACATGTTAACAATACTCCATAAAAATTTCAGACCAATATCTATCCATTAACTTGGTCAAAAACTCCAAACTATAACATATTCTCCAGTTTATCTTCCATAATGACCTTTTTATAGTTTACATAATATTTGACTGATCAAATCATCTTCAAATGGGACAAATAAGATATCCACATAAACTAGACTCAAAAAGGAACAACTTATATGAAGGAGACTTTATGATAAAACACTTACAAAAGTTTCGAAATGGGCAGGTAAAAGAACTCGTAAAAGCTGTCTGAGAGAGAGAGTGTTTGATATTCTTTTAATGAAAAGTATAAATGAAAATAATTTTGTGCGGAGAGGTGGCTGGAGATACTTATGGATGAGATATGGAAGAGATGAGGTTGGAGTGAGAGTTAAGTGTAGGACTCTCTTACCTGAAGTGAGAGTTAAGTGTAGGACTCTCTTACCCGGAGTGAGAGTGGAGTGTAGGACTCTCTTACCTAATAATATCTACAAAAATCAATTCAAGATATTTTTACCCAATAATATCCACGAAATTAGCTTAAAATATTTTTATCTAATAATATCCACAAAATTAGTTTAAAATATTTTTATCCAATAATATCTACAGTTTTGAACAGACGTTTTGTCCGAAAATATGAAAAAAAAAATGTTATTGCGCCATAAGATCTTAAATAACCCTCCGAGTCTAATGGCACAAACCATAATACATTTTGACACTTCTAACTATCTCCAATAATCAAAAACACACTTCTGATACCATAGTAAATAATAACACTAACTATGTAGTTAGACAAAAACCTATACGATTAATAGATTCGTAAAAACTTATGGGGTCTTCACGAGGTTCCTAAAGTTAATAGAAATTTCACAATTGAATTTCTAACGGGCTGTTACACGTGAAACTCATATGTCACTCTTTTTGTTGATTTTCTTCCACTGCCCAACAGATCAACGACTGGATAATTTGATGGTGGGGCGCATGGTAGTCGTAGGAGGCCGGTATGCAGCAAATCTATACATCTTAGTACTATGGACGAGAAACTAAAGAAAATGAAAGGAAAAAAAAAAAAAAACTTTAGACAATTCTAGTATAGGCCAAACAAGGAGAGAGAGTGAGAAGCCGAAGCTCCACCACCTCTGGCGGAGAGGTTGGGATGGTCTAGAGATGTACACCTCATCCTGTTTGTATCGATCCCACTAACTTAGTTGTCCTCTCCTTATTTATTAGTTGTCTTGTTCTCGATATTGTATGCAACAAAGTTGGAAAATAATAATAATAATAATAGAGTTGCTATTGTGGGCTCACACCCGGCCAGTCTGGCAAGTTGGTCTCAATACCGATCTTAGTTAATGGCCCAAGGGCCCTATGGAATCTTGGCCCAGGGAGGACAAAAGTGCTTCGAAAACTATAGGCGTCGAAGGCACGCACGTTTCCGGAGTCGCAACGCAATGGCAAGCTCGAACAAGTTAAGATGTACACATCATATTGACAATCTTAAACCTTAGGAACATCCTTGTCTGGCAAACCGTGTTGGAGTAGCAGCGCAGATTCACAACGCACGTATAGCTGTAGCGTCCAGAACCATGGTGGTTCCGACCAATCATATCCCCGAAGATGTGCTCACAGACATTCTCTTGAGGCTCCCTGTCAAGTCCCTTGTTCGATTCAGGTTCGTTTGCAAACCTTGGTATGCCTTACTGAAAAACCCCGATTTCATGACTATCCACCTTAATCTCAAAGTCAAAGCCAACCATGGCTGTCATCTCTTGCTTGTTAACAGTCAAGAACAAAACCACACATTCTCCTTGATATCGAACAAAACACTCGATGTAGCAGCCAAGATAGATGCCCCTCAAGGAGTAAAGTTTGGAATTATTGTGGGTTCCTGCAATGGCTTAGTCTGTTTATCTCAGGGTTCGGTTATTCTCTTATGGAATCCTGCAACCAGAGAACATAAGATTCTCCCAACACCTTGCATAGACCCCACGTTTCCAAATCTGCTAATCATGAAAATCTCGGTAGGTTTTGGTTTCCATCTCGATGACTACAAGGTGGTGAGGATTGTGTACTTTAGAGGCCTGCAGGATGGAAATCCAGTTCATGCCAGAGTTGAACTGTTCTCGACGAGTACAGGTTCTTGGAGAATGATCAATGCCATCGTGCCCTGTAACATAGAGCAGCGCAGGTGCGGGGTGATCCTGAAAGGAGTGCCATATTGGCTAGGGTTTGGACCCTTTTGGCCAAACACAATCTTCGGACCCGGGGAGCCGCGTCGGGACGAGTTTGTCTTATCTTTCGACATGGGCAAGGAGGTATTTGGCCTGGTGGGCGTGCCAGACCCAGATGCCAAAGGCTCTTGCCATAAATACAGCAAGAAACTAGGCGTATATGAGGGAAGTGTTGCTTTAATCTATTATCCCTGCCACCAACATGTTGACAACTTTATCGAATTCTGGGTCATGAAAGATTATGATCTTGGTATTGACGAGTGTTGGACTAAAGTACTGAGGATTGGACCGTTTTCTAGCAATATTGGGATTGCACTGGGGTGTTGGAATAATGGAGTGGTCATATGGCAGAACGACAAGGACGAGTTGTTTCTGTACAACCCCATTACCAAAGACATCAAGAAACTGTCAACTCATGGGGCTACAAACTTTTCTGCCAGCGTTTCCACTTACATGGAGAGCCTACTTCCAGTGATTAACACTGGAATTAAAGATCTGTATTAGATACTGCAACTTGATGAGTTGATTCAAGTATATAAAGAAAATGACAGCAACTTGTTTAGCCATTGCACGAGTTATGGTAACATTTGAATTGTGGCCAGGTCGAAAGTATCTTTTTCAAGTGCGATCGTTAACTATTTTTGCTAGAACGGGTTTTTTAATAATATTATTTTTATAGTAGATTTTATCATTTTTATAAGACATGTTAAATAATTTCATAATTCAAACCCCTTGGGTCAAGGCTCTAGGACATCGATCACTGTATTTATTACACTCTAAGAAAGTCGTGTCCCCTGTCGTGGCCGAATCGAAATGATTAGCGTAGGGCCAACAATTGAATTTGGATGCATGGATCGGTCTGAATTTTATGAAATAATGCCTTGGAGCTAAAAATGGATCGCATGAGAAATCTCGAGTTATTGATGGAAATTATACCCTTAGTTCTAATATGAATATAAATAATATATTTAAAAGTATTGTCGATGCATTTTTCTAAACATAGAAGCCAGATGGTCACATTACCCATGATTTATGGTGATGGAGTAATCATCTAAGGTTTGAACACTAAAATAAATAAGAAAAATAAAAATAAAAATAAAGAGAAAACAAACAAATTTAGGTGGTTAACGTTAAAAATTAGGCTCACGTGTCTTCGTAATAATCTTTTTAAAAATACAGTTTTTCATGTCTACTCTAAACTCTCTCGTACCATTTTCATGGAGGAGGAGATGAAGACGGATGTCACGGAAGTCACGAAGGAGCAAGCTGGGGAACATGATCCATTATCATTACAAGCATACTTTTTTTTTTTGTTTGTCGTCTTCCCCTCTTTTTGTCTAGCTGTCTTTTGCTTTATGTGCATTTCCTTTCTTGGCTTGAGCCTTGAGTCTAGATGGACCACAATTTTTGTCTCGGCAATTTTTATTTAATATGGCGGGCTTCAATTTGCCATAACCTCTTATTTGAACATTGGGACGAGTTTGGTTACGCGCAAGGTTTAAATTCATTTTCGTCTCATTTTATTTTATTTTAATATTTAAATATAAATTTTTTAATTTTTAACTTTTTAAATTTTTTTCAACTAATTATTACATTTAATAATTACAAATTAACTTTCAAATAAAATACAAAATATAATTCAAACTTTTCAAATTTCAAAATAAAAATTATATTAAAAAATTATATTGTAACAGTATTTGAATTTTATAGTATTTTTATTCAATTTTTTCTATCTCTTTTTCCAAAACCATATAGAATATGTTAATTTAAAATATTTTACTACTATTCGATCGTAAATTATCTCATTACTATTTATAAATTTCTCATCTCATCTCAACTGTATAACGTCGAAACAAAATTAGTCTACAACATATTTTATCCCCAACCAATATGCTTGAATTTTATGAAGTTGTTGGCCGATTAAAAAGTATTTGAGTTTGGCCGGGTAACTGAGGACGCATATAACGTGGTAAGTTTTGTAACACGTTTCTTCTTAAGTTTTTTTTTTTTTTTTTTTTTTTTGTTTAAATCAAGCTCAAATGCTATAATTGATTGTTTTTACATCTAAACTAATATTTTTATAAAATAATATAAAAATCCAATAGTAAATTAATAGTCAAAATTAGATTTATTTTCTAAATATAGCTTGGTAAAAATCATTATATTCAGCCATAAATTATAAAAAAATGATATTTATAATCATAGAAGGTATGAACACCGTATATTCATTTTGAAAATATGAATAAATATAAGCTTCGTATAAAAAATTAATTTTTTTATAATAGACTCAACTCTTTTCTTAAAAAAGTGCACAACGCTTATATAACAAGTCATGACTAGATCTACCATTATTCTAAATTATGTTTCTTAACTTCCTGATCCTACCAGTAAGAATCTTTTGCGGCACTGACGACTAATTGTGTTACTAGTATGACAACTCGATGACCTAACTTGGATGCTGTGATGGATCTATCTTACTACAAAAGTGAATTTATTTTTATCCACTTAATTAGGGCAGGAACAAATAAACCAAAGGTTTTTGAAAAAATTTAGTTAAAAGTATAATTGCATATTAATATATACATTAATTTAATATGATTAATCAAAAAGTAAATTTTATTAAAAATATTGTTAATTTAAATTTTAAATATAAAAGAATCAATATTTATATGTAGATTAATACGTAATTTTACTTGTAAGTAACAGAACTCAAGATTTTTACTCTTTCCAATAGATCCAAAATAACTACGTACCCTTGTACTTATGGCCATGCACTTCTACCCATGTGTACGTAAATATATTCATATACCATCTTTGCGCTCCTATCATTGTTTTTGGTATCGTACCGTACTGGTCACTAGGTTGATACATGTATGGTACCTGTTTTGTACCGACTGAAATACTGGTCAGTACCGGTTCTACTGGCCTATATTTCAGCTTGTACCGGCCTACGTACTGGCCGGTATTTCGGCCTTTATCTTCTTCTTTTTTTTCATTTTTTCAAGTTATAATTTCATTTTTTGACCTCCTAATTCATATTAGACTATTTATAATTTATATATACATATGTATTCCTGTATAATTTATTCATATATGGACTATTATTTTGAAATATAATTTATACATATATTTATATATATAATTTATTTATATATCGACTATCCCGAAACGGTACCAGTATCGAAATACTTTATTCCAATGCCTTGCCCGGTATAACATCCAGGATATTCAAAACATTGGCTCCTACCTTAATAATCCAAATAAAATAAGGTAATATTAGACACAAGTTTTAAATAGACAACCTTTACACGTACCCTTTATAAAAAAGTGAGTTTTATTAAAAAAATAATAATTTTTTTTTATACTTTTTTAAGGTGAAGTCTACTTTTTTACAAAAATTAGACTGGCCTATTTAGAATTTGTATAAATTATTTCTCAATAAAATAACAAGGATCATGCTAGCGAGCCTCCCATTGGTAAACACCGGGTGTATTGCTAGTAATAAATTTCTTATTTTTTTTTTAACATTCTTAATCGTTAAAAAAATAAAAAATAAAAAATTTTATTAATCATTATTTTCTTAATTATGAAGTAAAAAAAATTAAACAAAAAAACTAAAATACGTGAGTGGTATAAAGATTGAACGGTAAAAAGCTCCACTAGCATTTTCCAAATAATAATCCTAATTTAAAGCAATAAAATTATCAAACAGTATTAATAACTCTTCCTACTTTAACTAAATAATAACTTACTAAAATAAAATACAAACTTCAACCCACTTCTTGTACTACTCGGCTACTATTCTTCAGGGAGTTGACTTTTTAGTTCGTTTCCATGCTGCTTCTGCAGCTAGGATTCGTAGCTGCTACTGCTGGCGAGATCACATGAAAGATTGTGTCTAGGTATATATGCCGTATGGCGCCAGATGAGTCCTTAGATATGCTGTCTAGTACAATACAGAAGTCTACCATCATATATGGTTGATCATGATTAGTTGATTGGGCTGTCCAAGCTCTTGGGATAGGTGGGATTTTGGGTAGAGTTTCCAGGCCTGGGAATGTTCAGGGTGTGCTTTTTTGAAGAGAGTGAAGAATTATTGGGGTTGGGGTGGGGACTTGTCGTGTAGTGTATTGTTGAGTGACAGCCAGCTCTGGTCAAGGGTATTCATTGCGAAGAGGAGAATTCCTGAGTTTGATCTGGGGTTATGTGAAGGCTAGACTAGTGAAGGTGTAGAATGTCACGAACCCATTCGAGCATAGTTAGATTGGGGTTGGACAATATATAACAAACGCGCAATGGCTCTCTCCAGATTGTTCAAGCAAAAGGCTACAGAAGGAACATGCGATCATCTTGGGTTTTTGATTCCTTTGCAGAGCTGGGCAGTGGTATCAAGTGGCATCTCATGTTTGCTGGAGTACTTCATTGCTAAACTTTTTGGTCTCACTAAATCAGCATTTGCATTGAGGTTTGGCAGGATGCCAATTTTGTCTTGTGGTCCTAATTAGTTCATGATGTCACTGAATCCGTGTCTCTTGTTTCATGTTGACGGTTTTGCTGCAAGATTGTTGATTTCACTTGAGATAATGTCAATATCTACGATTTAATTTCTTGCCAGTTATGAAGTCTTTTTTTTTTTTATTTTAAAAAAAAAAAAAAAAAAAAGACTACCTTACTTCATTTCAATTATAAAGATCTGTTTACCATTACCAAAGCCTTAGAACATTCCCATCCGGTTTCCCAAAGCATCATATTTCTCATAATTCGGGATTTGTTTTGAAGTTTTGATCAAAATGTCCTCCACATCCGGATCTCTATTTTAGAAAAAATGTTTAGGGACTAAACAGTAAATCTCCATATTTGGAGACTCACTATTCATTTCCTAAATTATTTTTATCAATATTTTATTCTAATATATCAAATAAATAATTTTTCAATCATCTACACTTTCTCTCATACTCATATTTATTATAGTTTTAAATAATAGTTTTAAAAATAATTTAATTAATTACGAAAATATAAAAAAATTAATTTTAAAAATATTTTCATATTCACAAAAAAATAATTTAAATTTTTGTTTAAAATATTCACTAGAGTAATAGTTCAAAAAATAAAAAAAAATATTGAGTAGTTAAATTTGTAAATAGAAGTGAAAGAAAAAAGTAATAAAAAAATATTATTTAATAGAATAGAGATAGGGATGGAAAATGGGATGTAGGAAGTTTTTGAAAGACGATTAAAATTTAGAAAAAAATTTGAGAAAATGTGATTTTAAATTAAATTATAGGAATGAGGATAAGGAATGGGACGTGGATTCTCTTATATCCCTCCCCATCACAACTTTATCTTTTATGGTGGTGGCGGTGGCTGCAAAGGTAGTTAGAAATGAAAGGGATTTTCGTGGTGGCTTTTTCTTTCTAATTTTATGGTGAAGAACCAAACCATGCACGGACTGAGATGAGAACCGTTCTAATTTGAATAGCTTGAATTTGTGCAACCCAGTTTTTCAGACACTCAAAAGGTAGTAACTGAATGGGTGTGGTCCATGGTCTCTGGTATAAAAATATGTCGCCAGGTTTCAAAGCTCTAAAGAAGACATGACAATTTTTTGTACAACTTTTTACAAGTACAATCATATTAATAAGGGATATACGATCATCGGATTGAAGAAGTTTTGCACGTACACCTTGGTTTTTGGAATTCATTGAACCTGTTTTTGTAACACTCATTGTTGATGTAATCATCATGGTTTTCTTCCATTGAGGATTTTCTTAATAAAATTTGCTGGATTAAAAAAAAAAATATCAAGGGGAAAGAAATTAAGAACTTCATGACATTAATATTATATGGTTGGAGTGCGAGAACTGAACATCTGTCATTCATGAACACATATATAATAAGCAACCCCGTGGAGAAGAGAAGTCGGGTGAGAAGTCTAGATAATAGCTTTGTTTCTTGCCCGTTTACATATATCAAGACGAAAATACAAGAAGAAAAACCCAGATTTGCCCATTGGCAGAGGATACTTAAGTTACCAATCAACCATGTTGCAGGTCCTTGCTTCATCACTTAGACTTGAATGGAACGGCCCTGATCACTATCTGATGATACAAAGCAGCAAGTGCTGCCCCGATGAATGGTCCTACCCAGAATACCCACTGCACCAGAAAATATTGACAATAAACAGTTAGTGAAATTCTGTAACAAATCGGCTCTCCCGTTTACTAATGGAATTGATCATCTATGTTCCTCTGGCATGAGTTACTCATGATGTGTTAGTGAAATTCAATTGCCGACAAGAACATTATTACATCTAAACAAGCGTATTTCCGGTCCAAGTTCACCATTTCCTAATTTTATTCGTGCTCATCTTTCAAAAGTACTAAAAAAGATGATAAAGTTACTTACATGGTCATCCCAAGCTTGGTCTTTGTTGAAAATAAGGGCTGCGCCAAGACTCCGGGCCGGGTTGATACCTGTCCCCGTGATGGGGATGGTGGCCAAGTGAACCAGAAATACAGCAAACCCAATAGGCAGTGGCGCCAAGATCTGAAAATAGAAGTCCATTTATCTAGTCATGAAACTTTCGAAGAGTAATTTTATGAAAAAGAAATGCACATCCTTGAAAGAATATTTTTTGCTTACAGGGACGTGGGAATCTCGGGCATTTCGCTTGGCATCGGTGGCGGAGAAGACAGTGTAGACAAGGACGAAGGTGCCAACAATCTCGGCTCCAAGGCCATCTCCTTTGGTGTATCCCTTGCTGATAGTATTGGCACCACCACCAAGCCTCTCGTACTCAGTTTTCTGGAAGCCCTTTACCACACCAGCACCGCAGATGGCTCCCAAACACTGCATTATTATGTAAAACACCGCCCTGGTCAGCGAGAGCTTCCTTGCCAAGAACAGCCCAAAAGTCACTGCAGGGTTAATATGACCACCTGCACAAAACCCCATACAAACAATTAGTCCTCTTAACAACTTCACAATTGTAAATCATACCCAAAAACAAAGAAGAATTCCTTTGAACTTATTGTATAGAACCAGTCTTCATTTTTGTTTTGATGCATTGTTACCTGAAATCCCAGCAGTGCAATAAACAAGAGCAAAGATCATCCCACCAAAAGCCCAAGCAATGCCTTGAATCCCCACCGAAGAACACTTGTTCGGAGATCTGGCCACACCCATCACTGTCAAAACAGTGATGTAAAGGAACAAGAATGTGGCCACAAACTCGGCTATGCCAGCCCTGTAAAAGGACCATGATGACAGCTCTCCAGGCTCAAACAGCGGTGCCGGAGGTGGCTCCTGGTAGTCCTTGACATCTTGGCTCTGAGCAGTTGTTCCAATAGGTTGCCTCTCCCTGTACCTATTTGCACCCAACCTCACATCTTCATCTTTCCCCTCCATTTCCTTTCTTTCTAGCTTCAGAGACCTAGGCTGTGTACTCTCTTCACCCTGGTGTTCTGTAGGCTCGTGAAAAGCTTGGGTATGACTGAATATCAAGGAAAAGGCTCACAAGTTACAAAGTTCTAGCGATAGGAGTGGGGTATTTGTAGCATGGACAAAGGATGGGAGGTACTCTTGATTCCTTGAATAGCTTTTGGAGTTTTCTGACTAATTAAGAGAGAGAGAGAGAGAGAGGGAGAGAGAGAAAACTGTACATTGTCGTGACTTCCCACCAACCTTTCTCCGTTCATTCATCACCTTGTGGAAAAAGAGATAGGGCTGCTTCGCTTGTAATCATATGGATAGACATGAATGTGTCCTCCTTTCATCTTCCTCATGTGTGACTCTCCCTTTGCTTATTTACCTTGCAACAATACTTGACTTCGAATTAAAGTTTTCGAAATGATCATGGCACAAAGGACGATTGGATGAACCACTAGGAAAAGTTGGTGAGGGATAGTGGCAGTAATTAAAGGGGTGCACGCGAAAGCTAGCTTTTTTTTCTTAATTCATCTGTAAGAGCTTGTTAAAGATAAATCCTTTGCATGAACATTATATATGCTTTTAAAGCATATATAATGAACTATAATGACATCTTAATTGAATAGGATTTAACCTCAAATACACCATGCACACACATGAGTAAGTTGTTTGTTAGCTGCCTTTAATTGAGTGTAGTTTCATTCTATCATATATAGAAAATTGAGTGAGCATTTTAATCAAAAATACTATTTTTAATATAGAAATACTTTAGTAATAAAAGAATTTAATAAATATAAATTTACAAATTAATGTAATTTAATATAATATATTATATTATGAAATTATTTTTATTTTAAAATAAATCTAATTTACCATATAAAACCAATCAATTTCTAAATTTATATTATAAAATATCTTTATAATTATAACATTTCTTTCTTAAAATCAATAAATAATAGATGATTGCAAACACTTAAACCTTAAAATTAGGTTCAGTTGGCTAATTATTCGATAATTATATTTATTCTAGTATTCAGTCCTGTCCTATCATCTTATTTATAATGAGGCAGTGACAACACTGGGATCGATAAAGCTAGCTGGAGTATTAACAGTACTTGCTCATGAAGTAGCACTGCATACCCTATCTGGCTTCTACAAAATATGTCAAAATAGTATAAAAAGTAAATTAGAGTTATTTTGTGTATTTTTTATATTTCTGATTTATTGATATAATTGATTAAAATAATTATTTTATATTAAAAAAATAATATAATTAATTATATTATAAAAATATAAAAAATACGTAAAAATAGTTACATATCAAATTTTTAAAAATATCTAATAATGTGCTTTATATGAACTTACAGTCTGAGAACATGAATATTGGGGACATGCAGATCCAATTGTATATATATAATGAGCCGACCATTGGTTGAAAGCCATAGAAGCCATGGAATATAAGGTGGCCAATTGACAGCCACAAACTTTAAAAGTTTGGAAGACCGACTTTTGCCGTCCCATTTCTGAATTTCATGCGCGGTCGAGTCGTGTGTTTTTTGAACTGCATGCCTAACGTGCATCTCGTTGTCCCTCCCTGTCTCGAATGAACAGTCCTGCTTAGTTATTCAAATTAAAACCTCCAATTCTCTTTTGTCCAAGTTCTTTAAAGTTTATACCGACATTAAATCTTCAAAATGCTTGAGACAATTTTCCTAGTAAACCAGGGTGGTGATCAGTACTGAATCATCTTTCAGTCGTCTAGCTATACAGAGAGCAATCAGCATGCCACCGGGTGATATCAATATAGAAATCCACTAATGTCTTGAGTTTTTTACTTGTGTTCTAAGTAGAGTTTAGAGACCGAATATTTCACGTCATGTTTATATAAGTAATGTTTAATGCAATTATAGGTAGTGTAAACACTAAATTTCTTTTAAAAAAAAATATTATTATTAAAAAATTAATTTTTATATAAATTATTTTATTTATTCAAATTTGTCAAAATTGTTCACACTGATTGACAATCACTTCAGAGTAATTTGCGCAGAAAAGCTCTCCTTCTAGCTTAGCGTAGCATTTAATGCAGTGTTGTATAAGAAGCCAAAAGGCATTAGCTTTTCTTTCAAAAAAAAAAAAAAGGCATCAGCTTTTGGAGCGGGGTAGGTCCCAAATTATACCCTCTTGACCCTTGCCGACTTGCTGCCTAAATACCTTTATACCTCCTAAAATGTTACCATCATTGCGGGCGGCATTGCTTTATACGCTGTGTCTTATACTTCTAGCTTCTTAGGATCACCTGTATGTGTTTGGGTTGGGCTTTTCAAAATATGGGTTGGCATGTGGTTTATTTGGTCTTACTGTGTCGGCATGGCCCACACAATCTACTTAATTACAACAAACAAATGGTAGGTACTAATAATAATAATAATAATATATCTTTTAATTTATATTGAATTATCTATTCTCAAATTAAAATAATAATATAATATTAAATATTTTAATAATAATTATTTATTTTTTTATATTTTACAAATACACTCTATATATTAATTAATAATTTAATTTTTACTTAAAATTATTATTTTTAACTATTTTATTTATGAACCTAATTATTCAACAAATACATTTGTGTTATAAAATATCTTGAATTGTATGACCACATTTAACTAATCGTCAGTGCATAGTACCAGCATAGTACTGTATAGTAACTGGCATAATGAATAGTCGATATATGCACAGTACATAGTGCCAGCATAGTACTGCATAGTAACTGGTATAATGAATGGCCGGCATATGTACAGTGCATAGTGCCAGTATAGTACTGCATAGTAACTAGCATAGTGAATTGGCCGACATATGCATAGTGCATAGTGCCAGCATAGTGCAGCATAGTAAGCTACCATAGTTCCTTTTGTACGCCTATATATATCGTTGAATTCTTTAAGAAATTCATAAGTTTCATAACCTTTCTAAACTTTATCTCTTTCTCTCTCATTTTAAAAGTTTTATAATACGTTATGGCTCTCTCTTTTCTATAATTTCATAACACGTTATCAGCACGAAAGTTCTGACGATTTTGAAGCTAGTAGTCCTCAACTTCAAGTAAGTTTTTCAATATATTTTTATATTCCTGATTTATATATGTAAAAAAAAATGTCAAATCTTACAAAATTAGAATTCATTGCTCTTGACATTTCTGAAAAAAATTATTTATCTTGGATCCTTGATGCTGAGATCCATCTGGATGCGATGAACCTGGGAGATACAAGTAAAGAAGGAAATCAAGGGTCCCTGCAGGACCGTGCTAAGGCAATGATTTTCCTTCGGCACCATTTTCATGAAGAATTAAAAACTGCGTATCTAACGGTGAAAGATCCACTTATTTTGTGGAATGATTTAAGGGAGAGATATGAACACCAAAAAACTGTAATCCTCCCAAAAGCTCGTCATGATTGGATGCACCTGAGGTTGCAAGACTTCAAGAGTGTTAGTGAGTATAACTCTGCACTCTTTAAAATTAGCTAGCAATTGAAATTATGTGGTGAAAAAGTCACTGATGATGACTTGTTAGAGAAGACATATACTACTTTTCATATCTCGAATGTGCTCCTACAGCAGCAGTATCGAGAGCGAAAGTTCAAAAAATATTCTGAACTTATATCTTGTCTTCTATTAGCTGAGCAAAATAATGAGTTTTTGTTAAAAAATCAACAGTCACGTCCTACTGGTTCTATATCATTCCCTGAAGTGAATGGTACTAGATTTACATCATTCTCAGAAGCGAATGGTGCATCTTTTCAAAGAAAATGAGGGCGTGGACGTGGTAGGAAAAACTATGGAAGTGGAGGTCCTAAAAGTGACCACACTAAAAGGGACAATAATAGATATACACCGTACCACCAGAAGTGGCTTAACTCAGAGAAGGGCAAAGGTCCCCAAAACAAATTTTTAAAGAAAGATGAAGATGGATGCCATAGATGTGGTATGACTGGACATTGGGCTCGTATCTGTCGTACAGATAAGCACTTGGTTGACTTATATCAATCTTCTATAAAAGAAAAAACAAAGAAATTTGAAACAAATTTTACTGAACCATCACATGCTTTAGATTCTATAGATGGAGAAGATATTACAAGTCTTGATGTTTCTGATTTCTTTGAGGATTATAGTAGTAGAATTGATTATGAAAGTGTTCCTTTTTAATTAATGTATTTCCTTTATCTTATTATAAAATATTTTTCTATTCTGCAATATTTTGTAGTAATGAAAGTTTTATTTATTCTTTTATACTTGTTATAAATTATTAATGATATGATTTATCTGAGAATGGAAATGGAGCATCCCTGAAAGATCGCCCTAAATCAATAATTTTATTGAGTATCTCATATGAGTGATACTTGTACCAAAAACTCATTATGATTTATGCACCTGAAGTTGCATAATTGAAATTGTGGAAAGAATATATATTTGAATGAACGTCTCGAATGTGCTCCTGAAGTAGTAATATCGAGTATGCTCCTGAAATAGCAATATGAAATGCAAACGTTCACAATATATTCTAAATCTGTATCAGTGACTGAGCAAAATAATGAGCTTTTAATAAGAATCATTATTCACGTCTTATTAGATCTATATCATTCCCTGAATTGAATGATAATGAATTTATATCATTCTATTCTCTGAAGTGAAAAGAATGATGCGTTTCATTCAAAAAAACTAAGAGATTGAACGTGATAATGAATATCTTTTTGGGCCAGAAGCTCGTATTGGAAAAGCTATAAGCTTTCTCTTTGAGATGATATTATACAAATTATTGAATCAAATATTATGATGCATCAAAAGGTGATATGATTCAAAATATTTGTATATTTTCATGGTTATCTTGATCATCCAAAATCAATTACGATAAGTCGAATGATTTTCATATGGACGTCCATAAAAGAACCAGAAGATTCTTCTACTATAAAGTTTTACCACCAGAAATGAAAAGAAAAATTTGCTTGAAGCAAATAAGATGAAATTATTCGACGTTATCTTGATTATCATATATAAACCAGAAGTTTAGATGATAATTAAATTTTGGATACAATAAGATAAAAATGTCTCATATTCTAGCTGCTAAAATCTCAGCGAGGATTGAAGTCCCTGTAGGACAATTAAGAAATTCAGCAGTCTAAAGACATGTATAAAGGCATGTGAGACTTATCGATACAAAAGATAGAGTATCTCAAAAGAGAAAGGCACAAATAATTTGGTACTCTTGAAGAGGTCATACCCACAAAACAAGCAATAAAGTCCATCCAAATTCTCCGTATAAAATTCTCCTATATAAACTCTTGAAGAGTACCTCCTGAAGAGGTTTTTCATGAAAATGTCTTCCCTTGAAGAGGGACAGGTACCTGAAAATAACGAGATCTCGTTACATTTCATGAATAATGGAGAAATTATGGATAGAAATAAAATTGTTGTCGACAATGTATTTCCATATGAGATGGCAATTGACATTACTAGAAGTAATGATGAAAGTGAATCAAGAATCGTCGAAAAATACGACGTAAAATATTGGCCAAATTTGAAAGAAACAATTCCTGCAGAATTGATTCACTAGTAAAATATGATGCATCGGGACTTATAATCCAAACACCTAAAGAGGTGATGCTTGTTGAATGTCAGTGGGTATTTATGGAAATGAAATAAAAATGTGATATATAAATTACGAGTCAGTTTCTCAATTCCTGCAGAATTGATATCACTAAGTAAAATGTGATAAATATAGACTTGAAGTCCAAACACCTAAAGAGGTGATTGTTTTGTTAAATATCAGTGGATATTTATATACATGATATAAAAAGCCTGAAACTTTTAATATGAAAATGTGATATAGAAATCACAAGTTAGTTTCTCGAAGAAACAATATTGATATGATTTTAAAGTGGTTGAAATCATATTAAGATTTTTATTAGCTTGAAAGTTACCGAGAGTTTGGATATGCATGATTAGCTGCATATTTATATGGATCATTGGATCATGATATATATATGAAAATCCCTGAATGATAGAAAATGTCTGAAGTTTCTAATATGAGTACATCTGGAAATATGTATTCTATCAAGTTTTAAAGATCCTTATATGATCTAAAGCAATCTAAACGCAAATGAAAACAAACTATTATTGCAGTTTATATATATGATTTAAATGTCATTGAGGCTCCAGAAGAGCTCATAAAAACTGCACATATTTGAAATATAAATCTGAAACCCTTGCGGCTTCAAGGGGAAGATGGATGATGTTATTAGTCATGAAATACCATCTTTTAATACAATTAGTATTTCAGATTCATATTATGGGTTTGATATGAAGTGTGCATTATTAAAGAAGAAATAAAAAGGAGCACACAGAACATCTACCAAAAGATAGAAACATAAATATGAATATTTGTGAAATATTATTTTATTATCTTGAAGCAAGAATTACAGAAATTTGAGGCACTTTGCCTAATTCTTTAAACGCTCTTGTTCTTCAAGAATCTGCATGACATCCCTATCTAAAGGTGTGGGCAATCAAAAATAAGATTTAAGCAATGATTTTAAATTCCTATTCTCTTGCTTTATTGATTCTATCTTCATATTGGACTCCAGAAGAAGTCGCTGAAGTATAGCAATATTCTCGTGGAGATTGTCAACTCCACAAGTTCTGGATTGCAGTCGCTGAGAAAATGCGACAATGGATGATGAGTATCGGGTACCGAGACTCACAAGCTCATAGATAACTTCATTATCTGACCTATGAGTCAGATCATTATATTGCATAATAGCAATTGTGGTAGAAGCAGGTATAGCTGATGAACGAGGTGCAGAGTACCTCATATATTGGCCATGAGAAGATCGCTGAGCCATTGTAGGATAAGAATGCAGAAAGAGATTGCAGAGTAAAAATGCAGTATGATTACAGCAAATTGAAGAAGATGAGATGCAAATGAAGATGAGCTGAATATCTCTTTTATAGAGAAAATTATGATACAGCATCTCTCGTGAAGCAAGAGAAAAGAGACGAAATATAGCTTCATAGCTCTGCGGCGCCTGACAGCTGCGGTGCCTGACAGCACGCCTGACACCTACAGAGGAGTTGAAAATCCGCGGTGCTTGTCTGATCTTAAAAGGCTGGCCACCGTTTTTATTGAAAAATGAGGTTGGCGGTTTAATGTTGATGAATTCTCCACTAACTCGTTATTTACAAGAACTCCAGAAGAGTACAACTCCAGAAGAGTAGTGATGAGCATAAAGATCCAGTTGTGATTATTTTATCAACATGGATCAAGTCCACAGTTAGTTGGATGTACAGATGCGAGTTATCTTTCAGATACACACAAGAAGATCATTGCAATTCATGAGAAGAAAGTTGAAATTGATATCAAGAAGGTACGGTCAAGTAAAAATCTGGCAGATTTATTCACTAAAGCATTACCAACTGCAACATTTAAGAAGATTATACAGAACATTGGAATGCGGAAGTTTGAAGACCTGTTATCATGCACTACCAACTGCAACATTTAAGAAAATTATGCAGAACATTGGAATGCGGAGGTTTGAAGACCTGTTATCATGCACTTTTCAGGGGAAGTAATGTCTTGAAGACTTGTGCTGATTGTACTCTTTTTCCTTCGCTAAGGTTTTATTCCACTGGGTTTTCCTTTGCAAGGTTTTAATGAGGCAATCGTAAAGCACTCGGCGATACACATGAATACTGTACTCTTTTTCCTTCGCCATTGGTTTTTTCCAACAGGATTTTTCCTTGGCAAGGTTTTAACGAGGCATATTCTTTAAATATGGTCATCCAAAGGGGAAGTGTTATAAACTATCTTGAATTGTATAACCACATTTATCTAGTCGTCAGTGCATAGTGTCAGCATAGTACTGCATAGTAACTGGTATAGTGAATGGTCGACATATGCACAGTGCATAGTGCCAACATAGTACTGCATAGTAACTGGCATAGTGAATAGCCGACATATATACAGTGCATAGTGTTAGCATAGTACTGCATAGTAACTGGCATAGTGAGTTTGGCCGACATATGCATAGTGCATAGTGCCAGCATAGTGCAGCATAGTAAGCTAACATAGTTCCCTTTGTACGCCTATATATATCGTTGAATTTTTTAAGAAATTCATAAGTTTCATAACTTTTCTGAACTCTATCTCTTTCTCTCTCATTTTAAAAGTTTTATAATACGTTATGGCTCTCTCTTTTCTATAATTTTATAACAATTTGAGAATATTTTTAAAGTAACATATTATTTTAGAGATGAATTGTAGTTGACCAAATTTGAAGAAAGAAATAAAATTATGTAACTCAAAAGTGAAACCATGTAGTTTTGTCTACTTTAATACAGATCATTTTTATTTAAGTTAGTTAAAATTTGACTAAACACTAACATCTGACTAGCCGCTGGCACCACTTATTGTCAGAGTATGCAATGACTTAGTCAACATGAGTTATGAGTTTTATAAATAACCAGCATTTTTTTTGAAAAAAAAATGAATCCATTATTTAACAAAATAATAATTTTTTTATATAAATTTATATATTTATTCAATTTCGTACTACACACTATATAATTACAAATATTAATTTTGTATTTAATGACATCACAGTCATTTGCGCGAAAAGGCTCCCTCCTTCAAACTTTGGCGTAGCATTTAATGCAGTGTTGTGTAATATTCTTCTGGTGAATTAAAGAGTAGGAAAATTTTAGTTATATTAATATGTGTATTAATCTAATATAATTAATTAAAAAATAAATTTTATTAAAATAATATTAATTTAAATTTTAAATATGAAAGAATCAATACTAATACGTAGATTAGTATACAATTTTATTTATATATAGCAAAATTCTAAAAATTAAACTGCTAGCTTCTCTGCCACACAAAAGAAAGAAAAATTAAATTTAGAATAAATAAATTTTACATGGAAATCTTACGTCATATATCTTCACTTAGGTGAGATTTGGATAGTTAAATGAGATAAGGTTATTTTAGATGAAAGTTAAAAGTTGAATATAATATTATTAAAATATTATTTTTTTTAATGTTATTATTATTTTGAGATTTGAAAAAGAATTATTTTTTATATTTTGTGTGATAATTTTAAAAAATTGTAATGATGAGATAAGATGAAATAAAATATTTTCACTATCTAAACGGAGCCTTAATCAACAATTTAGGTCAATTCATCCGAGTTCTGACCCGAGAACCAGGGTATACCCAAACTGGAACCCGGATTTCCCCGGGTCAGACACGGGCCGAAACCCGGATTCCGGATTAAACCCTATTTATTTTTTAGCCTAAATGTATATCCTATTTTCAATAGTTCTGATTTTTTTTTTTTTCAAAAGAAGAAATTTGATTGTGCAATTTAGAAGGTTGAAAAATATCATATACTAATGTATCAAAGTTTCACTTAATTTGCCTCGCAATAAAAATGCATGTAAAACCAAAAAATATTTCCAATATTCATCCATGCAAGTATGCATGCATCATAATACAATCCACTACATATTATATTATTTGTTATTTATACATTGCATTACCAAATACTAAATTACAATATATGAATTACAAAATCAGTAAATCTGAAAGCAAGTAGAATGATATCAACCCATATAAAGGAATGTGCATCTCATTGTTCTCCACCTCTTGGGCTCTACCATTACATATATATGGAAGCAAAGAGAAAATTAAAAGAATATTAGTAGCATAAAAAGGAGGCAAAGAGCATCCATAACAAGTTTTTTTTATAGGTAACAAGCATCCATAACATGTTAACAATTCCTAAACCCTCTGCAAAGTGGTCAGAAGCAATTCTAAAAAAGTTTTGAGAAATGAAACCAAAGCAATATAATTAAACAACTGCATGTTCAAGGCATTAGAGATAGACATGTGAAACCTAACTTCTCAACAACAAAAGAATTCTTAAATATCAAACTTTATATAATTAATTAGTGAAATAGATATTTATTCAAATGGGACCAACAATTAAACTGACACATTAAACAACCAACATGATTCCAAATTCTCTCTCTCTCTCTCTCCCTATCCCTAGCCCTACCCCTGTTGCCTGTAGCCCCCCCCCCCCCTCCTCTCTCTAAAATCCAGACAATGTCAAGCACTTCTAACCATCAAAACTCGTAGAACTTAATGTAACAGGGGATTGAAGGCCCATATAATTAAAAAGTCCTCTCCTGACATTGCTATAATCCTATATTCATCGATGTTAACTTGGTCTTTGTCCTAACAGATGAATCATAAATTTTGTAATCCAAGCATAATCCATTTGAGAAGTGGGAAGGCATATGGGGTTTAGGCTCTTCTAATGGAGGTAGGGTAGGGTAGGTGATCCAGAGCTCTTCATCATTCTTCATATTTTCTCCAATCTCAACTCTTTCAAACGTCAAACAAGCAAACAAACAATATGAAGCAACAACAATAAAAATAGAAACACATGCAATAGAGAATGAGACCACAAACCAATCAAACCCTTCAATCCTCGAAATCAGAAAACCAACACCAGACAGTGATTCACAAACATTAAATACCAAATACTCAAAAGAGATTACCAATTTCTATCATTTGGGTTTTGCTCAAATAACAGCATATACATTATACTCGTATTTAACAAAGTAACAAAAGATATCCAAATCTATCTAAATAATAGAATATACATACCCACATAAGATTTGTTCAAAGGCATTGCTACCAGATCAAGATTGCAAGAGAGAGTTACTATTTTGGGCCAAACAAAGAGCAAGTCTATGACCATTCATTGCTATGGCTATTAACAACAAATCATGAGAAATAGAAGAAAAAAAAATGTAAACCCTCAAAAAAAAAAAAAACCCATGCTTAACAAAATAACAAAAAAAAACCTAGATCTAGCAAAATAACATCATATACTTCACACCCACATAAGATTTGTCCAAAGGCATTACTCACAAATCGAGTTCGAGAGAGAGAGAGAGATATCGAAGTGTGAGAGAGAGAGTTACGAGAGAAAAGGGAACTGCAAAACAGAGCAAAAATAACAAAACAGAAAAAAATAAACCATGTTAAAGAAAAAATAGCAGATCTAGGAAAACCATATATATAAATGTTCAAAGGGAGAGAGAAAGAGTTTACTTGGTTTTTAGATCGGGATCCCTAGATCTTCTTAGTCCCCCTTCTCATATCAAATCGTCTCTCTTCACATCTCGCAGATTCTTCATGCAAGAGCTTGCTGATGAGGCACTCTACTACGGGATCGAATTGCACCTCAGTTCTACCTCTAATGCCCATTTATTTGCGTTCACTCTAGCTCCATTCAAGTGAGGTTGTTTATCTGCCATGGCAACCAAGAAAAATAACGAAGGAAAAGATTCAAGGGTAGTGTTAAAATGAAAGACCAAAGCGTTTACGAGAGAGAGAGAGAGAGAGAGAGAGAGATTGGGGGGGGGGGATTGGGAAATTAGAGTTAATAACCTAGTGCCAAAACGAGTCAGAAAAAAATCAGATTCCATTGCTCAGCCCTAATCAGTATATGATTTATTATTTTTATATTTCTATTTTAATGTTTAAATATATATATTTAAATAAAATGACAAGAATAATAAATTATATATTAATTAAATAAAAGTACGTGGGATAATAACATTTATCATTTATAAGGACCAAAAAAGCATAAGCTTTGGGAGCGGGTTGGGTCGCAAATTACACATACCCTCTTGACCCACGGCGACTTGCTGCCAAAAAAACCTTTAACTTTATACCTCGTAAAATGTTATCATCATTGCGGGCGGTATTGCTTTGCAGGGAGTCAAGTCTTATCCTTCTGGCTTCTGACTCCATTGCCTTGGGCTTAGGATCACCTGTTTATGTTTGGGTTGGACTTCCCAAAAATATGGATTGGCATGTGGTTTATTTCGTCTTACTGTGTCGGCTTGGCCCACACAATCCACTTCATTACAATAAACAAATGGTAGTTGCTACGGCACTACTGATCACCTTAACAAATAAAAAAACTCGATGGAATGTGTGATTCGTAGTTCTCTAATTTAAAGTCGAGAAAAGATATTTACAGCTGTCGCGTTATCATTTTAAAATAATAAATTTATATAAAAAAAATTAATTTTTTAATAATAAATTTAATTCTTTTTTAAAATAATTACGTAATATTTATACACTTCACAATTATATATATAATTACTTTTTAAAGTTACTGCTACTTCTTGTTCGAAAGTGGAAGTCACCGGTACTGCCGCCTTCTCCAATGTGCCAAAAGGATGAACTTGACCCAATAAGTTGAATTCTTCAGCTAAAAAATGAAGTTCGGTTGAAAAATGAAGATAGGAAAAAATTAATAAATAGGACGAAAAAATAAGGTAAGATAGAAAAATGAAAGTTGGACGAAAAATAAACTAGGACGTAATGAAAAAACAACATAGAAAAAAGGTGAAAAAATATGGTAATGAGTGTAAATGGGAATTCATTGGGTGTGGCACGGCTTATCTGGACCAATCAAACATAAACACCAATGCTTAGAGATGTAACTCGTTTGATTCGATCTGATTTTAGATCAATTTTAAAATTGAACCGATAGACACCAGTTGCAAAATTTTAATAACCAATACGAATTGATTCATCATCAAAACTTTTTGATTTTTTCGATTTCTATTCAGTCTGGTCTGATTTTTCCATCTTACCATTTACATGTCTAGCACTACACAAATTGAGACTTAAGAGATATTCCTCTAATGCTTGTTCTACATATGTTTACCGTTTAAACATGTGACAGTATATAAAATTCCATGTTATATTAATTTTGTATTATAAAATTAAAATTTATATGTTATATTAAATGTTATCTTAAAATTTATAAGATTAACTTTATTTTATATAAAATTTTATAATAATAGACATGAATAATAAGATTCAAATTTTATGTTATATTAATTAGCAATTTAGCATATAATATATATATATACCAATTCAAGCCGGTTCAAACCGATTTTCAAAATATGAAACCAATATCGAACCCACCGATTCGATAGATTCAACCGATTTTTTCTTTTTAAAAAAAAAATTGATATTTGCACTCATTTTGAAAATATAAATAAGTAAATATGAGATACACATAAAAAATTTAATTTTTTAATAATAGACTCAACTATTTTTTAAAAAAAATATGTATCACTTATACAATTCATAATTATATTTAACATTATTCATTTTTTCTCACTCTCCTACCGATGTCGGACTGAAGAGGAACTCTTTCCTGACATGGTATCAGATGTAGTTATCAAAATTTTTTGTTAAGACGCAGATTACTATGTAATTAGGACGACCAACGTAGTCATAATTAAAACAAAACAAAATGCTTGCCCTATTTCTACACCATGGATAATATCTCAGTTCATCCCGAGAGAGACCGAAAATGTAAAATAATATTGTATGATTATCTTTAAAACTAGTTGAAAGAGTTGTAGACATTCGAAAAGGGTTTATATATTTCTTCATAGTATACATACAATTTTCTCTAAGAAAGAATATTATTTTTTTTTATTATGTCACGTACATTTATAAATATCTTTTTAAATATTTGTTTTTTTTAATAGACCAAGCAATCCTCGTAGTCGTTGTAGAGAACCCCAACCCACGCCACCAAGCACACGGGGGGAACTCGAATGCATGAGGCCGGTGGGCTGTGGGCACGATCCAACTTGGAAACAGGGAAGTCCAATTTTGGACCATCCTAACATACAAGACCTGAGATAAGAGATCAGTCCCCATATTTCTGGCTATGGACTGAGCCCTTTGCTTACTACATGATAACTACTGAGAAAATCTTACCAATTTATATGTGAACAGCTAACAAAATAAGCCTTGAAATAAATAGCAGGTCATGTCATGATGTCCTCCTCCACGCCCAATTACATAAGATTGAGGCCTTTAAGTCGGCTCAACCTGCCTGGCGGACAACTTTGGGCTGCACTCCAACTGCTTGTTCTCGGCTCTAAACAAAATATCATATCTTGTAAAGAAGAAAAGGAAAGGAAAGTACTTTGAATATTGGCAACGAGAAGAGGGGTGGCAAACAATTATCTAAAAAAATCTCAATTATTATTTCAAAATGAGTCATGATACTTTGCCCAAATTATTTTTTAAAAGATGCAAGCTTTATTTGTATTAATGACGTCATATTAGTCCTATTTAGAACAGTTACAATGCAAGTAGGGGAAAAAAATGCAAACTTTCCTGTTGACTTTTTGTTGGACTCTCGTTTTCACACCCAGAGTTTCAATGGGGGGCTTCGTGTGTATTATAATTTCTTGCTGTCTGCCGCAATCATGTCCTACCCACTCGTGCAATATTGGGAGGAGGCAAATGGTAGTGGGAAGAGAATGAGAAAAAGATATTGGAGAGGAAAGAAACACTTCAATTCTTTTAGCTCTTTGTTCTTATCGCTCTCTACATAACAAAACCAAAACAAAATAAAGAAAGAGACAACAGAAAAACACACCAGTACCTTTTTGTAAAACTTGCACTCGAGCGTAGGGGTCCGTCCAAGTCCTGTCCTAAAGGAATCAATCAAAAAAGTTTGTGGAATCCATTTTTTCATCCCAGTTTTCTTATACTTAATCATGTCAATTGGTACACTGCAAGTTACGTGATTTTTTCATTTAAGTCGCTACTTTTGTGCATTCTTCTACAGCTAGCTAGGAGAGATAACATATGACATCGATTGACCCCTATATATGCTAGCTAGTGCATGTACGTAGGGCTCAAGTCAAACATGCATTTCCCAGCAAACAAACGAACCAAGAGTGGGCAAAGAATGGGAAAAGAGGGCCGGTCGCACGTCTGATTTGAGTTCAAAGTTAAAGAGCTAAAAGTGAAAAGCAAAAGAATGGGAATGGGGGACGTTTGCACGTCTAAAAGGGGATGCGAAGTGAGCCCCTTTTCTCACAACTTTTGACCAACTGAATAATAATATATATAAGTTTCAAATATGCAAGTCTAACTTCTATAAAAATGTGAATTCTATTGTGAAAAGGCCTTGTGAAAAACTCTTCTTCTTCTTCTTCTTTTTGTTTTTTTGGACCCAAGTTTTTATAAAAGGTTGGCACAAAACTTATGCATTTGGAGTTTTTTCCGTACGCTACATATAATTTCCATATTTCCTTAGGAAACTCAGAAAGTAGTCGAGAAAGAAAAGCCCACTCAAAGCTTCCATCTAGTTTATTACACCTGTATTTCACGTGTGGATCGGAGACATTCTTAGTGCTTCTTTAGTCTTGCAAAAACTTTCTTTGAGAGATCCACTCACGACGTTAAAGGGCATCTCAAAGTCAAAAAGATTCCCACAAACTCGATGGTTCTTATCTTCTATTCAGTAATCACCAACAACGTTTGATTCTTTTCAATTAATCAAACTTACAATAGATGTTTTAAACTAGTTCACTCCATTACGAAGTAGTAAAGAGAAAAAAAATGAGCAATGGATCCTAGTTTCAAGTACAAGCACCGTAGCAAAGTCAAAGGTGATTATGAGTAATTACTATGATTGGAAACTAATGTCATGCTCTGTCATCCAATGTTCTGTCCTATTCGATTAAGATCCTCTTGATCTTTGGTTAGAAAATGCTTGAACATAATCAGATGACTAGAGTGGTGATAGGAACTATAAGAGAAAAAAGTAAAACAAAAAATAAAATCAATTATACACAATACAAAGTTTATGCAGTTCGGCAATGAGACGTCTACGGACCATAGAAAATCTTATTTAGATGATAATTAAATATATAGGGTAGCGGTTATATAAGGTTGGATACAATATATAATAAACCCTAATTAGTGAATTGGGTCGGATTAAGAGTAAAAAATGGACTTCATTGAGATTTCACTAAAAAAACTTTGGTGGATCATTGTCAAGTTATGTCATCAAAATCAAATCAAGCTGCCACAAACAAATTAACATTACAAGAAAACTGCTTATTTGTGGCTAATTATTTTTTGTGAAATGACTATTTTTTGTTAAAATAAGTTTGTTTTTTTAATAAATAGTTATTCTTGTCGCGAACAATTCATCACAAATTGTCAGTTTTCTTGTAATGTAACCAGACTCACATAGAAGCCCTACAAGTGGCAGCATCCAAAAATTACTCTTAAGTGAAGATGCACACGAGTAACAACGCTCGAGACTCACGCTCGCCCCAAGTGACACTTACAAGTATGTGAGTGATGCTATGGATTGCTTCCATGCCGAGCAAATTGGACAATTAGCAACCACATCACAAAACTATATCCTCCTTTGAGATCAGTCTTTCAAAAATATTACAATTATCCACATCATATTGCTCCTCAAGTAGTTTGAGAGATAGTAATTTATCCATCACTGATGATGAAGATTATTTTATTAATTAAAAATTAAAAAAGGACAAAACTTCTTTACCATCTTAAACTTTTAGAAATATATACACAATACATACAAAACAACGTCGTATCAACACATTTTCATTGAAATAATTTGAGTGCACAGCTGTCTTCTGTCATAAGACTAAAGCACGTACGTACGTGAAAAGCACTAGGGTCCCCTCTCGAATGTCTGTCTTTCATTCCTTCAAATAATTAATTGCAGGCCAGCCTATCCATATCTCTAATTAATCTTATAAAATTATTAAATATTTCCAAAATAAGCATGATATTATATCTTTCTTCATCACAAAATTTTATAACGTATAATATTTCATTTTTAATGACATGACATCTTGCAATAAAATCAGAATATTTCATATATATCCGTCCATTAGTCGTGGTGGTGCCGGCATTAATTCATTTGACAATTAAGCTTGATATATGCAGGTAGGACGTTGGAATTTGCCATTAAAGTCACATAAATGACACAAAGAAATGGAACACATATCACTCCATAGATATATAGTAAATTAAGCAGCAGGTACAGCTAGCTAGCATTGATCGATAAAATTGCTGTTTCATGTACACAATATGGAACTTTTGGGTCTGAGTAATTAAAATATTGGCAATGGGTCCTGAGTCAGGTTGTCAGCTGGATGGCAAGGCATTAACTCCAAAAATTGCCCTTTATCTTCCGGATCTAGGTAGCCCCATTACGTTATGTTATTGTTATACCTCGACCCCATTTCTCTTTTATCCTTTGGTCCTCCCCATTCATCAATGGCTCCACCTTTGATAAGGATCCCCTCCTTTTTTGACCACTGAAAAATAGATATCATATTTGGAGTCCTCTTGAATAATTATGCCCTGGCCTTCGACTAGGTACCGGACCTTTGACAAAGTCCTAAAACCCCAGCTCTGGTCTATTTATGTCACGAAGATTGAAAATATGGCTTCTCTTCGTCACATAAATTCAAGATATTTGCAGCATTGAAAAGACTGACGGCCGGAAGTGAAATATGGGTATGCTATCACATTAAACTGGGAGAATTAATTGTTAGCTTTCTCAGCTCCATTGGTGTGTTTTAATGAAATGGACAAGCTGGATGTGCACTGAATTTAGTGCTGAGTAGACAGGTGAAGACCCCATCTATAGCTAGCTGTGGCAATTTGCCAATTAATGGGGCGAGCTGGTTTTAACCATAAGGCTCTTGTGTAGACTATATATGTGTGGCATGAAATTAGAATAATGTCAAATAGGACGAATTGCCAGTCCAAGAATGATATTTCTCATCAATTAAACTAATCATATTACTCATGAAAACTCATCAAACGTTGTGCATAAAAAAC
Organism: Carya illinoinensis; assembly: GCF_018687715.1. Lineage (NCBI taxonomy): Eukaryota > Viridiplantae > Streptophyta > Magnoliopsida > Fagales > Juglandaceae > Carya > Carya illinoinensis. Next base: position 37,176,601 of record NC_056761.1, read on the forward strand.
TGTGCGGGTGAAAAACAGCCTCTTTTTGTCTGGAAATTTAGCTGTGGATATGACAAATGAGGGATGAAGACTGCATTAATTTGCCGAGAAGTGGGAGTCCCTTTTTCGGCGTGCGAGGGCTGAGTCGCCAACTTGAAGTTGTGTCGTAAACCAGGAAGGAAAGTACCATCTGTGTCATTTATTGGTTATAATGATGCAAGAGCTACCGTCTACGGAGCAGTGTGGGCAAAGCGCCAATTCCACAGTCGTTCACATGCGTTTGTAAGCATAAAGCCAGGCAACTGACGTTTCCCCTTCTACGTACTAGGACTGATTATTAACTACTTTCAATAGATTTCCGTGTCTCTCATATTTTCGTTGTTCACATCTCTCGCACTCAGCACTCATCAAACTTGGAGGCTCATTGCTGGATTTACGTCTCCTCAAAACATGGGGCCATCCATCATATGCCAGCTTTATCGAATCACGCAACTTTTTCGGAAGCACTATTGCCATTTTTCATGTTAAAAGTTTGTGGTAAAGTTTAACGATTCCAAGTTTAGCTAAATTATTATTCATTACTTCTTATGATATTTAGATTAGTATTTAAGTTATGTTTAGACAGTGAGTTGAGAAAAAAATTAAATAAAATATTATTAAAATATTATTTTTTAATAATATTATTAATTTAAAATTTTAAAAAGTTAAATTATTTATTATATTTTATATAAAAATTTAAGAAAATTATAATAAAAAAATGAGATAAAATGAAATATTTTTACTATCCAAACATGATAGTATTAAGTTATTGAATACTTATAAACGAGTGAAGCCGTAAAAAAAAAAATATTAATACCATCAGATCAATTTCAATCGAATAAATCATTATAAAAATTAGATGCGTGATGAAATATTGGAATTTAATTTGGGAGTTAAAACTTTAACAAAGTCAGTATCCAACAATAATAAAACTTTCAGAGCAATGGTTATGGATTTAATAACAATCCAGCTATTCATTCACATAAAACAGTGGCCATCCCAACAAAATTAGAAAAAATTATTTCTTAAATTTCAAGGGATAAAAATACAATCCAATATAATTCTTTTTGTTTGGGGCTTTGTTAGATACAGTCGGCAAATGCAGTCGGCGTGCAGTCGGCTGTACGGAATGAATAAAAAAAATTATAAAAAAATTATTTTATATTCAGGGAGACCTACATGAATAAAAAAAAGTTATAAAAATAATTTTTTTTTTCATGTAGGTCCCGTATTAATTCACTTTTTTCTCCACGACTGCACGCCGACTGCATTTGCCGACTGCAAAAAGTATTTCTCTTTTGTTTAATCCTATTAAGTTTCCTCTATGTAGCCTTCCATGTCACTTCCCTCATATTTCAATTACACAATGAGGGAGCGAGAGGCTTATATAATATATATACCATTTTCCTCTTTAACTCTGTCAAATCTATATATCTAGTTTAATCATTTTCATGCACAGCCACCATGAGAGCTAATGCTAGTTGTATTTGTGTGTGTTTTTTTTAACTTTCTTTTACATGTTTTTTTCTAACACTTAAATTTTTTTTTTTTTAAATATCACAACATTATTTCAAAACACTTACTTAATTATTAAGTAAAAAAATTAAAGAAAAAAGCCCAACAATAGCCCGAGAGCTACCAGAGGACTCTCCAACATTTTCCTTTCATGAAAGATTCTTTTCCCCCACCCTCATTGACACTCCGAGTACATATATGAGGTGTGGTCCTGCTCACCTTTCCTCTTCTCCAACACCACCATCCTGCCCACCAAGATCCATTTTCACAAGATCATTTCGTTAATATAAAAAAGCTTTATAATTTATATGTCATAACAACCCATATCAATTTTCGTGATTATTTTTATAAGATATGATCATTTCTAACTACCTTTCCATGCTCCCCAATGTCCTGCTCCATCATCTCCATGCATTTTTGGTTGCCATCCTGCCATACCTTGAACCTCCATGACACCCTTCTTGATCATGCACATGGTCACTCTCTAGCAATGACCATCCATGCTTTGAATTGCAAGCTTAGAATCACCTTGCGATAATTTCTACTTTCAACATGAACAATATTGTCTCTCACACCATTCTCTGTCAGTATATTTACCTTGGGTGTCTACTCCATTATAGAAAGCTCTTGATAGATAATTTATCAGGCAACTCATTCATGTGATCCTGTTTGTTGTTGATCTTGTATTAGGTTGTCATTAATCTTGTATATGATCAGAGCTTTTCCCACCCTTATAACTTTCTCAGTTTAATGTAATAAATCTGAAAAACTCCATTATTAAGCTGGCGTGTACTGTGTAGAACATATTTAATAAAGTGTTTACATGATCATATAATTTAATTTTAAAGATAAATTTTAAAATTTGAATCTTATAAATTAAATCTTAGACGTGAGTGATCTTCTCTACACACTTACTTAAAAAAACATCCTATGATCAGGCCGTTAACTTAGGGGTAGTTAACTTATGTATTACGTTAGTCCGGATCATGAGTTGGACAATCACCTTATAAAAAGACACATATACGTTAATTCAAACCAAACCCTACCTGACAATTGGAATTTTGTGTGCATATGATGTCAAATGTTCATTGGATTTAACCCCTTAATTTAGAATGCGTGACAACTCACCATATATTAATGCCTCCCATTTAAGACCTAATTAAGCAACCGCCCAAAAAGTATAACGTTAATAATTTCTTGATGGCCAACATTTTATTTTAGTAAAAGTGTATATTAAGTTCCAATTGAATCATAATTTGATAGGTTCGTGATAAGGATACTCTAATATTTTTATTCAGTGCGTCACGCCTATCTAGATATAATAGAGATATCAGGTAAACATAAAACTATTCAAAAATGAGATGATATTATAAAGTACTTCACATGATATATTTATCTGGATCGATGATCTCACTAAAATTAGATGATTGAATTTGACGGAACAATCTTAAATCATATATACTAGGATTAAAGTGGAACATGGTACAAGCTGCTGGCCTCCCCATAGATAGAGAAGCAAAATATTCAACTTGTTTTTGAAACCGCAGCATATGAATCATGAGCATGATTGAGCAGTCTAGAAAGAGGCCCCACAGTCGAGTCAATTCCAATTTGCTGGTCCGAGTTTGGTGGGGTATGATAATTAAATTAGCTGGGGTTAAAGTCACAAGCAAGGAAATTGTTCCATTTTCAGAGGGTATACATCATAAATGAGTAATGCTGTCGAGTTAGGTAGGTAGTATACAGTTTTTCAAAGAATAGAGTGAAATTTTTCCTTAAAAATATAACTTTTTTCTTATGAACCTTACTTTTAGTAACTAATTTTTAAAAAGAATACGTTATAGCCGGCCCTAATATTCTAGAGAAGAATCTTTCTTCTCTATGTAAGTCCAAGCCGTAAACGACCTTAGGATGGAAGCTTCGGCTCATTGCTCCTTCTCTCTTTTCTATATATAGATGCATTTAGACTTTATTTTTTTCTCTTCTCTTTTAAAAGATGGAGGTTGGATATTTCTATTTATACAGAGTGGTATATTCTCATAACGATTAGGATGGACATCTCTATTGTTACATAGTCTAATATCTCATAAAGTCTTATTATGTGAGAATTTATAAAAATTGAGATAATATCCGTTAAAAAAAAATTACATATGGAGAAGCTCCAAAAAGATTAATAATTTAACTTATAATCTAGATTTTTTTTCATATTTATCAGTTATAGCTGTAACTTCAATTTTATTTAAATAAAATGAAATCTATTTTTTTTTTTAAACTACACGTAAAATTTAAATATTTTTAAATTATAAATATCATTTCTTACTGTAAATATTTCCGTTTACTGCGCATGCAATCATCATGACTCCAGTTAATCAAACCCATTCTGGGGCCATCAAAATCTTAGTACGTATATTTGGTGGTTGAGATATTGCCTTTGTCCAGCTATTGATGTGCATATATAGATGACCATGATCTCTGCGTTGCCTGTAGTACTACTGGAACAGGAGGTCCACCCTATAATCTCTCAAGCAATCTTGCATTCTTTGAATTGCTAGCTGCACCATTTATTCTACCTAGAAGTGTTATTATATATAAAGTATTACACCATATACATTCAACTAATTAATATATGATTTATTATTTTTATATTCTAAATCTCACTCGTAAGTTAATATTGCTTCCCAGCTAATTTCAACACTCTTCCAATTTGGCAGGGTCCCCATTGTGTTCATGTATAATCGGGCCATGCATCTATACATCTTAAGAGTATTGGCATTGGCTTCATTAAAAATCAAGTCAAATATATAAAAGGATGAATATGTGTAAATCAAAACTGCATTAGATTCATCAAATAAAAAATGGAGAGTTTTGAATTACAGTAAATTTATAATTTCCTTCAAATTTAAAGGGTTACTATACACTCATCAACCAATTATTTTATTATATTTTAATTCCCAACTGTTGTACTTTATTTTTTCTCTCTCATTTTTTTCCCCTACAACTTTAGTTTCATTTCAGTTTTGGATTTATGCTCAGCCCCAAGTATAAAATTAAATTATTAATATACCTATAGTTAGTTTAATTGCTAAAAATGAAAAAAAAAATATTATTATTAAAAAATAATATTATATTATTATTTTGATGAATTCAATAGCTAATCCAATGTGGAATTATGGATAGGAAGGTTTTAGATTTATGAAAAACTTGTACTTTTCATCAAATTTTGAAGATAACTTTGATGAAACCAATGTGAATGCTCTAATTAAGGATATATAGCTGCTAACAATAATGTTTGGTTTTAAATTCAGAGAAAACTTAAAAACCAATCCCATTAAGTTTATATAAAATAAATTATATGAAATAAATTATATAAAATAAATTATATAAACCCGCGGAATTGAAATATTTTGAATTAGATTTCTTATAAGTTTTAAATTGGTCAATTACAAGATTAAGAGTTAAGAAGATCAGGAAATTAATATAAATATTAGTACAATCCACTTTAGATGAAACTAACAAAACTTTAACAACAAAGACAGACCCATTTGAATATAAAAAGTATTTCATCTCATCTCATCATTATAATTTTTTTAAATTTATATATAAAATATAATAAAAAATTTAACTTTTACAAATTATAAAATAATAATAATATTAAAAAATAATATTTAATAATATTTTATTTAAATTTTAACTTTTATCTTAAATTACTGTTTAAACCGCATCTTATTCAAGGCAGTCCACGGAAATTTAATTTATATTTTACCATTTCCTTTCAAATGAAATATTTGAAATTCACATGCCATGGAACTGCTCAACCTGAGTGGATCGATTTCGCTGGACGTAACTTCACATGCTTTTCAGTGCATTTGAAAAGGACGTATATGCTACTGCGAATTGATAACTTGAGAAATGACTGTCTGAAAACAGCCATAACTTCAGGCTGAAGATATTACTTGGAACATGTAATATATATGAAAAAATCTTCACAAAGATCAAGATAATATCTTGATTTCATATCATCTTCAAAGTGAAGATGGTGTGAATGACTAGAGGTCTCCTGTATGGACAAATCGCAATAAAGTCCTTTAAAATTAAAAAAAAAAAAAATCTAATTACAAGTATAACTACATATTAATATATACATCAATAAAATATGATTAATCAAAAAGTTAATTTAATTGAAAATAATGTTAATTTAAATTTTAAATATGAAGAAATCAGTATTGATACGCAAATTAATACGCAACTTTACTTATATGTAACAAATCTCAAAATTAAAATACTATCCTTAGAAACTCAAAAAATAAATAAAATAAGTTAAAGCAGTATATGTGAGTGATTATTTGATATTATTTTATATTTTGTCAATTTGGTTTAATTTGATTTTCATAATATTTAAAATATTTACTTTATTTGATTTCAATATAATTTTCTTATAAATAGAGAGTCATACATTATATTGAGTTACAATTGATAATAGTAAAATTGTAACCCTCAAATTCATTATTTCTTCTTCTTTTCTATTGTTTTATATTTTTTTATCATGGTACTAACGCCCTTGGCTAAGAACGCCAAACTCAATCCTATATGTGGATTGTGTCTTTTGAATTTATTCCGCTAGTTTTACCTCTACAAAATTCTCATTGTTGCTCAATTATATTTCGGTTCAACCATGTTTATCCTCAAATCTATGTATTTAGAGTATTTTTATTAGCTATGAGTTTTTTTTTTTTTTTGATCTATTGTAAGGATTTTTTGAAGCCCTAGATCCATTTTTAGCCTTTTAGTTTTAGTCCTATAGTTGACTACGACCATATGCAGCCAATAATCGACTAAATCTTTTAGCCTATTGTTAGCCCTTTGTTGGGTTTTAACTTTGGCCTATTATCAATCCATTATTAGCAACATTTCCGTATTTGATATTCCAGTTGACACTCACGTCATCACTAACGATATTTTTATAATTTTTATCGATATTCAATCAATGGATATAAATGCTACACTCAAGTTTCAAAATTAAAATTTTAAAGTTTTCTACCTTGATCGATTTTAAGGGGAATATTGGAGATAATATCAAAGAAAAAATTAGAGTTAATATTAATTTAATTTAATTTTAATAATTATCAAAACGTACAGTTTGATTTGATATTATCTTGATTTGATTTTTATAATAATTTATTTATTTATTTTATCTCATTTCAATGTAATTTCTCTAAAAAGATGTATTTATGCATTGTATTTAATCATAATTAACAATAATAAAAGAAAGAGAAATTGTAGTTACAATTTCTAAGTGAGGATTGCATGTGCATGCTTTTTATTAAAAGAGAAAAAACATCATTTTAGAATGGATATTTTTATAATTTTAAAAAATTTTAAAAATAAAATTACCTAAACCTACGTTGCAATACATAGCATTACTCAATCTGTATATAACATTAGACATTCTAATAAAGTTTATTTTCCATTTCCAACATTTGTGCTGCTAAGTGTTGTGAATCATTTTGGGGGAACCCAAACAAGTTATCAAATTTAGCAATAATCAAACAGCTGAAAAGGTTGAACGTACATATATTTTGCAGGAATTCTTCTCCCTTTGATCTCGATCCGTATCATTTTATTTATCAATAGGTTTGATTTTTGAGGAGCTGAATGGAAGCAGAAAGGTTAGCCTTGAAACCAAACACATCGGAGTCAGTCAGGGAATTTTTGGATCCCAAACTATCAATTTGTGCTAAAAGACCATAAGCGAAGGGCATGAAGTTTTGAACTAAATATATAAAAAATCGAGGAAAAAGTAATAAATAAATAAAAAAAAGAGTCAAATGTTATTATGGTATCAGTAAATTCTAGTTGCATAGCGAAAAGGAAGAGTCAGGTCCGAATTCAAACTCTCTGCTTTGACACTATATAAAATCACCATTGAAACTCAAAGCTCATTACAAAAGTCTTGAGTTTGAATCTGATTATACATTCTATCTTATATAATTAAATATTTTATGTGTTAGACTAACTCATTAAGTAAGAGTCTCACCCACAAGTAAGGGGAAGTATTAATATATAAAATAAATAATAAAAATCTTTCTATTCTTATTAATTTAAGCGTTTGAGATAAGTGGTAATTCCACAAAAATATGCAATATGTTGTGGTTTAATATCAAGTTGCAAATTAGACATCTAAGAAATGAAAAATAAAAAATTTCCAAATCTTTTAAAAAAGTTCTTATATGACACAGGATTTGCAACAAGTAGCAAATTAATCGCACATAACATGACATACTAGAGGTGCAAATTGGATAGAATCGCCTAGCTAGGGAGATTCAACTTGTAGCATAATAGTTTGACAACTAAGGATATGTTTGGGGTTACGTTAAGTGTTTTAAAAAATGTTTAAATATTTTTAAAAATTTTTTAATAAAAAAATTAAATCGTTTCGATATTATATATTAAAACACTTTTAATCTCAAATATATTAAAAAGTACATTTGAAGAAAAACATCAAACGTGATTTTTGAGATAATGCAAAACGTACATAATTTGAATTTTAAAAAAGACTGTCAATGGACAAAAATATCTATACAATTTTAAAATAATTATAACTTTCAAATTTTTAAAAATATGGTTATAATTTTTAAAAATTTAAATAATCGTCATTTCTATTTTAAAAAATATTTTTTTAATTTATTTTTAAACAAACATAATATATTTAAAAGTATTTTAAATATATAATTATTAAATAATAAATAATTTTTTAATAATAAAATTTATTATTTAAATTATAAATTATATTTTTTACCCAAATCTTGAACATGCCCTAAATTAGCCAAGCATATGACTTGAGCCAATTGCGAGGAGGTAGCACTTTTCAGTGCTCTATTGCACTATTCCCAATCATGACATTTGCCAGAAAATTGGTACGTGAAAAGCATTCGAAGAAAGGCCACATCCATACTGGATGGGACATCAATGCTGCAGCTGCATGCTAGATCTGGGTAATAAATTGTTTTGTTCGCCAGTCATGATTACTTTAGTAATTAGTGGCATTCAGCAAGACATGTAAATTACTATAAATTATAGTAAAAAGAAGTGTCAAACAAGTTTTAAGGATATTTTATTGTATTAACAAACATTTAACATGGTGCTTTTTTGGGGGAAGATCGAGTACTGATGAGAGAAATTATATCACAGGGTTCTTCCTACCCCCACCAATCAAAAAAGATTCTATAGAGTAGAGAAAAAGGAAAAGGAAACAAAAGTGGAGGCAATAAAGATGAAGAAGAAGTAGAAGAAGCCTCTCTCCCAGCTCAACACTTTCACTTTATTTGTTGTTTCTTTACCATCTATTATCCAAGCACCATCATAAGACATTTTGTTCTAATACGAACACCTGGGAGAAACTTTTTGGGGATCTGGAATTGGAATACCCACAAGCTATCACTTTTGGTTCCACTCAGAGCTGTTTTCTCTCTAATCAACTTCTTCTTTGTTCCTTGCTAATAAATATGGATCGTATTTTCATGATTTCGAAGCTTAGTTGATTGTTACAGATCAACAAGCACTACGGCATCCGAATCAACCGTCATGCTGATGCATGCACTTGGGCGGGGCCATGCATCCCCATGCTGCTTATGAGAGATTTGGGACCCAGCTTGTTGATGTGCCAGCCATAGACATTGGGAATTGTTCCCTTCAAAACTGTGAGATCAGATAAACTCGTAACGCTGTTCTTAGTAGAGCGTGTACGTACATACTGCAAAACCAAAAAGAAGAAGGCGCATGCAGCACATGCAACACGTCCCTTGCATGCATGTTAAATTTGTGTGTAAGCTAGGTTTTGCTTATTTTCCGATTGCATAAATTCCATGTGGCTAAAGAAACATAAAATGTTGGGAGAGAGAGAGAGGGGGGGGGGGGGGGGGGGGGGGGCAATGTACGTAAGGAATAGGGGTAACTTGACACAGTATTAAAAGATATATAAGACATATACGTACTCTATTTTATTCTTTGGTGGAAACTCAATAATACCTTGTCAAATGAAGTAAAATTCCTTAATGACGCTAGCTTCGCAGTCATGTGATTATGCAATATGCCATTTGAAAAGTTGACTTGATATAAGTTTGAACAACTATATATATATATATATATATGTTCTCCTTGATTATCACCAGTTCAATCATAGGAGAGAAGTGCATTTCACATGGGAAATACCAATCATTTTCACATGTTGAGGAAAACCCTCAATTAATAGAACCTTCATCAATAAGTTATTGCAAAGAAAAAGCCTTTTTCTTTTTGCTATATAGCTCCTAACAAACATGTATCATGCCGTGCATAAGCCTGATCATACGTCAAAAGCAAGCAATATTATTGCAGATATTAAGATAATTAGCTACATATCAAAAGCAATTAAACAGGCCTTTTTCGAGAATGAGGAATTCTTAAATTACAAACAAAATTTTACGAAAAAAATAAAAAACCCCTTCCTCTTATAACTACAGCGTGTATGCCTATATATTTAGGTTTGAGTTTGGAAGTTTAAAAAGTGTTTTTAATAGTTTAAAAACGCTTTAGACACATGTTTACTAAATAGTAAACAATTTTTTAATAGTAGAACTTTCTACTGGCCTTATTTGATTGCAAGATTCAGCTGAGATTAACTTAGTTTAATATAATTTTAAACTGAGTCTAAAATCTAAACACCCAACTCTCAAATTATTAAACTCATATCAATTCAAAATCTCCTTAAGCATAAGAACCATGACATTTTTCAACTCAACACATCTTTACATGTGGGATCTACAACTTTTTTTAATTTCTCATAAATAGTATTAAACTCATCTTAATATCAAAACACATTTAAACTTATTTTAGATGGGCTCCACATAACTCACTACTATTTATAAAGAACTTAACTCAATTCAGCTTAACTCAACATCTAAATGCAGCTTAAAACTCTACAATTAAATGCTCTACTATAAAAGACTCTATCACCTCCCGCAATCCCAAACAAGCGGTACATTTCACGGGATTCGTTACTTTCATACACAGCTGGCCTAAAATTCAAGAATCATGTCTCAATCCAAATTCAATCTACTTTTACATATATATGGAGTACGTAGTACTGTGAACATGGAAACTTAAAAGGGAAGCAGAGTGAGCGATCCATTTATAGCTTTGATGGTTCGACTGATCCTACTCCTGTGCGTGGCTATATATAATGCGCGTGTGTGGGGGGGACCTTAGGGTTTATATATAGTTTGGTACATTAAATATTAGATGGAAGAACCTGATCATCACCAGTCATGAGGGGGTCCATACTATTACTACCTAGCTAGCAGTACTGGTTCGTCTCTTATCCGAATTCGCTTTATCTGTGTGGTCATTTATCACCAATTGTTAAAGCGTAATATTCTTCCTAAGCTGTAAAATATAAAGCTTTGGATCCTTAACTACCCATTTCCAATCTTCATAAATAATATTCCAAATTACTATACCCTTTTGTATTTTTCGATTTTCTTTTGGGTGGATAGAAGTACTTTGTTGGTTATAGTATGAAACCCAATTATGGACTTTACTTCCTCACTTTTCTTAGCTCTTTCGCCACCAAAATGTTGAGAGATCGTCAATATTGGTATAATTTCCCTATGCTAGCTACCAATTAATTATGAGTTGCATGCATGTCTTCTCTATGCATGTGTAAATAACCCGCAAAATTAGTTGAGCTAGAAGAGGATGTGATCAAAGCTCTGCAAACAAGGGCATAACTCCTCTTTGGGATAGCTAGCTAGCTAGCCAGGTAATTCTGTTGGCATGGTTGCATTGAATGTGTTCCCTTAGTGTTAGGTATATATATATAAGTACTGTCTCTACCAATCAACACGAACTTTAATTTTTGAATCAATATCTATCCTACAAGAGTATGTTTCACTCTCTCATAAATGCTTTACTTCAATGATCTCCATTATTTTCATTGTTACATAACTGATCATCAAGATCAAGTTTTACTTGATTTCCAAAAATCACTCTTCAGGCCGGTGAGAGTTATGTGAATGATTTATTGGATAAAGTATCTACACCGAAAAGGGCAGTAATTATGCGGTTTACCGACTAAAATGAATAATGATATATACAAGTCTAAAATGACAAGTCTCGCATATTCATTTTATAAAAATAAATGGACAACACCATGAAAAAATGTAAAAACAAACTCATTTTTTATGATAGAGCTCAGTACTTTTTACAGAAGGCTTACGCAAGTTTTGTCTATAGCATTACTCATGATAAAATTGATAGTAAATTTAACACCAATATTGCACCGACACGTGGCTATTTTCCTACTAAAAAGACAGTTTGCGTCTTTAGGTTGATTTACTCATGAACCCAACTCAAAACCCTAATGCTAGATCTGCTTCGATCTGCGTTTCTATATTTTAGAGGGATTCCTTTGCTTTATAAATGCGCTTGATCCAAAAGGAAGGCATGATGCATGCATGCTTGCTCCTACAAATTAAAGTACTCCTCCACTAAATATTTTTATTATAATTTAATAGCTCCCGGGATGTTCTGAATAATTTAAAGTTATTGATAAATTGCTCTTTTTGAGAGGAAGAAATTAAATGCCAATTAAGAATTCAACGAATTGAAGGCACCTCAGCTTTAATTAACTAGGGCTATACATGAATATATATATATATATATATTAAAATTAAAGTGCTACATATACGTGTGTGTATATATATATATAAATAATTTTTTCGTTGCAATAAATTGATCATAAAAATCTGTTTTTTTTGTAATATACAAAGAGATCATTACATATGTGGCTCGCTGCTTACTTCAAAAAATATATAGAATTACTATTGTCTTTAATTTGTTAATAAGAAAGATCAAATTAAGTAATTAAACTCTAGATAATAAAACATGAAAAACATGAATATAATGGTCGGGTACTGTTGCTGTGCCGTCGTAAAGAGGGAGCACTGGGGTGGAAAACATTCCGAATTTTGATCCACATGATGCATGAAAAAGGGATGTTAGTGGTGTCCAAATCCATTCCCTAATCATTACTTCTCCCACTAAGCCCCTCCCCCATGTACAGTTTAAGTACGCACTACAACCATGCGCTTAATTATATTAATGTTTTTACATAAATTCAAGGGTTAGGTATACTCATGTAATACCATCTAAATTTCATTGGTTTTATAAAAATAAAGTTCTTCGTCATATGAATATTCGAGTTTTAATAACATTTACAATTAGATAATTAGATACTTCCGTCAATCTTTTCTTAGAAGGTTAGTAGGAAAACAGAACTGCTAGATACAGTCGGCACATGTAAGCGGGATGTAAACGGTTATACGGAATGAATAAAAAAAAGTTATAAAAATAATTTTTTTTTCATGTGGGTCCTATATTAATTCATTTCTTTCAAAGTGACTGTATACCGCTTGCACAACCACGACTGCAAATATCATTTTTCGTAGGAAAATTGCAAGATGATGATGTGACATCGATCATTTGGTCATATGAGAGTTGTAAAAGGGGAACTCCCTAGCATTTTTTTTTTCTTTTATTTAAGTGCATTAATACAAAGAAATTACATTTAATTAGTATACAGAGAAAGAGATGAAGGGGCTTCTAGCAAGTTATAGCCAAGTCTTTCATAAGTAAAAAAGGCTTTTTACTATAAGAAAAAATAAAAATTTATGATAAATTATAGGCGATGAAAATGACTATTTGTAACGAAAATATATTCATTTTCACAAGAAATAATTTTAAGAGAGACAAAAAAAAAATTGATACAAGGTTTCCATACGTAGTCAAAAAATTCAATCCGAAGTAATACTAAAACTTGAAGGATCCATATTTGTTGGTGTAATTTTTTAGCGTGGCCAGATCTCAACAATACAGTCAATTAACCAACGATGATGACTTGAGTGTTGATATGATGCTCGAATACTTATTTATGAAATAAATAATAAATAAAATATATAAAATGTAAATAAAGAGAGAGTCACCAAAATTTACGTGGTTTAATATAAAAGCATACGTTCACATGTCATAATTATTTAATTTATGTGGTTCATTTAGGGCCAAAATTCACTATATTTAATGATTTTACAATTTCTTTTTAGCTCCTGTAGCTCTCAATAAAACAAAGAAAAATATGGTTGAATGGGGTTGAACAAGATGCTTTCTAGAGAGAGAGAGATGCTTTCTAAAGATTTAACTATTGATTAAAAAATCTTCGACTGTTAGATACTATTAGATGGTATCCAAAAGAGAAGGATGAGCTTAATTATCCAGTTCGGTTAATAAGTTAGATTTAGATAGTGAGTTGAGATGATATAAGTTATAATAAAAATTAAAAGTTAAATAAAATATTATTTTTTAATATTATTATTTTATAATTTGAAAAAAGTTGAATTATTTATTATTTTTTTATATTAAAATTTTAAAAAAATTATAATAATTAAATAAGATGGCGGTCATATGATCAGAATGGTAGGCTTCTAGTTACGAGATTAATTAATTGATGCAAAAGAGTTATAACATCCTTTTCAATAAAGGAAAAATAAATTTATATAGATATTTGAAGTCCTAGTGCATGCACATATGCTCATTTTGAAAAAAAATAAATAAATAAATTAGTAAATTTAATTGAGAACTACAAGAATTGCATGAAACAACTTGTATATTCTATAAGTGTATCTAAACAACTTGTATATATATATGGTGTTGATAGAGAATGAGTAACAATTAGAACATAACACTATCAAATAATTAATTCTCGGATAAGAGGGAGAGTGTTGATGGAATGAATGTCAGAGGAAAATGAAAATGAAAGGAATGAAGGGGAAATTAAATTCCCGGAGCAATTGACGGAGCATTAAGGGGTTTCTCTAAAGTACTCTATACGTAATTATGGTCAATGCAAATGGATAGGGAGAATCAGGTTCCGAGGCAGAAATTAGAAGAGGTTTCGGGTAGAGATAGATATGAAATAATTTTTAAAATTTGTTGTAATATTTCTTTTCAAACATAGTTAAAATATATTTTTTTTTAATTTTTAATTTTTTCATTTAATTATTACTTAAGTCTCGTTTGCTTTTACATATAAAATGAAAGTTAAATAAAATATTACTAAAATATATATTTTTAATATAATTATTATTTTACATTTTAAAAAAATTAAATTATTTATTATATTTTATTCATACTATTTCCTAACTTTATAATATTTTTTCATACATTTTATCTATTTTTTTCCTTTAACTCAACTTATTTCACTATTATTAATGTCCAAACTAGCACACCCTGCAATATTAATCCCGACCCAACAAATATAGTAGTTTTTTAATATTACTTTCGTTATTAATATTTAGAAATAGAACTCTAAATTAAAGAATAAAGTGGAATTTATTTGTTTGAAGTAAAATAATTTATACAGTCTTAAATTATGTAAGTTGATATATTCTCATTGAAAAAAAAATATGTAACTCGTATAAAAGAAAAGCTAAATTTTTATGATAAATTATTTTATTTTTTTTTGCATAGAACTTTTACTCCTTATAATTATATATAATATTACTGTTATTTTAAATTTAGAATCCTTTAAGGTAAAACGTTATAATTATCTTAAATTTTTATATAATATAATAAATAATTCAACTTACTGAAATTTTAAAATAATATTAATATTAAAAAATATTATTATAATAATATTTTATTTAACTTTTAATTTTCATTTTAATTCATTATCCAAAAGAAAGTTAAACACATGAGTTATCTGAAGCCCAACAATGAGAGTTGGGTGTGCCGCCTAGTACATTTAGATATATTTTTTTTATTGTTTTCATATTTTTTAATATATGAAAATATTTTTAAAAATATAAAAAATATATTAAAAATCACTTTCCTTAATTATTAAATAATAAAATAAATAAAAAAAATTTATGAAACGGTCAAATAAAACGGTAACAAATAGGCGGCATATTAACTATTTTTATAAACGCATATCTCCAACTAACTTCATTAGTTTACAGATGACCTCGACGTCGAAAGCAACATCGTTGAGCGGGTTTTTTGGGGCTATAAAAAGATGTCCGTGGCATTATTGGGTTCTCACTGATGAGAACAACGTCCCAGTCACTTTGCTCTACTACTCAACTGCTTTCTCACCAAACGGAGACCAGCACACTCGAATCGGGAATTTGGAATTCAGGGAATTCGTCTCTCTAACCTTTTCCTTTTTCTCTTTTTAAGGGAGGGAGAGAGAGAATTTCAGAGGAGAAGAAAAGACCTGCCCTAACCTCGTTTTGGTATTGTTTATATATATAGAGAGAGGGGGTCTGAACTTCGAATAGAATCAAAAAGGGTCTTTTTCTTCTTCATTCGCAAACACCCTCAAAACAGCTTCAGAGATTTTTTCTGCTTTTGAGGTCTCGCCGTCTTTTGGGGCTTCCGCACTGCCATTTCTCTGTGGAAATTGGTGGCGCATTGAAAGCGGAGCTTTTATTGAGCTGAGTTTGGTTCTAATTAAACGCGCAGAGACCCAGATTTTGCCCCCATTATTTCGACGCATTTAAGACTCTCTCTCCCGCTGCGAAATCTTGCGATGAAGAATTCTTATTGCCCTGCCTTCAACCGTACCGCCAACCTGCACTCGTTCTTTCTCTGAAGCCACTAATTTTGTCATTCTGAAAACAAGGGCAAAAGGTGATAATACTGTCATTTTGTGTGGAGGACAGATCTGTGGTTACTTAATCCTCTAGCGAAAGAGACCTCTCGAGGAAGGAAGTTGAAAGTGCTACTGAGTTTGCGTTTCCTTTTTGGTTATCTCTCTGCAGGCTTGTTAGTGAGAAACATGTTACGATTCTGCTCCTTTGCTATTTTCAAGTTTCTTTTCTTTTTTTCCCTTCGTCTGTTTTGGACTGTGTGGAAGATAATGTTTTTTCCTTGTTTTAAGTGCGGAAGGAGTTTTTCTGATAGTTTGGATCTGGGGTCTTACTGGCTTTCATTTTCGGGGGCTGCGTTAGATGGTAGATTTTTGTCTCATTTACTGTCTTTTATATGTTTCAGATCTACAGGGATTTCGACGTTGCCTTAGGAGAAAAACGGAGACAATGTTGCCTCAGAGGCAAGCAGAGGAAGCCATAGTCCCCAACATTAGTGAGACAGAGCAGGAGGGAAAAGATGAAACGGTTGCGGAAGAGCATTCTGTGTTTAGCGTCAAGAGCATGCTCTGGCATGGTGGCTCCGTCTGGGACGCCTGGTTCAGTTGCGCATCCAACCAAGTAAACGCATCAGCAAAAACAATTACGAAAAACTATATAGAGAGAATCGATTTTTAACATACTGATATTTGTTCTAAACGGATAACTAAATTTTGGTCCTTTTTGTCTGCAGGTTGCTCAAGTGCTCTTAACGCTACCTTACTCGTTCTCTCAACTGGGTATGTTATCGGGGATCTTGCTTCAAGTATTCTATGGAATGATGGGAAGCTGGACGGCTTATCTGATTAGCGTACTGTATATAGAGTACAGAAGCCGGAAGGAAAAAGAAAATGTCAGCTTCAAGAACCATGTGATACAGGTTGGTTTTGCTTCTCAGAAGCATCAGCATCACTTATTCCTAATCAACCAAAAACATCTAGCTAGGGGAAGAGATAAAAATTCAGATTACTGTAGCCCAACCCTTTAGTCCAACTATATACCTAAAAGCACGCTGCTTTCGATTGCAGTGGTTTGAAGTGCTTGATGGCCTACTGGGTCCTTACTGGAAAGCAGTGGGGCTTGCTTTCAACTGCACTTTCCTTCTATTCGGCTCTGTGATACAGCTTATAGCCTGTGCTAGGTAAGATCTTTAGTAAAAGTTCTCTCTCGCTCTTTTCGGTTAAATCTGATCTGGGTTTTGTTGGATATAAACTAATATTTGTTTCTTCCTGTTGAGCACAGTAACATATACTACATCAACGATAATTTGGACAAACGGACTTGGACCTATATTTTTGGTGCTTGCTGTGCTACTACAGTGTTCATACCTTCATTTCACAACTACCGGATTTGGTCTTTTCTCGGCCTTGGAATGACCACCTATACAGCTTGGTACTTGACCATAGCTGCTTTTGTTCATGGTCAGGTAAATAAAACCGAGGTACCCTTATGTCTCCAGCCCTTTCGACTGTCTTTCAGGAACATAAATCTTGAGGTTATTGCAGGTACCGAATGTGGAACATTCCGCTCCAAAAAAACTAGTGCTATACTTCACCGGAGCCACCAACATACTCTACACGTTCGGGGGCCATGCTGTCACTGTGTAAGCCCATACTACTCTTCTTTTACTTGTTTCTACACGGCTTCTGTCTGCAGCTTTTGCGGCCATCTCGGTGTTGGCGAGAGCGAGACATATTTTTATATTACAAATATTATGCAATCTAGTTTTGTTTGCTCGGAAACTTTACCCTTCGCACCTTTTCTCTAGGCAACATGCGCTGTAAAATGTCTTACTTTCTAGTTTAACCGAATGCATTGAAGTTTTTAACAAAAAGTAAACTATATTCGTAACATGTCCTTTGACAATTACAGTATTTTATCTCATTTTATTTAATTATTATAATTTTATAATTTTTATAAATTTTAAAACATAATAATATTATAAAATAATATTACAGTAATGTTTTATTTAATTTTTAATTTTTATCTCAATTCATCTCATTTTAACTTACACTTCAAACGTTTGTCTCCTCGCCTTTACCCGTAAAATAACTGCCGTGTCATTGTATAACAAATATTTCAAATGAAGCAATAAGAGTATTAACAAGTGTTCCTAAGTTTTCACATGACCCTTTAATAGCTGTTTTGGGGATTAATGCTGATGATTATTACTAAGCCATCCTAGATTTACGAGAGCCAAAACTGATTCTAATCAGCGATTTCTGGAAAAATAAATGTTTTCAGGGAAATCATGCACGCCATGTGGAAGCCCCAGAAATTCAAGTACATATACCTAATAGCAACTCTATATGTTTTCACACTAACCATTCCCTCAGCGTCTGCTGTTTATTGGGCGTTTGGAGATCAGCTCCTCAATCATGCCAATGCCTTCTCTCTCCTCCCCAAATCTGGCTTCCGTGATGCCGCTGTTATCTTGATGCTTATCCACCAGGTTCTTTTACTTAACCATACGACTAGTAAAATATATATTGAGATTGACCAGAATCTGACATTCTGCAATATTTTTGTTTTGTTTTGTTTTTTTAATGAAACGGGTGCAGTTTATAACATTTGGATTCGCATGTACGCCGCTGTACTTTGTGTGGGAGAAGGCGATAGGGATGCACGACACAAAAAGCGTGTGTTTAAGGGCACTAGCAAGGCTACCAGTGGTTATACCCATATGGTTCTTGGCAATAATATTCCCATTCTTTGGACCTATTAACTCTGCAGTTGGGGCTCTTTTGGTTAGCTTCACTGTCTATATTATTCCTGCTTTAGCCCATATGCTCACCTACAGAAAAGCCTCTGCTCGACTGGTAAATAAAACATCTTTACCATATCTTTTGATTTCATTAGACTTCCACTCACTTTTTAGTTTTTACACCTTCTCTACTAAGCCACACTCTTATCTGAAAATGGCTTTAAACATTATAGTCTGTGTATCTGGGATATGATAAAATTGACATCATTTCATTACTAATATATAATTATATAGAGTTGGATATGACACAAACATGGTCTCATGAACACAAATTGTCATCTCCGATGAGCACCCTAATTGATGGGCATTCCCACATTCCATGGTTGCAAAAGTGTGCAACCTGTGTACAAAAGCATTTATTGCTCTGATTTGGATATATTACTAGAAAGAAATGAAATAGGTGTGGTGTCGCTTTCGTTTTAGTTATAAGCTGCAGTCGGAGTATTGTACTATATATATATATATCTAAGATGAGCTGGCTGACTTGACTAACTTGTTTTCAATAATTCAGTTTGGACCATAGCCTCCATAATCAATCTGTCAAAGAAAGTCACCAACCTCTTAAATTAGTTTGATGGTAGAATAATCTGGGGTCCTTCGTTTTCTGTCAAGATGTATCTGTCTTTGGGGAAAGTCCAGTGGGGTCTTAGAATAGTGTGATTGAAGTCGAGATTATTTTTGTTGATTTCCCTGTTTGTGCAGAATGCTGCAGAGAAGCCTCCCATATTTTTACCTAGCTGGACTGGAATGTATGTGCTCAACACATTTGTGGTGGTGTGGGTTCTGGTGATTGGGTTTGGGTTTGGTGGATGGGCCAGTGTGACCAACTTCGTCAAGCAAGTTGACACTTTCGGCCTCTTTGCCAAATGCTATCAGTGCAAGCCTCCACCACCGGCACCAGCCTCTCAGCACTGAGCTTACTCACAGATCATCTCTCTCTCTCTCTCTCTCTCTCTCCTTTTTTTGTATCATACAAGGGGAAGTAGTAATATTTCCCCTACATGTGATGTGTGCTGGGTTTTCCTTTTTTTTTTGGATCATATATATATATATATATTTTATTAAATTAGTTTGTAAAATTGTATGTTTGTGATGATCCTCTTGCTATCAAAGCATAGGTTAAGTAAATCATATTATATATATATGTTTAGTTGTTTTTTTCCTGTTTGTTTCTTTTGCTTCCTATCTCTTTGTTGCCCTTTTTAACTGTTGGGATATGTTATAAAATGGTTTTCTGGTCTTCTCAGCTGTGGCCTTCCCCATCTTATCTTATCATTACTATCATGTTTCCAAAGCCTATGTTTCCCCATCGTACAAATATCGCAATGGTATGGGCCGGTTCAGTCTTTTCGGTTTTTTGTTGTCTACGTGGCTTTGCTTTATCTAATCTATCCATATGCTTTGTTGAGTATTCCAATAAAAACTTCAGTATAATTACTATGGTCAATTAAAAAAAGAAAAAAAATATCATATTTATGGAGAGTTGGGTCTCGACATTGGGTCTCAACATCTCTTTTTACTTATAATTAAGAAAGCAATTTTTAATTATATTTTGATTTATTTTTTATTTTTTTAAATATTTATGATGATTAAAAAAATATGAAGAAAAAAGAAAAATATATTCGAGACATTTGATCGTAGTGCCGCTCAAAAAACAAAAAACAAAAACAAAATTAAGAAATTGCAGTATAATTACTACTGTCAATTAAAGAAAAAGGAAAAAAAATTAAAAATTTGAGGGTGTTTTCTAGTCTCAATTTTCTTGGACTGATCATGTTTTATGAAAAGGCTGGAAATGGACTTTTATTTGAATAGCTCCTTCCGAAGTTTGACCATGGCTTCCTTTGTTTGTCATGAGCCTATCTTCAACTTTACGAAGAGATTACTTGAAGTAATTTTTTGTCCAGAAATATTTTTCATTACAATTATCAAATAAGCGGAGGAAAATAAATATTTTTAAAAATTATTTTTTCTAAAAATAGAAAAAAAAAAAAAAGCTTGAAGCTGGACGGGTTTAAAAGTGAGTTTTACACCAGCGAAAGACAGTATGCCACGTAAGTATTTCAGAAATCCTAAAATGGATTATATTACATCTGATTCTTTTTCTATTTCTTTCCTTCTTCCTTCCCCCTTCAAAAGTCTTCAGTAAACACAGAAAAATCTTCCAACCACGTCTCTCTCCATCTCCTCCATGATCCCACACCACGAACGGAAGGCCGACGCCCATATCAAAGGGCGACTTTTTGTGTTTTCTTTTTTATGTCGGCATATTCATTGTTGTTCAAGTGCTATCCACGTTTTATCCTTAAATTAAACTGAATATAATTCTAACTTTTTTAACTGAAGATTGCTGTGTATATCAGTACTTAATTCGAAGAGCTTGAAATTGGGGGAGGGAGGTTTCATAACCGGGTTGTCCTTGAATTCCTTATACTTCTCAGTGGAAATATTGCTTTCAATCTCTACAACTCATTATTGATTTGGAACGTCGCCTCCTTCGTTATAGAATCATATTTTTCAGTCAAATATAATTGATAATTGCATTTTTGGCAGATGGGTCTTCCTTGAATCTTTAAACTTCATAGTAAACAATGACTTTCCTTAATTTCTAAGCCCACCAACCATGGATCTGGAACCTGGAGTTTATCAAAACCATGTTAAGGTGAGTTGGGAATATTCACAAACATGCATTAATTTTTTTACTGTGATTTTTTGAGAGAAACCCAGTTTAGTTTTGTGAGAAAATACAGCGGAAAGTACCTCAGGGTTAGCTTAAAGAAATGCTCCACAAGTTTCTCCAGCGCGACAAAAACCAAGCGTTTTCTCTTAGTGATAAAGTGTACTACGTAGTTATAAAACTAGAGTAACACTTAACAAATTCATAGCCTATAAACTATTTCAAGAGAGAATAAGTAAGAGAGAGATTTTTACTATTGTGTTTGATGCACCAGAATCAAAAGGAGGGAGCTATATACAGCCCCCCTACACGGCTAGCCTTAAAGGCCAGCCTTCAATACGTTGGAAACGCATGGCTTAAAGCCATGCGTTCACCCGCTGTGTAACACATGGCTTTAAGCCATGCGTTATAACACATGCATTCAAAGGGGGGTCTACCCATGTGGGCGCCCCTCCATTTAACATCTCCCACTCGCACACAGTGGGCATGACCCTAGGTCTGCATCTCTCTAATGTTCTCAATCTTGTTCACACAAGTAAATAGGCCGTGCGACCACCAAGCATATCTTTAGAAAGGTGGGAGTACATATACTAAATCTCTCCCAAAGAAGACTAGCATAGTAACATCCCAAAAGTGTTTGGTTATGTCCTAGACTCATTCGATCGCATCAATTCAAGCATTTTCGAAACCCTCTTGACTTTCAGAAAACTCAGAACAATGCTTGACTATCTCTAAATCATTTCAATATGTTCACAACCTTAGTCGCTACCAGTATGTAGCGTCATAGTTTGACATCAGCAAACACTATCGAAGATGCGATATCGAAGAATCTTCCATTTTCATTCATATCATTCAATTTTGGTCAAACCACTTTCCCAGCAATGCCTCTTTAGACCGTATTTGTTGCCCAAATGACTAACACAAAAGGGGGGGTGAATTGATTTGTATTAAAAAAATAACAATTATAAATCAAATATATAATATAAAATATAAACAAAATATGAAATAACAATAAATATAAAAAGTAAGGGTAAGAGAGAAGCAAACTCGGTATGTTAACGAGGTTCGGCCCCACTGCCTACGTCCTCGCCTTAAGCTACCCCTTGAAGATTCCCAAATTCACTATTCAACCTCTTTCAGGTGGAGATAGAAACCTATTACACCTTTGAACAACACTGCTACAAAGGATCTGTGTAGGACATCCTCTACACTTGCAATCACTTTACACGTCATGATTCAACTATTCCCCGTGTAGAATACTTTCTACACGCACAAGGGTTATACACACCCTTTTTCTGATACAAGAGCTGATAGTGGGTAAGTTATCAGAAAACACTCCTCAATGAGTGAAATAAGAACAATACAACGCAAACTATATCTCTCAAAATGAACAAGGATTAAGGCTCAATGCTTAGAGAAAAGAGAATGAAAGTTTTGAATGAATGTTGTATGCTCTTGATGTTGTGAATGTGAAGCTCTCAAATGATCTATTTATAGACATATGAGACTTCATATTCAAATTTAAAAAGATTCACATGTTAAAGACAACATCATTCACTTTTTAAAAAAAAATCAAACCTAATCTTTTACTTTTGGCATATGACAAAAGGAGCACATTTTCCTTTTAAAAAAATTCAAATCTAATCTTTTACTTTTTGCATATGACAAAAGGAGCACACTTTCCTTTTCAAAAAATTCAAACCTAATCTTTTACTTTTTGTATATGACAAAAGGAACAGACTTTACTTTTCAAATTTTTCAAACAAAATCATCTACCTTTTGATTAAGTCTAAAAAAGCATCAATCACTTTTGAACATATTCAAATAAAACATGCACATGTGAAAGATGACAATCAATCATTTTTAATATTTTCAAAGTTCAACCCTTTAATCAAGGCATGCACATGTAAAAGATGATAATCAAAGTTCAACTCTTTAATATTTTTAAAGTCCAACCCTTTAATCAAGGCATGCACATGTAAAAGATGACAATCAATCATCTTTCAAAATTTTTAAATTTAATTTTAAAAAATATTCATGCACATGTAGAAAATGTATTTTAATGCTTTATGATAAAATATTAATTTTGAGCATTAATCCTAATTTCGAATTTTGAAGAGATTTACAACATTACTCTATAACTTTAATGTGAACTTGTTCCCGTCTTGCGTATGCTTATTTTCTTGATGTGCATGACTCCATTGTGTAGACAACTTGAGCTTGAAACTTCTTTATTCTTTGAATTCATTTGTTATAATCAAAATTCATGTGTAGATATATAATTATACAAAACTTGAAACCTTGGGTTCAACAGTATTAATCATGGCCATAGACAACATGCCAATGTAGCAGACATTATAACCTCCATCTTGTGACATAGTTAAAAGTAAAGGACACTTAAAAAAATGAGACTCACACAGTGAGAAAGAGGGGAACCATTTATTCACTTACTCATTTGGTCGAATAAGCACATGTAGTATGAAACACATGCTACGGTGGATTTCTCTTTTTTAAAGAGCATATGTCTATATCAACACCGTACAGATCTTAGTCTAGCCGCTCCTTAAGCGTCTAACCCGAGTTCCTCTATTTGCTCGCCTCCAAGGCATCAAAGAGGATATCACATCTGGCTAACAACAGGCTACATAGGTTGTGGGGTAACCCATGCATAGTCCTCTCATTGGACCTGATCTTAGCTCCCACTAAAACGACATATCTTTGTGTCAACTAACTTATCAATTTGGACAAGTATGTAAGAACATAATGTCTCATCTCTACTCGCTTCTCAAGCGCTAGAGGCGATCGCTCGTGTGAGTGAGCCAATCTAAGCTTGTTGACATATCTTGTGTGTGAATTAGAAAGACAATACGATAAAGACAATAACTGAATCATATTGTATTAATATCCCAAAGGAAAGATTACATCTCAATGTCATTTGAAACACAAAATACATTTACAGTCTACGCAGTCCTAGATTCCTAACATGAGCCTCAAAGACATCTCTTGCTATGGGCTTCGTTAAAGGATCAGCAACCATGCGACTTGTAGAGAGGTGTTTCAGAACCACTTCCTTTTGCGCTACCATGTCTCTGATGTAGTGATATATGATATCTATGTGTTTGGTTCTTCCATGGTACTTAGAGTCCTTAGCATATGCAAGAGCAGCCGTGCTATCACAGAATATTGTCATCGGATCTGAATGCTTGAGGAATCTCCGTAACCAAACAGCTTCTTGAACCGCTGCAGAACAAGTTATGTATTCTGCCTCCATGGTGGATAAAGCTATACAGGGTTGTTTCTTGCTGCTCCATGTAATGGCGCCATTATTGAGCAGAAAGGCATACCCAGTGGTTGATTTACACTCATCCAGGTCACTGCCCCAGTCGGCATCGCTGTAACCTTTCAGCTGCAAATCTGAACCTTAATAGCACAACACATAGTCTGCAGTTCCCTTGAGATATCGCATAATCCTCTTGACTGCTTTCCAGTGAGCCAGTCCGGGGTTAGATTGGTATCTACTCACTAAGCCAACTGCATAGCATATGTCAGGCCGAGTACACATCATTGCGTACATCAGACTACCCACAACATTAGCATAAGGGACACGGGCCATCTTTCCCTTTTCTATTTTTGTCTTAGGACATAACTTTTTAGATAAGTTCTCACTTTTTGCAACAGGAGTGTCAATGGGTTTACATTCATTCATTAGGAAACGCTCGAGGACTTTGTTTATGTAAGTCTGTTGGAAAAAACACAAAAGTCTCTTTGAGTGATTTCTGTAGATCTTAACTCCCAGAATGTATTCTGCTTCACCCATATCCTTCATCTCAAAATTGAAGGATAACCACTCTTTTGTGGCGACTATCAACCCTTTATCATTTCCATCTAATAGTATGTCGTCAACATATAATGACAACATAATGAAACTCTTCTTGGACCTTTTGACATTGGCACAATCCTCTGTGATCATCGTAAACCCATTCGAAAGAACGGCTCGATGAGAATCTGAGCTACCATTGCCTAGATGATTGTTTTATGCCATATATTGATCGTTTGAGCTTGCACACTTTGCGCTCTTGACCTTTGACCACAAAACCCGTTGGTTGATCCATATAGATCTCCTCATCTAGTTCTACATTGAGAAATGCTGTCTTAACATCCATTTGGTAGAGTTCCAAATCCATGTTTGCTACTATAGCTAGAATCAGACGAATTGAAGCAAACTTCACCACTGGTGAAAAAGTTTCCTCATAGTCTATACCCTCCTGTTGGGTATATCCTTTCACCACTAAGCGAGCTTTGTACTTATCTATTGATCCATCTGACTTGCGTTTAACTTTAAGAACCCATTTGTTCCCAATAGTCTTACGCCCTGTCGGTAGATCAACTAGATCCCAGACCTGGTTAGTCTTCACAGACTCAATTTCATCATTAAGAGCTTTCATCCACTCATCTTTAGTAGAAGATGAGAGAGCCTCATGAATTGTCTTAGGCTCATCATCATCATGCAGAGCTACCATAAAAGCTTCCCCTTCAATTTCAAAATGACAACGGGGAATACTTTCACGTGTGCTTGTACGCGGCTGAGGTTGTTGTGATTGATTGACAAGTGGTGTGCTCCCACTCGGATTTAAGCCCCTTTTATCATTTGTAGGAGCTTAAAGAATTTCTTCCTCATTCTCAACTAAATTCCTTGGAGCACTTTCCTCTTGTTCCACAATCTCATGAAGTTCTAAACTCCTATCAACCTCACCTCTACTTGGAAATTCATTTTAAATGAAGTCCACATCTCGTGATTCAATCTCAATTACACTTCCATAAGTTTGTTCGCCTATTAACACATACCCTTTAGAGTGTTATGAGTACCTTATAAAGATACACTTCTTCCCTCTAGGGCCTAATGTCCCATACTTATGAGAAAGATCATGAACAAAACCCGTTGAACCCCATGGCCGCAAGTTACTCAAATTGGATTTCTCACTGGTCCATAGTTCATATGGGGTGGAAGTTACTGATTTGGAGAGCACTCGGTTAAGAATGTAGGCAGCAGTCAAAAGTGCATCCCCCCAAAAAGAAATTGGTAGGTTTGCTTGTGCCATCATTGACCTAACCATCTCAAGTAGTGTTCGATTTCTCTTTTCTGCTACGTCATTTTGCTGTGGCGTACTCGGCATCGTTAACTGTCTTTTGATTCATTTTTCATCACAGAGCCTTTTAAATTGCTCAGAGAGATATTCTCGTCCTCGGTCAGTTCTTAGAATTTTTAAACTCTTATCTAACTGATTCTCGACCATTCTTAGATATCGCCTAAAACATTCCAATGCTTCAGACTCATAGGAGATTAAGTAGACATGACCGTAACGTAAAAAATCATCTATAAAAATGATGAAGTAGACACCTCCGTGTCTTGCCCTCACACTCATTGGACCACAGATGTCTGAGTGGACTAATTGCAGTGGAAAAGGTGCCCTAGTGGCTTTTCCAAACGGTTTTCTCTTAGCTTTTCCCATTATATAATGTTCACACATGGGCAAAATGACCTTAGCGAGATTGCCTATAAGGCATTCTCTATCTAATCGAGTCATTCTATCTTGCCTTATATGGCCAAGCCTAGCATGCCATGTGTATGAATCCAAATTATCAATAGATGAAGAAAGAAAAGTAATAGATTCATTTATATTAGAATAAACCAAATCCAATATCATAAAACCGTCTTGAAGAAAAGCATTGCCATAAAACACATGGCCCAAATGAAAAGAAACATAATTGTTTTAAAAAACAATCCGAAAACCAAGTTTTAATAGAGTAACAACTGAAAGTAAGTTTTGTCGGATCTCGAAAGCGTATAGCACATTGTGGAGGAAAGAGTGCTGCCACCCCTCAAGTCTAGCTTGTAGGTACCAAGTCCTAGTACCTCCACGCTAGCTCCATTCCCTACCTTGATATCACGGCTCCCAGTTGGAATCCGGCGATACTCCACAAATTCGACTTTATCTCGAGCTATGTGCTCGGTCGCTCCTGAATCAACAGTCCACAAAGGATAGGAGTCAGCAACCATCACATGGCTAATTAAAAAAACAATGCGAGAAAAGTCAGAGTGTACCTTCTTCAGCTCAGTGCAGTCACGAGCGAAGTGACCAATCTTTCCGCAGTTGAAGCACTCTAATTTTGACTTGTTTTTCCCACGCTTGCTCCTCTTGGTGCGCTGAGAAGTTCCTGACACTTTTTTAATATGTCCAGCAGCTACTCCATTCTTGGATTTCTTACGCTTAGGCCTTGATGCCTTGCGCGGACCAGCATTAGCCACATAGGCTGTATGATTGGGCTTAGCAGCCTCTAGGCGCTCAGCCTCCAATTCCAAGTGACGCGAGACATCATCAAAGTCTTTGATATTCTTGTTATGCATCAGGTTCTGGCTCATATTCTCCCAAGAATTCGGTAGTGATCTTATCAATGCATGTACTTGATGTTCATCTGTCAGGTTGTTTCATGCCGACCTAAGTTCGCGGATCATAGTTGACATAGCCCTAAGATGCTGCTTCATCGTGTGGTCAGAGCGCATCTTATAGGAGTCGAACCTCATGGTTAATCCACGCAACCTAGTGGCTGAAGTTCCACCAAACTTCAATTTCAAAGCCTCCCACGTGCTTTGGATAGTGTCATAGACCTCGAACTCACACATTAGATCATTGTGCATGCTGCTTAACATAATTATGCACGCGCACCGATTTTTCTTAGCCCATTGGGTATAGGTATGTTGACCTATCTTCTGTTGTTCCGAGTTCCCTTCCCCGGGCATAGTAAGGGTTTGAGATAAGACCTCCAAGACCTCTTGCTCATCTAAGACATATTGGATCTTGCGATGCCATATGTCATAGTTTTTCCCATCTAATTTCTCCCCTTTGCTTAAGTCAGCAACAATATTCTTGTATGCCATTTCACTACAATACGCAAAAAATGGATATTACTCACACACCTAAGAAATCTGCCGCGTCATTTTAAATTAGAAAAAGAATAATTTAGACATGTCGCAAGATCGAAAAATCGCTAGGCTTCAGAATCATCTCTTGCGCCACAATATCCAATTATTAGATTTCTAGCTCAATTCCTGCGCAAATTTTTTAAAAAAAAAAACAAGTATGGGAGAATTTATCATCATAAATCTCAACCATACTCCCACTATCTTAAGTAGTCATCTAGGCTTAGCCACATGTAAAGACATAACCTACTAAAACCGCAGTAACCTTTTGGGCCAGTTTACAAGAACAGTTACCCAGACCATGGCAACCTGTTGGGCCAGTCTACAAAGACAGCCAGACTACCGCAACCTGTTGGGCCAGTCTACAAAGATGGTTCATATGAGACCATTACAGTCCATTTTTCTTGTTCCATCAGTGCATTTACAGTTCTTACTAAGGCCACTGTAGTCTTTTTGGCTATACAGTGCATTTACAGTTCTTACTGGGGTCACGGTCTTTTGGCTATACAGTACATTTACAGTTGTTACTGGGGTCACTACAATTCTTTCATCCTATCATTCACACTGACAATTCTAACTAAGACTACTTAGTGGGATTTTTCTATTTTATCACTAAAAGAAATAAAGACTAATATCTAAACATTCAAGTCTAACATTTATAGATGATAAAATAATCACATTTCCACATGTTCAATACACACATACATATTATCACATTTAATCTCAAAATTAAATAAAATATCACATGTAATATAACATTATGAAAAAAAAATAGCATGAAACTAAACAAATATTCACATGTTATCACATTTAATCTATAACATTAAATAAAAGATCACATGTAATGTAACAATATATCTAAGCATATATTAAATCATGCCACAAAAAAAAAAAAATTATTTTTTTATTATTATTGTTGAACCCAAGATTTCAAGTTTTGTGTAATTATATATTTACACATGGATTTTGATGATAACAAATGAATTCAAAGAATAAAGAAGTCTCAAGCTCAAGTTGTCTACACAATGGAGTCAAGCACATCAAGGAAACAAGCATGAGCAAGAAGGGAACAAGTTCACATTAAAATTATAGAGTAATGTTGTAAATCTCTTCAAAATTCGAAATTAGGATTAATGCTCAAAATTAATATTTTATCATAAAGCATTAAAATACATTTTCCACATGTGCATGAATATTTTTGAAAATTAAATTTGAAAATTTTGAAAGATGATTGATTGTCATCTTTTGCATGTGCATGCCTTGATTAAAGGGTTGAACTTTGAAAATATTAAAGATGATTGATTGTCATCTTTCACATGTGCATGTTTTATTTGAATATTTTCAAAAGTGATTGATGCTTCTTTAGACTACTTATACAAAAGGTAGATGATTTTGTTTGAAAAATTTGAAAAGTAAAGTGTGCTCATTTTGTCATATACAAAAAGTAAAAGATTAGGTTTGAATTTTTTGAAAAGAAAAGTGTGCTCATTTTGTCATATGCCAAAAGTAAAAGATTAGGTTTGATTTTTTTGAAAAAGTGAATGATGTTGTATTTGACAATTGAAAAAGAAGAACCTTTTATTTGAATTTTTTGAAAAAGTGAATGATGTTATCTTTGACATGTGAATCTTTTTAAATTTGAATATGAAGTCTCATATGCCTATAAATAGATCATTTGAGAGTTTCACATTTACAACATCAAGAGCATACAACATTAATTCAAAGCTTTCATTCTCTCTTCTCTAAGCATTAAGCCTTAATCCTTGTTCATTTTGAGAGATATAGTTTGCGCTGTATTGTTCTTATTTCACTCATTGAGGAGTGTTTTCTGATAATCTACCCACTATCAGCTCTTATATCAGAAAAAGGGTGTGTATAACCCTTGTGTGTAGAAAGTATTCTACACGGGGAATAGTTGAATCACCACGTGTAAGGTGATTGCAAGTGTAGAGGGTGTTCTACACGGATCCTTTGTAGCGGTGTTGTTCAAAGGTGTAATAGGTTTCTATCTCCACCTGAAGGAGGTTGAATAGTGAATTTGGGAATCCTCAAGGGGTAGCTTGAGGCGAGGACGTAGGCAGTGAGGCCGAACCTCGTGAACATACTGAGTTTGCTTCTCTCTTACCCTTACTCTTTATATTTATTGTTATTTCATATTTTGTTTATATTTTATATTATATATTTGATTTATAATTGTTATTTTTTTTAATACAACTCAATTCACCCCCCTCTTGTGTTAGTCATCTGGGCAACAATTATTATTATTATTATTATTATTTTCCGGTTAAAAAAAAAAAAACTCAGAAAAAACACTGGGCTGAAAAGCCCAGCCTGTGTCTTTTTTTTTTTTTTTTTTAACCCAAACAAAATGGGCCGAAGCCCATGCAAAAAACAGATGACATAAGTCATCTTCTTCCTCTAGCGGGTACTGTTCACGTGAACAGTAACTCAAAAAACACAGCAACTCCAGCCGCCGTTTAGGGAGTTCACTGGCCGTGTTTTTCGTCGGAAAAAACCTTCGGAGGTGGTTGGGTGCTGCCGCAGCACCTAGGGTGGTGCTTGCAGCACCTGGGTGGTGCGCGCAGCACCTCACTGGTGCGCGTGGCAGCACGTTGGTGCTGGCAGCACCTCTCTGGTGCGCGCAACACCACTGGGTGCCTCCACGGTGCACCATGCACCGTGGGCTCCATGGGTGCTTGCGGCATCGTGGTGCGCGCTGCACCACCATGCTCAGGTGTGGGTGGTGAGCGTTGCACCACTACAGCGGCTTCGGCCAAAATATATATATATATTTTTTTTATTAAAAAAAATGCAGCACCACATGTGCACAAATCACATAAAAAAAACACAATCACAGTTTATATGCATATGCCAAAAAGAAACTGGAAGCAATTATAAAAGCTCTGATACCAATGTGAGAAAACACAGCAGAAAGTACCTCAGGCTTAGCTTAAAGAAATGCTCCACAAGTTTCTCCAGCGCAACAAAAACTAAGCTTTTTCTCTTAGTGGTAAAGTGTACTACGTAGTTATAAAACTAGAGTAACATTTAACAAATCCACAGCCTATAAACTATTAATTTCAAGAGAGAATAGTGAGAGAGAGATTTTTACTATTGTGTTTGATGCACAGAATCAATAGGAGGAGGGCTATATATAGCCCCCTACACGGCTAGCCTTAAAGGCCAGCTTTCAATACGCTGGAAAAGCCATGCGTTTCCCGGTTGTGTAACGTATGGGTTTAAGCCATGCGTTATAACGCATGCATTTAAAGGGGGGTCTACCTGTGTGGGCGCCCCTTTCATTTAACAAGTTTTGTGAACGAGTTGTTGTTTTCGTTGCAAAAAGAGTCATGGAGGACAGTGCTGACTCTTGCTTATCAGAGTCTTGGTGTTGTCGAGAATAAGAAAAGAAAATACCTACGTGAGTCGTCGTGGAAGAGCAGGGACGGCGTTCCTTTGATATGGGCATCGGATTTCAGTTCGTGGAATGAGAAACGCGTGGGTGATGGAGAGATTATAGTGTTTTTCTGAAGACACTCAAAGGAGAAGACTTTCAGAAGAGAGGAAGAAAGAAAAAGAGAAAAAATCAGGTGTAACTTGGTTCATGGACAGTTTTTATGAAATGCGTACGTGACATATTGTGATTGGCTGGCTGTGAAAAGTAGTTTTATGCTCGACCGGCTCCCAGCTTTTCCCAAGTAAAAATGATTTATTATAACAAATACCTAATAAGTTAGAAAGTGTTATAAAATCATGAAAATAGAGAAAGAAATTCAACGATAGAGAGAACTCAGATAGGTTAAGAGAGAATGAGAGGAGATTCTCTTATTGATCTGTATATCAAACTTATCTCTTTCTTAAAGAATTCAACGATATATATAGGCGTACAAAGGGGGACTATGCTAGCTTACTATGTTAGCACTATGCATTTGACGACTAGATAAATGTGGTCATACAATTCAACATGGTTTACAACACTTCCCCTTTGGATGACCATATTTAAAGAATATGCCTCGTTAAAACCTTGCCAAGGAAAAACCCTGTGGGAAAAAACCAATGGCGAAGGAAAAAGAGTACAGTATTCATTTGTATCGCCGAGTGCTTTAGGATTGCCTCATTAAAACCTTGCAAAGGAAAACCCAGTGGGATAAAACCTTAGCGAAGGAAAAAGAGTACAATCAGCACAAGTCTTCAAGACATTTCTTCCCCTGAAAAGTGTATGATAACAGGTCTTCAAACCTCCGCATTCCAATGTTCTGCATAATCTTCTTAAATGTTGCAGTTGGTAATGATTTAGTGAATAAATCTGCCAGATTTTTACTTGACCGTACCTTCTTGATATCAATTTCAATTTTCTTCTCATGAATTGCAATGATCTTCTTGTGTGTATCTGAAAGATAACTCGCATTTGTACATCCAACTAACTGGATCTTTCTGCTGATCACTACTCTTCTGGAGTTGTACTCTTCTGGAGTTTTTGTAAATAACACAGTTAGTGGAGAATTCATCAATATTAAACTGCTAACCTCATTTTTAATAAAAACGGTGGCCAGCCTTTTAAGATCAGACAAGCACCGCATATTATCAACTCATCTGTAGGTGTCAGGCGTGCTGTCAGGTACTGCAGCTGTCAGGCGTGCTGTCAGGCGCCTCAGCTGTCAGGCGCCGCATAGCTATGAAGCTATATTCCATCCCTTTTCTCTTGCTTCACGAGAGATGTTGTATCATAATTTTCTCTATAAAAGAGATATTCAGCTCATCTTCATTCGCATCTCATCTTCTTCACTTTTCTGTAATCATACTGCATTTTTACTCTGCAATCTCTTTCTACATTTTTACTCTGCAATGGCTCAGCGATCTTCTCATGGCCAATATATGAGGTACTCTGCACCTCGTTCATCAGCTGTTCCTGCTTCTACCACAGGTGCTATCATGCAATGTAATGATCTGACTCATAGGTCAGATAATGAAGCTATCTATGAGCTTGTGAGTCTCGGTACCCGATACTCATCATCCATTGTCTCATTTTCTCAGCGATTGCAATCCAGAACTTGTGGAGTTGACAATCTCCACGAGAATATTGCTATACTTCAGCGACTTCTTTTGGAATCCAACATGAAGATAGAATCAATAAAAAAAGAGAATAGGAATTTAAAATCTTTGCTTAAATCTTCTTTTCGATTGCCCACCGCTTTAGATAGGGATGACATGCAGATTCTTGAAGAACAAGAGCATTTGAAGAATGAGGCAAAGTGCCTTAAATTTCTGTAATTCTTGCTTCAAGATAATAAAATAATATTTCACAAATATTCATATTTGTGGTTCTATCTTTTGGTAGATGTTCTGTGTGCTTCATTTTATTTCTTCTTTAATAATGCACACTTCTTACCAAACCTATAATATGAATCTGAAATACTAATTTAAAAGATGGTATTTCATGACTAATAACATCATCCATCTTCCCCTTGAAACCGCAAGTGTTTCAGATTTATATTTCAAATATGTGCAGTTTCATGAGCTCTTCTGGAGCCTCAATGACATTTAAATCATATATATAAACTGTAATAATAGCTTGTTTTCATTTGCGTTTGGATTACTTTAGATCATATAAGGATCTTTGAAACTTGATAGAATACATATTTACAGATGTATTCATATTAGAAGTTTCAGACATTTTCTATCTTTCAGGGATTTTCATATATATATATCATGATCCAATGATCCATATAAATATGCAGTTAATCATGCATATCCAAACTCTCGGTAACTTTCAAGCTAAAAATCTCAATATCAACCACTTTAAAATCATATCAATATTGTTTCTTCGAGAAACTAACTTGTGATTTCTATATCACATTTTCATATTAAAAGTTTCAGGCTTTTTTATATCATGTATATAAATATCCACTGATATTTAACAAAAAAAATCACCTCTTTAGGTGTTTGGATTTCAGGTCCATATTTATCACATTTTACTTAGTGATATCAATTCTGCAGGAATTGAGAAACTAATTCGTGATTTATATATCACATTTTTATTTCCTTTTTATAAATTCCCACTGACATTCAACAAGCATCACCTCTTTAGGTGTTTGGACTATAAGTCTCGATGCATCATATTTTACTAGTGAATCAATTCTGCAGGAATTGTTTCTTTCAAATTTGGTCAATATTTTACGTCGTATTCTTCGACGATTCTTTATTCACTTTCATCATTACTTCTGGTAATGTCAATTGCCATCTCATATGGAAATACATTGTCGATAACAATTTTATTTCTATCCATAATTTCTCCATTATTCATGAAATGTAACGAGATTTCGTTATTTTCAGGTACCTGTCCCTCTTTAAGGGAAGACATTTTCATGAAAAACCTCTTCAGAAAGCACTCTTCAAGAGTTTATATAGGAGAATTTTATACAGAGAATTTGGATGGACTTTATTGCTTGTTTTGTGGGTATGACCTCTTTAGGAGCACCAAATTATTTGTGTCTTTCTCTTTTGAGATGTTCTATCTTTTTGTATCAATACGTCTCACATGCCTTTAGACATGTCTTTAGACTGCTGAATTTCTTAATTGTCCTACAGGGACTTTAATCCTCGTTGGAATTTTAGCAGCTAGAATATGAGACATTTTTATCTTATTGCATCCAAAATTTAATTATCATCTAAACTTCTGGTTCACATATGATAATCAAGATAACGTCGAATTATTTCATCTTATTTGCTTCTGGCAAATTTTTCTTTCCACTTCTGGTGGTAAGACTTTATAGTAAAAGAATCTTCTGGTTCTTTCATGGACGTCCATATGAAAATCATTCGACTTATCGTAATTGATTTTGGATGATCAAGATAACCATGAAAAGATACAAATATTTTGAATCATATCACTTTTTGATGCATCATAATATTTGATTCAATAATTGTATAATATCATCTCAAAGAGAAAGTTTATAGCTTTTCCAATACGAGCTTCTGGCTCGAAAAGATATTCATTATCACGTTCAATCTCTTAGTTTCTTTAAATGAAACGCATCATTATTTTCACTTCAGGGAATAGAATGATATAAATTTATTATCATTCACTTCAAGGAATGATGTAGATCTAGTAAGGCGTGACTAATGATTTTCATCAAAAGCTCATTATTTTTGCTCAGTCACTGAAAAACCTGATACAAATTTAGAATATATTGTGAACGTTTGCATTTCATATTGCTACTTCAGGAGCATACTCGATATTGCTACTTCAGGAGCACATTCGAGACGTTCATTCAAATATATATATATATATATATATTTCACAATTTCAATTATGCAACTTCAGGTGCATAAATCATAATGAGCTTTTGGTACAAGTATCATTCATATGAGATACTCAATAAAATTATTGATTTAGGGCGATCCTTCAGGGATGCTTCATTTCTATTCCAAGATGAATCTTATCATCAATAAAATTTGTATCTAAACTATGTAAATAAACATAGAATTTATCAAGTAATAATAATGAATATAATCATAAATATTTACCTCAGCAATAATATATTAAAAACTTACTTAAAGTTGAAGATCAATAACTTCAGAATCATCATAACCATGCACACGTAGCATACTGAATGATTCCTCACAGCCCCTCTTCTTTGTTGATCAGTCTGTCTCCACGCTTTCTATCCTAATACAAAATTTTATTTATAAACAAATAATCAAATAAGATAAAGAAAGCATACAGTAGCAGACTGCAGGAGTGTAGGCGGGCAGCAACCATCATAGGGCTAAAACGTCCTCCCACCATTAAACTAAGAGACCCACAAATCAATTCACAATTAAAACAAAGTCAAGAGGGGCAGTTGTCTACTCAGCACTTTAAATGCAATTTTTATTTTTATTTTATTATTTTTCACCACCTGGTCCTTGTTTATGACTTTTCTCATTTTATCCCTTATCTACGCCGTGCCTTTCCGTAAATATTTTCTTTATTTTTGGATTCTTTCCCCTGACAGCATCTTACCAGATCCTCCACTCATCACCAAAGAAATCAAGCTTTTCTTTTACACCCTGCATTTTTTTCAAGATATAATATTATAAGTGAGAAAATATAACAATATAATAAAAGTGGGTAGCCTTTTTAGGCCTTGATAGTACTAGCCCTGGCGTGGCTCTAGTGTTAAGATCTTGGAAGATAAAAGAGACTGTAGTAAATCAAGAAAGCCAAAGCCGTGGAGTGGACAAGAGAGTATGCTCCGTTCAGGAGAATCGATAGTTTGTGGGCATGACAGACATGGAGAGGAAGGGAATCCATTGCTTGCTTTGATGCTCTCTGTTGGAAAGAATTTTCGGTTTGGGGCCTAGTTGGGTTTATGTGCTGTCTGTGATCAGGGAATTTGCAGTGGATTTCAGCACCTATTTCTCGAAGGATTTCGGATTGGTGCTCATGGATCTTTGAACCGAGCACCATGGACAGCATCAAATAGGCGCCTATGATTTGTACACAGAGCTGTGGATACAAAGACGAGAACTTGTCGGTGTGCCTATGTCTGACTCTCTTGTCTCGGCTGAGAATTCTTTTAAAGGACAACATGCGACTTATTGGAGATCTGAAGCCTCCTTGACTCGCCGGCTCCCCTTCGGGGTGACAATCCAAGCACAAACCGGAGCTGGGTTCTGCTTCTACCCCCTCCGATTTTATTAACTTTCTCATCACATGGAAAAAAAAAAAAAACAGCAGCGATGTAAAACCCCCTGAAGAAATCAGATCTCTTCGTCCGGTAAGTTGTCGAAGAGATCGGACCTACTGGAGAGTGTCGTCGCCGGAGTTCGTGGCCTTTTTCTGATCATGGTTGGTGACTTGGGGGTTGAGGCTTTTCACGATTTTGATTTAGAGATATCGTGCTGATAACGTGTTATAAAATCATGAAAATAGAGAAAGAAATTCAACGATAGAGAGAACTCAGATAGGTTAAGAGAGAATGAGAGGAGATTCTCTTATTGATCTGTATATCAAACTTATCTCTTTCTTAAAGAATTCAACGATATATATAGGCGTACAAAGGGGGACTATGCTAGCTTACTATGCTAGCACTATGCATTTGACGACTAGATAAATGTGGTCATACAATTCAACATGGTTTACAACAGAAAGATTAAATATTTCTAATATTGCTTCTACCTCAATAAAACAACCTCATATTAATATTTTAAGTAAAATAGACTCACCTACATTATTATCTAATTATGAAATTAGTAATATTAAAAACTAATTAAAAAATATAAATCTCCAGATAAATAAGAATAAAAAAGATCATGCATATTAAATAACTGGTTTACATTATTGTTATAAGAGCCATTGGTTATTGATGTTGTCATCTTTTATTTTGTTGTTACTGAATATTATTTTGCTCATAGTATTAGTTATCATGATCTTTATGATATAAAATATATAGATTATAATACAAAGCTTGAATT
This sequence comes from Carya illinoinensis, assembly GCF_018687715.1. Taxonomy (NCBI): domain Eukaryota; kingdom Viridiplantae; phylum Streptophyta; class Magnoliopsida; order Fagales; family Juglandaceae; genus Carya; species Carya illinoinensis. Next base: position 37,214,727 of record NC_056761.1, read on the forward strand.
AAAAGTAATGATAAGTAGAGTAAATGATCTTAACAAAAGTTGAAAGTTGAAAGTAAAACATACTAGGTTACCTCGTTTGTTTTCGCAAATGAGATGAGATGAGTTAAGATAAAAGTTAAAAGTTGTATAAAATATTTTTAGAATATATTTTTTTAATATTATTTTTGTTTAAGATTTGAAAAAATCGAATTGTTTATTTGATTTTATATGAAAATTTAAAAAAATTGTAATAACTAAATGAAATAAGATAAGAATGGTTGTAAAAACAAAAAAAATAAAGAAGCAATGATTAATAAATATTTAGTTTTTCAAAATAGACAGGCGGCATTAGATGAATGTAATAATCATTGCAATTTCTTATATTGAGTATCCTTGCTTTATAAAAAAAAAAAGTAAAAATTCATTAATACATATTTTTAATAATGATAAATTATAGAAAAGAAAATGAAATATATTAAGAATCTTGTATTGGTAAACTAAGGAAAATCTGTTGATCAGCCCGTTTATGTTAGGAAACTCTAAGGTCGGTCCCGAGGGTATTCTCTCAATATCTTGATATACTTATTATCTTTGAATATAAGAAATTATTGTTTAAAAATCTTGTCTCAATGAATTTTTTATTGATCTGACTCATCCAGATCCTCTGCTAGTATATCCATAGAACCTTATAATATCAATCAAGAAGATTATAATATATTAAATATAGAAAGAAATTTATAAGATTGGACAATTCCTAATGTTCAAAAAATCAAATCTATAAACAATCTACTTTTTCCTCAAAATTATCATTTCTTACTAATTATTCAATTAAAATCGTAGAAAAAACTATTAATTTAAATCATGATTATGAAATAATACAAATATTAACAAAAGATGCTATTAAACATCATAAGGAACAAAATTACTCTTTCATATACATTGGACTAGTACAAGTTGCTATAAAACCGCTCACTAGAAGTGGATTAAATGTTTAAGTATTACTCTCTCTAAGAAATGTAAGACATTATAAATTTTCCGACTCATTATGGTAAAATATTGCCCATTCCAAAATCCAGTTTATTTTAAATGTTATTCTAATTATTTTCTTTCATTATTTGATACTAATATATTAAATACTTTAATATTAAATATTATAATAAGTTGTTATCACATGATGAAAAGATCACCTTCTTTAGCTATCACATATCTAAATCTATTCTTGTTTTAGTTTCACAAAATAAATATTAGAACCTAGACACCTATATTAGAGGATTTATTCTTAAAAATATTATTGACACGCCGATATACACTGTTAATCCTAATCTATCATCTACCTTTCATAATCCTAAGCAATTAAAGCCTTAAAGAAATCCTCTTCTTAAACATATTCACAAATTATCAGAGATGATGCTCAAATGTACATCCTTAATAGTCTACTTTGCCAAAATTAAACAGTTTGTGCCGTTTGACCTTGACGTGTCCTATAGTATATTTATATTTTTTTCAATTATTTTTTTAAATATTTGTAAAAATTTACATAAAATTATTAATAATTACTTTCTTAATTATTAAAAATAAAAACATAAAAAATAAAAAATCTACGAGCAGTCAAGTTGTGATACAAAGGTTTTATAATTTTCCATGCTCTTGGAGGGAGTTTTGCTACATACAAACACAGTTGCACATTAATCTGTGTATCAATACTGATTTATTCATACTTGAGATTTAAATTAACACTATTTTTAATAAAATTTAATTTTTAACTAATCACATCATATTAATATATAAATTAATACATAATTATATTTACAATTATATTTTTACTCTTGATATACACCACGAGTTCCATTACATTGGGCTTCTCTAAAGTTTCAGGGCTGTTTTGGGAACAATGCTTTTTTCTCTCCCACTTTGCTGACTTTCTGAAACAGTTTTTGGGGACATTCTTTGGCAGAGTTGGTGTTCCTTATCCGAGGCTTTGGTTTCTTTGTGTCTATATTTTGTTACTTTTAATAAAGTAAAATCTAGTTATAAGTAGAAATGTAAATTAATATATGTATTAATATATGTATTAATTTAATATAATTGATTAAAAAGTAAATTTTATTAAAAATAGTATTAATTTAAATTTTAAATATGAAAGAATCAGTATTGATACGTAGATTAGTACACGATTTTGTTTGTATATAATAAAACTCTTTAATAAATAGTATATTTTATAATCATGTAAATGATTGATAAGTAAGTAAAAAAATTTCTAAATATTAAAAAAGAGTAATGCTATGTATAGTCTCTATTTGGAGACTGCAATGTAGACATAAACAATTTTATTTTTAAAAATTTTAAAAATTTTTAAAGTATCCCACTTAAAATGATATTTTTTCCCTTTTAATAAAGGATCTACGTATGCAATCTCCAAATAAAAACTGTAAATAAAATTTTTTATTTTTTATTTTTAATAAAGAGTATGCACATTCAATCTCTAAACAGAGATTGCAAATAAAATTTTTTATTAAAAAATAAAAATTATAAATAACTTCTTTTTCTTTGAATAAGTACAACAAGGCCCAGGTCTCATCTAGATCTACTGGATAAATGGATGGAATCAAAATTCATAAGCTAGGCCCATATGTGTTGGGCCGCGAGGAGCATAAGCCCAGTGCAAGACAAGACATCATTTTACAGCAGCCAGCAGTCTCCAGAGCCTAGCGCCCACGGAACCAACCTTATCCCCCCCTTCTATCTCTCTGGTGCTCAGCCATGGCGTCTCTCGTACTCGGAGCTGCTCCTGCCTTTACCCATTCACTCATTCTCTCGTCTCGAATTTCTTTCTCCAAATCCGAAACCCTAGGAGTATCGCTTTCCTCCTCTTCGGCTTCTTCTCTCTCAATTTCGGCTACATTTTCTCCTCCTCCTGTCTTTTCAGGTAACCAATTATCAATCTCTCTCTCTCTCTCTCTCTCTCTCTCTCTCTCTCTCGACCTTTCCCTAATGTTTTCATTCTATTCGTTTAGTTTACTGCGGAAGAGGCGATAGGAAAACGGCCAGAGGAAAACGTTTCAATCACTCCTTTGGCAACGTATGCTTCTTTACTAATTATTGTTTAATCCTATTATTCTGCTTTGAATTTTGTAGCTTTTAAAAAAACCTGATTTCGATTTTTTTTTTCTTTTTGTTGAAACTGTATTCAGGCGAGGCCACATGGCAAGAATAAAGGGAGAGGACCGCCAAGGGTACCGGTTCCTCCGGCTCCACCAAAGAAAGATCGGTTCGATAACGATGAGATCATCAAGATTGAAATCGATGAGTTCTAGAAATGGCTGTTAATGCTACTTACTTCTATGTTTAAGTTGTTTCTGAACCTCGAAATCTTCTGAAATTGTTCTTGCTATTGTCGCTGTTGATTGTATGATTCGCAAATTCGCTTCTTTCATCTCCAAACTGCTACTAATCTATGGATTCTTTTCTAGAACATGCTGGGATTAGGATACTACTTGTCCAATAATGTTAACATTAGTCTTTCACTCTTAGCATTTGATTTCCATTTAACATGCTGGCTATTCTGTGATGTAACTTGCTGGTGTTTGATGTTAACTGGGAAGCAAGGGGACAACTTGCATCTTGTGCAATGATTATCTTCTAAATCATACCTTCTTTGGGGGTTTACCCATATCAGAGGTCAGAGACTAGTTTTAGCCATTGAAGTTAGTAATGTATTGTTGGCTCTAGAACTGTCAAGCAGTGTCATGGCTACAAACAAGTTTTGTTGGTTTTGGTGTGGATTGCATGTCAGCAGCTTTGCGAATGTGTCCCTCCGCCGGGGGTTTTTGTGTTTGGGTAGATTCATCCGCACATTTAGCATATAATTTTGCTCTGTTGGTTGGTCGCTTGCTTCTGATAATTGAGAGTCAATCCTATCTTTGCTACCTTTTCCCCAACTTGAATAGGCTCTTGTATCTTAAGAAAGAATTTCCCCAAGTGACTATTCTCAGTTACAATGCGTGTAAGAATCGTTGACCTTTCTCAAGTTGTCAATTATAGAACAAATTCAGAAACGAATATTTTGGTATTAAGATTACTTGTTCTGAACCAAAGAAGTCGCAATTCTTCTAGAATAGAAAAGGAAAATTGCGGCTCAACAAAGACTTGGAAACCTCAGAACTTGAAAGAACTCATCCAGAAAAGAAAATAAGAAGATGAGCAAGATTGTTATTTTCAGCGTACTATCAAGGATAGTCGCTTTGAAGATTTTGAAGGGGAATAAGAACTGTGGAAGAAAGCAATTGAAGGGAAAATGTCTATTTTATTTTTTATTTTTTAAAAAAGAGAATATTTTTGGGTCGAGGGAACAAACAATGCATTTCCAGAACAAGGTATACGTAGGTGGTCACATTTTTTCTTCGTTAGCATTCTTTTTCTTTGGGCCACACTGTAGATTTTCGTGGTCTTGAGGATCTTCTTGTTTCTATACCTTCGCTCTATATAGATGTGATTTTTTGTATACCATCTTGTAATTGGGCTATATCTATTCATATTAATATAATTGTTTACTTATAAAAATTTAGATTTTAAAAATTTAAACCATAAGTGTGTGAGATGGCGTTAAGCAGCAAAGCTGGAATAATGTCATGGATTATACGGCCAGAAAAGTCTAGGAAGCTCTTGGCTATGAAGGTTTAATGTGGGCGTAGGTGACACCTAATTTATGACTCTGTCCAATCACCTAAATCTGTTCCTTATTTAGTTTTGTATTTTGTATTTTGTTTTTTGTTTTTCCTTTTGTTAAGGTTTCTGCAAAGACATGCATGCGACCAAGAGATAAAACTACAAACCTCAACACCAAAATCTAAGGAATATATTTAAGTTAAAGGGTCTTTGAAACTCTTCTTACTTTCAATCTAAACATCTTTACATCAAAACAATCCCAAGAATAATTTTCATCCAAACATCTTACTTTAATTCTATTAACAAATGAAAAGCAAAAATAACCTTCACAAAACTAAAAAATAACTCAGAAAAATTTTCTCCTCAAACATTTTTTCAAAAATCCCAATAAAAACATTTTTAGAAAAAACTTCTTAACTCTGAACATGTTGTTTAATAGGTTCCACTATTTTCGTAAAACCCCAAGAAACCCATATATAAATTTCTCTAAAAGATTTTTAGAAACTTTTAAAAAAATCTACATCCTAGGCAAAAGAAACTCTTAGATTTGGATACTGAATTGAGATAAAAGTGAAATAAAATATTGTAAAAATATTATTTTTTTAATATTATTATTATTTTAAAATTGAAAAAAGTTAAATTATTTATTATATTTTATATAAAAAATTAAAAAAATTATAACGATCAGATAAAATGAGATGAGATAAATTAAAAAGCTTCTCGGTTGACTGCTGATGGAAGAGTCAAGGTGGTTGTGTCTTGGTTAGAAAGTCTCTGTTGTGATTAATGATTAAGAAAATTTTCTGTTTCTATTTTCTATTGAAACACGCATTCCTTAATTACCTGATATAATTTTGATTTAAGCTTCTCTGTAAAGATACCTTCAATTATTATAAGGTTCTGCTATCCAGTTACCTGCATTGTCGTTGCTGTTGTTTTATTTTATTTTTATATATTTTTTTTATTTCCTGTTAAACTAATTGAGTTCTTCTACTTATTATTTTTATACCACATAATTGTTAAGGGAAAAAAAAATAAAAAGATAAAAAACAAAAATAATTGCATAGTATAGGGATGATGAGAAGAATTATTCATCTTTACAACTTGACTATCATAAATGTTTGGTTCTTCGATTACTAACCATACTAACAAGTAACAAATTAAATAAAGGGCAAAAAAGAAAAAAAATGAAATGCTATAGCGTAAAGAATAGAAGTGTTGAAAATTTTTGAGATTTTATATTTTATGAATATGAACTTTTTATATTAGTTCAAATTTTATGGTGTCATTTAATATAGGATTAATGGATAACAAGATTAATTAGCAAGAACATTTATCTTTTAAATTATAAGATCTTTGAAACATTTGGGTTAACATGGAACTTTCAAGAAGAGCAGCAAATTGTCAATGTCTCATGTTTTTTTACAACTTCTAATGAATGATTGAAACATCAATGTCTTTTTTTATTTTTTTAAAAATGCTAAGATATAATATAATAATAACCTATTTGAAATTTTGAAGGAAGAAAAATATTGAGAGGCTACCACCCCCAACCTTCTGTCTGGATGCCCTTGTGAGAAGGATTGACTACTCGCATGAGGTGGTTGCAAGAAGTGAGAATCATCTCTATTGTGGCCGATCACAACCTAACTAGGGTTGCCAGTCACCCATGGGAGATGGTTGGGGGTGGCCCAACACCTTATCTAAGCAGCTTGAGGTTTATTGGACCACCATTAGAGAGATGGGTGACCACTTCTCCACACCCAAACTCCCTAGAGGGAGGCCCTCCCTCCCCTCTTTATCTTTTGCTAGTTTTCTGCTCATCTTTCTCTGTTCTCAAATCGCGCACCTACACTCATTTTCATAAACGCCCCAAACCATTTATGATAGTGAGCGGTTTAGATCAGTCCCCACAACACCTCAACGATCTACATGCATGTCCACTGCCGTTCGAATCTACTCTCTCCAATCTATTCAGAAAATGCAACAATGTGAGACAAGGATTCCAAATTATTTGCTTCGATTGGAATTTTACTAAAGCATGTCTCAAAACAGTTTAACTCTTCATTTCGTTGAAAAATCAAATGTGGTGACAATTTCTTGGCCCCATGCCAAGGAACATGGGACTCACCCCATTTTAATTGACCATTTCCATTTTGTGTTTTGTTGTTTTTTTCTTTGTGTTAACATGTTTGGGATTTCTATACTTTCCTTTTATTCAATATAACTTTGATATTGCCCATAAAAATAAAATAGTAAGGTGATTTGTCGACTTTCTTATTGGAAGGTGTGGTGCAGTCCTTGGATAATTAAGCTAGTGTTTTAACTTTTAATCGGTCTTTTTTTTAGTAAGAAAATTACTCTTCTGAAAAGGATTTGTTGTAAGAAAATGTTTCTCTTGGCCGGCTTTCACAGATTTTTATGGGGATCGTTTTAGCCGTCCTAGTTCCTTCCCGTTACCGCTTCCTCTGTTGTTCAGCTAAGTATTCATAAAAAGGACTGCTATTTGAACAGCTAGGACTGCTATTTGAACAGCTCATGTATTTCAAACGTATAACAAAATTCTTTTTGGCTATGTCGATATCAGAGATAACGGAAGAGAAGGATGAAGAGGCCTCTCCCTTCATTGACAGAGGCGCCCAAAAGGAAAGAATCAGGCGGATTTTGGAGTGCCAGAAATCTTTATATTGGAGTTCATCATCTTCTTCATCTTCGTCCTCGTCTTCTTCAGCTTCTTGTTCTTCGTTCTCTTCATCCCGGAAAAGTAGCAGCTTGTTAGATTTGATGAAAGGAGGAAACACATCTTTGAGGAGATTATTTGACATGGAGCATACCAGTTTGGCAAAGCATTTTGAGTACGGCGGCTCCCCTATAATAAAGCCTATACCTTTGTGGGCCAGCGATTCAGATTATGAAGCTCCTGATCCATGGGCATCCATCAAGCAGTTTGGAGCCATCCATGATCCTAGAACTGATGCTCAATCAAAGCTTTCTTCAGAAGGCAGCTTCAAGGATAAAGAATTTGGCTTTGGGAATAGGAAGGTCAAACATAGTAACCGCAAATTGAGAAGAAAAAAGTCATTCAAGAGATTGCCTGGATTTGGGTTTTGGAGATGCAGAGGATTTAGATTCGGGTTGAAATTGAAACGGCTTAGGATTCTGATATGTGGTAGGATTTTCTGATATTAGTGATCCGCAGAGTTTGTAAATCAAATTTTGAACAACTTGTAAGACAAAAATCCATGTGTATGTGTGTGTTAGTATCGATTTACAAGAATCTCGAATCAGACCATTTGTATTTACTTCAACACAAGAAATCTCGAATGGGTTTTTCCTCTATGATTATTTGATAGTCTATGATATTTACTATGAAATAATCATTAACAAAAACGTCACAAGGACTTCACAAAAAATAAACAAAACAAAATAAAAAAAAAAATACATGCCAGCAAAGAAGATGCTCCTATTGATTTCCTATCTCACAATTATTGAGGAAGAGTAAAAACTTACAGAAATTTTCACTAAGAACTATTTATCTTGTTGCAAATGACACAGTGATCTGAGATTAATCTTCCAAGGACGCTTCCCTCTTGGATTGTTAATCTGCATGTTTGCTTGTTCCATAGGTGTACTCCGTAAGTCTCCCCATTTAGCTGAAGCAGCTTGGCTTTTACCCATCTCAAATCATTCTGGTTTTTTGGCTTTTGAAAAAACTTTCTTATCCTAATCCAATCTGCAGGATAGAAGGCCATAGGGGGCAAGACCCTGAAATTATAACCAGGTCTCTTTCTTACTCTCTCAACCACCCTGGAAACCAAATAGGGACCATTGTGACCCCATTTATTCCCGTCAAAAGTGTATGCAAATTCCTCCATGAATTTGAATAGTAATGGATGATTCATATCAAACACCAAGATCGCATTATTCAACCTTGTCCATTTCTTAGACTCCACGTCCATACTCTGTGCTCCAATTGAGTTCTTCAACCCGGTAAAAGGTTTTATAACAATGAAATCGGTGTCCAAGTAGACACCTCCATACTTGAACAAAACTGCAAGTCTCAACAAATTAGATAGATTCTGAGCTAGTGAGATCTCACCAGGGTCTTTTTCCCCACTCCTAATCCCATCAAACCAAGTTTTAGCTGGCGTCCCCTTGAACAGAAATGCCAGGTCCGGTGTCACAGCTTTCACTTTCAACCCCCGGTCGAGAAGTGGTTTCAGAATCCTGTGCCCTCGTGCTGAGTCCATGCTTCTCGACAGAATCATCAAGCACCCACGTGGGTGGACCTTGAAAAGGCTCTCCATAGCCAAGAACTCTCTTTCTCCAAACCACTTTGCTGGTGCAATCCATGTCATGAAGAACTGAACCTCGCAGCTGTCACGGTTGAAGAAATCCAGGACCCGATCATGAAACCGCCGAGTGAAGTTGTTTGACTTGAAAATCTCAAACTTTGGTATGTTTTTCCGCAACCACTCAATCCTTTCCTGTTCTGAGACATTGAAGGGAGGAACAGGAAAATGATCCTTATCATCGTCAACTCGATCATCATCACTCTCTTCTTGAATGGAACGTAATTTTATGGGACTGATAGTACTTGATTCCAATATTCGTCCTTGATCAGCTCCTTCATGAGTCCCTAGCTCCCCTGCAATTTGCTTATGATTCGTATAAAACGCAACAGACTTGTGGGAAATCTCAGAGACGATACAGACTGTGTAGATGATAAAGATCAACACAGCAAGCGTGATGATCTTAGACAAGATTCGGGATAATTTGGCACGGCTAAGGATGAACACCTGGTAATCAAACATCTTTCTTGTGAATTTCTTAACCATCGTGTGACAGTTTCAAGCTGTAACAAGCTAATAATTACGTGGAGAAACATACCGCCGAAAGAATTTTCATGGTAGTCAGAACAAAGATGTTAACATTAAAGAAGAAAAAAATATGTCTACAAAGCCTCAGAGGATGGTTATGAGGATATTGATCTTTCTAGGTAATGTTGTCGAAGCTGAATTGCCATGAAGCAGGTCTTGGGTCCAAATTAAACGTTTTCTTTTTCCCTCCCGTGTATATATAGTCAAAACTGGACGATTTCAATATTAGATAGCCGCCGGTGGCATGAAGAATGCTGACATATTTACACACACACTCGAAGACATTAAAAGACTTGAAAGTCATAAAAAAACAAATCCTAAAATCACATAAAAATAAATAATTTGTATAAGAAAACATAGAAAAATTATGGCATGGCTTTGGCTACTTGAAAAAAAATGGTGCTTTACATGCCGTAGGAAGAGAGAGAAAAAAGAAGAAAGATTTTTTTTTGAAAACTTTGTCATCATTTAATGCTTCGAATTCTTGGGTTTTAATTTATTTTTAAGAATATTATACATATATATATATATATGTATATAAATTTCAATGACTTTTCTTTCCGCGTTGCCGTGAGGGATGAGTTTTTGATATATAATTCAAACTCATTAGTCGTGTCATTAAAACCTGAGAATTAAAACCATATTCATTAAAACCTGCAAATAGTCTTACAAAGAAAACAACCTGCATATGCCTAAAATATTTTACATATTAGGTGGATAATTTCTACAGTGAAAATTAAGGAGCCATGGTGATGGAGATGAGGCGTATGCTTCCGAAGAAATTGTTGGAAGTTGCTCATTGTGCAATTGAATATGCGTATCGATTCGATTGTCGATGAATTTTCATGGTGTCCTAATTTTGAATGGACTGCAGCAAATTTTTGTTGTCTTGAATTATGAATTGTATTGTCCAGTCTGATGTAGTTTCTGGGTCTATGACTGTTTGTAATGTTACTATCGGGTCTCCAGCTCTCAGTAGTTCATTAGTTGTGTTATTTGATCGTAGGAGGCATGACCTCAGTCTTAATTTTGAGTGTCACTCGTCACGTGATCCCATTCCAAATTTTTTAAAAAGTCTTCATTATAGCGGATGAATATCATGATTACAAAACCAGCATTTGAGAGGTTACAGATATGCATATAAAAACCCTCCCAAATACAAAGAACCAATAACCAACAAAAGATTAAGTTACATTTGAACTTATACTCTAAAATTATTAATTAATTAGTATTATAATTAGAACTGTTGTAAAATGCAAGTACTTTCTTTATTCAATGGTTAAAAAATTTGTATTCTCATAACATGAATTAAATTTATTCGATGAAAACTATTCCCAAAATACCAAAAACAGAAAGAAAAGATCTTAACTATGAAAAGCTGCATCGTAGCCATACCGTCATGATTGGAATTCATGATACTCTATATATATATATATAATTATTATTTATTTAAAAAAATTGAAATTTAATTATCTATGTTATATAGTTAACCTATATCAATAAATATAACTTAGATAATACAAAATAACCCTCCTATTTCACAATGTAGTATAGGAAATTGGATAAAGATAGGTTAATAATAATGCCTAAAAAGTAGTTGGTGGAGGATTAATATAAAAAATAAACGGCATGAGCCATTTCTTCATGCCGCATCCACTTTGGCATGAAGAAAGCCTCTTACATCTGATTATACACCTTTATCGCTCTTTATGCATGTCGTACTCAGTGTACCGGTGATCGACGTCAAAATGCGTTGAGAATGGGTACAAATAGTAAATAAAATTAGTGACGGAAATATTTATATATTTTTTAATTATATATATTGATGTAATAGTTTTAAAAAAATTATCATTTAAATATTTAATATATATATTATTTTGGACGTGTTTTACCATCACTTGACTTGGACCGTTAATATGTGATAAGAAAAGATGATGGTCCCGTGTGTCTAATACATTTTCAATATCTAAATTAGAAATATGAATATGTTATTTTGTAATAAGAAATTTATAAAAATCACATTACATCGCTAATGTTGACTCTTCTTATAGATATGAATTATTGGTGATAAGGATAGTTTGATCTTTTCCTTGAATCTCTTGGATTCAATTATTAAGTTCTAGAGATTTATTTTAAGAATGAATGAGTTATCATTCGTGGGCGAATATCTCGTTATTTACTTAGAACGGAACATCTCAAGTTATCAACAATGGTTACCATATGTCCGTGGTCTTTCAACTCATTGGATTTTTCGTATGGGCCTCTATTGGCATTGTTGGGCCCATTTAACACAGCTGGAAAAACTGCTTCATATATAATTAATTAAAATGTATCACATTAATAAAAATAATTAAAAAAATGTAAAATAGAAAATAACATTACAATTTTTTTTTATGAGAAATTGATTTCATTTATTTATTGAAAAAAAATTACATCTATGACCGGATACATACAAAAAAATTCTCAAATTACAGGTTAACTATTGCATTTGAAACTTTAACAGTACACAAATTTCTTTGTGATTGATATGATCTTGACTACTACTATAGCTCTTTACAGACAAACTATCTAAAAGAAAGTATATTGTATAGAACAAAAGATTCATATCCCAACCTCCATAAGAGAATAGGACTTTAAACTTTACTGATAAAACGTCCAAGAGACTATCTCTATTTTATTTTTTAACTAAATAAAAGGAAATAACAATGAAAATAGAAAAATAGATGTGAAAATGATGAATTATAATTTAGATTACTCTGATAGACTTTAAAATTAGCTATAAAATTTATATGAACAATCTGATTCGCAAATCTACCATTATCTTTCTAACGATCAATTTAGAAAGTATTTTATGCTGCCCGTACCTCATAAGAGGTGCCCAAAATTATGTGGAGAAGTGTAACACCCAAAGACAAAGCTCCGAAAGTGGTGGCACTAGAGTGACAACAACATTTCAACTTTAGTTAACGGTGATGGCTTGTCAATTCCTTGTTCTTAATTTGGTCCCTCAACATATTCTTGGATTTGTCCCAAAAGATATATCAACTTCAGAATCTGGCTAGAGAAGTAAATTTATTTAGGAAAAATGATATCTATAAGTTTTAAATAGATAAATCTTATATATATTTTTGTAAAGAAATAGACTCCACTTAAAAAAATTATAAAAAAATAAAAATTATTTTTTATTAATAAGATCTACTTTTTTATGAAAGACTCATAAGAAACTTATCTATTTAAACCTTTTACTCATCATTGATTCTCAACAAATGCATCCTCCAATTAAACACGTGCAAAAATCCAGCAAATTATATAGGTTTATATTCCTTTTTACTCAAGTTTTTCTGATCAGATCTTATCTTGGCCATGCCTCCTTACTCATGAGCAGAGAATTACCATTACTCGTTTAAGCAAAGATAACACCAATCATGATTATTACAAACGAGGTCTTTGACTCTATATCCATCCACGTACTTGTAACGTTATAAATTTCTTAATTCAAGATTTGACACAGCTGACGGCAGCATCACTTGACTGCCTTTTGGCTTCCATTTCTTAGACGTTGAGATAAATTAGATTTAGGGAAATTATATGTACAGTATTTATTTAGAGACTGTAATATAAGTATAGATAATTTTATTTTTAAAATAATTTTAAAATTATTAAAATATTTATTTTAAAATAATATTTTTTTTATTTTAATAAAAGGCTTACATATGCAGTCTCCAAATGGGAAACTGTAAATGGAATTTTTCTTAAATTTATAATGCATTTAAATTATGAGTTAAGGTTATGTGAGTTGAGTTTTGTATGAATAGTAATGAGTTGTGATAATTAAAGAAATTTTATGAGACTCGTTTGAAATGAATTTAAATGTATTTGAATATTAAGATAAGTTTTGATATATTTATAAAAAATTAAAAAATAATTATAAATTTTTTGTACAAAAAATTTTTGAATTGAAAAAAGTTGAGCCTCACACAATGACGGGCCTATTAAGGCCCTTGGGGGGCCATGGCACTGGACGTGTTTTACCATTTGAATATAGTTTTTAATTATATATATTGATGTAATATTTTTTAAAAAATTATCATTTGAATATTTAATATATATTATTTTGGACGTGTTTTACCATCAATTGACTTGGACCGTTAATCTGTGATAATGAAAGATAATGGTCCAGTGTGTCTAATGCACTTTCGATGTCTAAATTAGAAATATGTATATTTTATCTTGTAATAAGAGATTTGAAAAAGTTGTATTGGATCACTAATGTTAACTCTTCGTATAGACATGAATTATTGCTAATAAGGATAGTTTGATTTTTTTCTTGAATCTCTTGAATCTTTCTAGAGATTTGTTTCAAGAAAGGAGTTACCATTCGTAGGTGAATATCTCGTTATTTTCTTAGAAGGGAACATCTCAAGTTATCAACAACGCCATTGATCTTTCATATTTTATTTTTTAACTAAACAAAAGAAAATAATAATGAAAGCAGAAAGATAGATATAAAAATGATGAATTACAATTTAAATTACTCTGGTAGACTTTGAAATTAGTCATAAAATTAATATGAACAATCTGATTCGCTGATTAGCCACTATCTTCCTAAAGATTAGTCTGGGAAGCATTTTATGCTATTCGTACCTCCTAAAATCTATCTTTACAGTCTTGAAGGAAAAAAAATAAGGGCTTTGCTAGATACAGTCGGCAAATGCAGTCGGCGTGCAGTCGGCTGTAAGGAATGAATAAAAAAAAATTATAAAAAAATTATTTTATATTCAGAGGACCTACATGAATAAAAAAAAGTTATAAAAATAAATTTTTTTTTCATGTAGGTCCCGTATTAATTCACTTTTTTCTCCACGACTGTACGCCGACTGCATTTTCCGACTGCAAAAAATATTTCTCTTTGAGAAATTCAAATTTATGAAAGAGAGTTTTGTAGTGAAAAAATAGATAAAAAGTAATAATAAACTATTATAAATAATAATAATAAATAATTAATAATAATAAATAATAATAATAAAAAAATAAATAATAGTAATAAAATATGTTGAGAAATTTAACACCTATACACAAAGATTTGAGAGTGGTGTCACTGGAGTGAAAATAACATTACAACTATAGTTAATAGAGATGGCTTGTCAATCCCTTGTCGTTTCCTTGTTCTTAATTTGGTCCCCCAACATATCCTTGAATTTGTCCCAAAACATATATCAACTTCAGAATCTGGCTTGAGAAGTAAATTTATTTAGAAGAAATCATATCTACAAGTTTTAAATAAATAAATCTTATATAAGTTTTAAATAGATAACACGCCAATTACTGATCAGTATTATTACAAAACGAGGTCTTTGACTATATATATAAATTTCAATGACTTTTCTTTCCGCGTTGCCGTGAGGGATGAGTTTTTGATATATAATTCAAACTCATCTGTCGTGTCATTAAAACCTGAAAATTAAAACAACCACATTCAATTCCTTAAAACCTGCATATAGTCTTACAAAGAAAACAACCTGCATATGCCTAAAATGTTTTACCTATTAGGTGGATCATTTCTACAGTAAAAATTAAGAAGCCATGGTGATGGAAATGAGGCGTATGCTTCCGAAGAAGTTGTTGGAAGTTGCTTATTGTACAATTGAACGTGCCCATCGATTCGATTGTCGTCGACACTATTCATAGTGTGCCAATTTTGAATGGACAACAAATTTTTGTTGTCTTGAATTATGGACTATAGTGTCTAGTCTGATGTAGTGTCCGGGTCTATGACTACTTGTAATGTCACTAACGAGTCTCCAACTATCAATAGTTCATTAGTCGTGTTAGTTGATCGTAGGAGGCACGACCTCAATCTTAATTTTGAGTGAAATTAAAAAATAATAATAAAAAAAAAAACTTAGTGAAATTATCTTTGATATTATTTGCAATTTAAAAAACTTTAATTAATAGGTAAAAAACTTGTATTCTCATAACATGAATTAAATTTATTCAATAAAAACTATTCCCAAAATACCAAAAACAAAAAGAAAAGATCTTAACTATGAAATGCTGCATCCTAGCCATACCGTCATGCTTCGAATTCAAGATACTATATATATAATTATTATTTATTTAAAAAAATTTAAATTAATAAAAAAATAGAAATTAAATTATCTATGTTATATAATTAACCTATATCAATAAATATAACGTAGATAATACAAAATAAATGGCAGATTACCCCCCTATTCCACAGTGTAGTATAGGAAATTGGATAAAAATAGGTTAATAAATCGAGTTTTTTTACGTATAAGTAAAGTCACGTACTAATCTATGTACCAATACTGATTTTTTCATATTTAAAATTTAAATTAACAATATTTTTAATAAAATTTACTTTTTAATCAATTATATTAAATTGATACACGTATTAATACATACTTATACTTGCAAATAGATTTTTCCTTACCTAAAAAGTAGTTGGTGGAAGATTAATATGTACGTAACAGCTTTGCCGCATGCACTTTGGCATGGAGAAAGCCTTTTCCATCTGATCTATACACCTCTATCGCTCTTTATGCATGTCGTACTCAGTGTGCCGGTGATCGACGTCAAAATGCGTTAAGAATGGGGACAAATAGTAAATAAAATTAGTGACGGAAATATTTATATATTTTTTAATTATATATTGATGTAATATTTTTAAAAAATTATCATTTAAATATTTAATATATATTATTTTGGATGTGTTTTACCATCACTTGACCTGGACCGTTAATATGTGATAAGAAAAGATGATGGTGACGTGTCTAATACATTTTAAATGACCAAGTTAAAAATATGTATATGTTACCTTGCAAGAAGAGATTTGTAAAAGTCACATTGAATCGCTAATGTTGACTCTTCATATAGACATGAATTATTGGTGATAAGAATAGTTTAATCTTTTCCTTGAAACTCTCGGATTCAATTATTAAGTTCTAGTAATTTGTTTCAAGAAGGAAGAATTTATCATTCGTGGGCGAATATCTCGTTATTTTCTTAGAATGGAACATCTCAATTCTCAAGTTATCAACAACGGTTACCATATGCCCGTGATCTTTCAACTTATTGGACTTTTCGTATGGGCCTCTATTGGCATTGTTGGGCCCATTTAACGCAATTGGAAAAACTGCTTCATATATAATTAATTAAAATGTATCGCATTAATAAATATCTTCTATATATAAAAAGTGTGTATGAAACGGAAAATCTTGTTTTAACGGTTTTTCTTATTTTTCCGTT
Organism: Carya illinoinensis; assembly: GCF_018687715.1. NCBI lineage: Eukaryota > Viridiplantae > Streptophyta > Magnoliopsida > Fagales > Juglandaceae > Carya > Carya illinoinensis. The sequence goes on from NC_056761.1 coordinate 37,231,520, forward strand.
AAAGTTAACACCGTTTGTTTTAACGGTTTGACACATAAAATGAAGACATAAATATTGAGAGAGATAGCATTCAATGTTGTTATATGATTTATTAATCTCAATAATTATAATACTTAATAGTTTATATAATAATAAGTAATTAAATATTAGTTATTATATTTTTCTCTTTCTCCTTAACATATACACGTGTATTAGGTGCATAAGACGTGAATCCCTAAGTATAATATACGTATATTATACGTTTCATTAACTCAGATTATTGAGTATTCCAAATTTAAAAATCTCATATAATATATAATACAAGTGTGTTTAATTAAAATGTTTTTTTTTCCATGGTAGTAGGACGTAGCTTCCGCTAAGTTATATTCCATACGTGGGCTTGCTATGATAGGTATGTGACAAAGGTCGTGATCCTTGAGCTAATTAAGAAAGAGTAAATTCGGCCAACAATTTCAAAATATATTTTATGATTTATATATACGCTATATATAGAAAATATTATACCACAAATTTTATAAAAAGATTATGTTTTAACTTTATGTTGTCCCTGATCGACTCAACCAACAGCAAAATAAGAATTTCAATGTTGTCTCTATTGATTGTCTACAGGATGACATAAATTAATGAATTATAATACAAACATCAAACGACACATATTTTGAACTACCGTTTGTGTTAGACTTTTATTAAATTTTTCGTATACATCTTTGCTAAAATTATAGATGTTATAAACATGTATTGGATTATATGATATTTTGAACTAATTTTTTTATTTTCTCCAATATGCCTTAAATTATTAAGTGACATCAATAATTTTTATAAAATATATATTATTTTTTACAAATAATCATTTCATAAAATTAGACAAACGTGCTTTGCACGTTACTCCCACCTAGTAATTAAAAAAATGTAAAATAGAAAATAACATTACAATTTTTTTATGAGAAACTGACTTCATTTATTTATTAGAAAAAAGTTACATCTATGACTGGGATATATACAGAAAAATTCTCAAATCATAAGCTAATTATTGCATTTGAAACTCTACCAATACACAAATTTCTTTGTGACTAATATGATCTTGACTACTACTATAACTCTTTACAGACAAATTATCTAAAAGAAAGCATTTTGTATAAAACAAAGACTCATATCTCACCCTCCATAAGAGAAGAGGACTTAAACTCTAATGATAAAATGTCTAAGAAACGATCTTTATTTTATTTTTTTAACTAAACAAAAAGAAAGAACAATAAAAATATAAAGATAGATATGAAAATGATGAATTACAATTTAAATTACTTTGGTAGACTTATAAATCAGCTATAAAATTGATATGAATAATCTAATTTGTTAATCCACCACTATCTTCCTAACAATCAGTCTAAAAAGTATTTTATGTTACCCGTACCTCATAAGAGGTGCCGGAGATTATGTGGAGAAGTGTGACACCCAAAGACAAAGCCTCGAAAGTGGTGGCACTGGAGTGAAAATAACATTACAACTTTAGTTAATAGTGATGGCTTGTCAATTTCTTGTTCTTAATTTGGTCCCTCAACATATTTTTGGATTTGTCCCAAAAGATATATCAACTTTTGAATCTGGCTAGAGAAGTAAATTTATTTAGGAAAAATGATATCTATGATTCTATAAGTTTTAAATAGATAAATTTTATATAAATTTTTGTAAAGAAATAGACTCCACTTAAAAAAATTATAAAAAAATAAAAATGATTTTTTATTAATAAGATCTACTTTTTTATGAAAGACTCGTAAGAAACTTATCTATTTAAACCTTTTACTTATTATTTATTCTCAACAAATGCATCCTCCAATTAAACACGTGCAAAAATCCGGCAAATTATATACGTTTATATTCCTTTTTACTGATGTTTTTCTAATCAGATCTTATCTTGGCCATGCCTCCTTACTCATGAGCAGAGAATTACCATTACTCGTTTAAGCAAAGATAACACGCCAATTACCAATCAGGATTATTACAAACGAGGTCTTTGACTGCCTTTTGGCTTCCATTTCTTAGACGTTGAGATAAATTAGATTTAGGGTATTTATTTAGGGACTGTAATATAAGTATAGATAATTTTATTTTTAAAAAAATTTTAAAATTATTAAAATATTCATCTTAAAATAATATTTTTTTTCTTTTAATAAAAAGCTTAACTATGCAGTCTCCAAATGGAGGATTGTAAATAGAATTTTTCTTAAATTTATAATGCATTTAGATTATGAGTTGAGGTTAGATGAGTTGAGTTTTGTATGAATAGCAATGAGTTGTGATAATTAAAAAAATTTTATGAGACTTATTTGAAATGAGTTTAAATGTATTTAGATGTTAAAATAAATTTTGATATATTTATAAAAATTAAAAAAAATAAATAAATTTTTTGTGTAAAGAGTTTTTTAATTAAAAAAAGTTGAGCCCCACACGTCCAGTGCCATGGCCCCCCTGGACGTGTTTTACCATTTGAATATAGTTTTTAATTATATATATTGATGTAATATTTTTTTAAAAATTATTATTTAAATATTTAATATATATTATTTTGGACGTGTTTTACCATCAATTGACCTGGACCGTTAATCTATGATAAGGAAAGATAATGGTTCAGTGTGTCTAATGCACTTTTGATGTCTAAATTAGAAATATATATATTTTACCTTGCAATAAGAGATTTGAAAAAGTCGCATTGGATCGCTAATGTTGACTCTTCATATAGACATGAATTATTGTTGATAAGGATAGTTTGATCTTTTCCTTAAATCTCTTGGATTCAATTATTAAGTTCCAGAGATTTGTTTCAAGAAGGAATGAATTACCATTCGTAGGTGAATATCTCGTTATTTTCTTAGAAGGGAACATCTCAAGTTATCAACAACGCCTGTGATCTTTCATATTTTATTTTTTAACTAAATAAAAGGAAACAATAATGAAAGTAGAAAAATAGATATGAAAATAATGAATTATAATTTAGATTATTCTGGTAGACTTTAAAATTAGTCATAAAATTAATATGAATAATCTGATTCGTTGATTCACCACTATCTTCCTAACGATTAGTCATTTTATGCCATTCGTGCCTCATAAGATCCGTCTTTACCACCTTGAAGGAAAAAAAAAAATTAAATAAGAAAATAAGATAAATGAGAGAGAGAGAGAGGAGAATGAAGATGTTCCTATTTGAAGAATTTATAAAAGAGAGTTTTATAGTGAAAAAATAGGTGAAAAGTAATAATAAAATATTGTAAATAATAATAAAAAAATAATTAATAATAAAAAATAATTAATAATAATAATAATAAAATAAATAATAATAATAAAATATATTGAGAAATTTAACAGCCATACACAAAGATTCGAGAGTCGTGTCACTGGAGTGAAAATAACATTACAACTATAGTTAATAGAGATGGCTTGTCAATCCCTTGTCGTTTCCTTGCTCTTAATTTGGTCCCCCAACATATTCTTGAATTTGTCCCAAAAGATATATCAACTTTAGAATCTGGCTTGAGAAAGTAAATTTATTTAGAAGAAATCATATCTACAAGTTTTAAATAAATAAATCTTATATAAGTTTTAAATAGATAACACGCCAATTACTGATCAGTATTATTACAAAACGAGGTCTTTGACTATATATCCATCCACGTGGCTTGTAACATTAAAAATTTCTTAATCCAAGATTTGACACAGCTGACGGCAGCATCACTCGATTGCCTTTCGTCTTTATTTCTTGGACATTGAGATAAATTAGATTTACGTTTCGTAATAAATTGTAATAATTAAGTAAATTTTACAAGATTTATTTAAAATAAATTTAGATGCGTTTAAATTTTAAGATAAATTTTGATATACTTATAAAAAGTTGAAACAAAATTATAAACTTTGTGTAAAAAATTCTTGAATTGAAAAAAGTTGAATCGCACGCAGTGGCAGACTTATTAAGACCCTTGGGGGAGCCATGGCCCCACCTAAAATTTGAAAAAAGAATTAATATATATTAATATTTTATGATTTAATAAAATAATATTAATTTTATATTGTATTGACCCATCTCTAAAAAATTAATTTGATCCTCATTTACAAAATTATTTGGATCTTATAGATTATTTACTTATATTTTTTTGTTATTTCAATAATATATTGTCCTTAACATATTATATATTTTTTTATTGTATTAAATGTATTTGAATTTTATTTTAGATCTTACAATCTAATAGTTTTATACCATAAAAAAATTATGGAGAAATAGAATAAAAAACATATTTTTATACTTTTAGCTTCACTTGGCTCCCCTAAAATAAATTTTTAGTTCCGTCACTAGTCCCACGTGTAAAGAGATATTAAATTGAGTAATATTTAGTGATTTAACAGTTGTTTACTTAAATGATGAGTTAGGCTTAAATTTGTATTTAATTTAAATGAGTTAAGCTGTTTTTATATTCCAAACGTAACCTTAAATAACTATTTTATAAAATTTAGTATCGTTATATTTATTTTCTAATAATAATAATAATAATAATAATAATTTATAACATTATATGTTACGTCAAATTATATCAACTTAAATATTATTTTTATAAAATTTTGATGTTGACCAAATATTTCTTACTTAATTAATTTCCTCCAATATCCTTCTAAAAGACTTGCTTTCAATATATAAATAAATGGCTGAAAATCAATTACCGGTGACAGATGTATGGGCAAATTCTGAAAGCGTGTCAAGCCAGTCTTTGTCTATTTATTTTGTATTAATTTAAATTAAGCTTCAGATAATATTCCGTACAACCAATAATTAAATAAATTATAATGAGAGAGGAATAATAAATTCCTATCTCTATCCAACTATCAACATGCTTACGCAGAACCCCCAATATTTTAATCAAGGTTTTGAATGAAGTCTTTAATTTTCAGTGGTTAAGAATGAATGCGAAGTAATGCGTGAGACAATTAAAAAGTTGTGTAAATACCACGCATTATTTAAAAAAAAAAAAAAAAAAATTATTATTAAAAATTTATTTGTTTTACGTAAATCATATTTATTTATTTTTTTAAAAAGAATATATAACACTTACACATTTTATACCTGTAAATACCATTTATTAGAAAACTCTTTATCAGATAATAATTATATATATATATATATATATATATATATATATATATATATATATCCAGGCGTTGTTAATTAATATAATGTAGTCTGCAACTCTAAATATTTTGTACATTTTTTTCCTTTTTGTTAGATTACAACTTACACCTTATAGAATAATACTCATCTTTTAAGTCAAAATAATAATATAATATTATATATTTTAATAATAATTTTTTATATTTTGCTAATATACTCTATATATTAATTAATAATTTAATTTTTACTTAAAATTATTATTTTCTAACTATTTTTTATATCAATCTAATTATCTAATATAATATAGCCTTGTTTACAAAAATATTTCTTGAAAAATCTAGACATAATATAGTCTTGTTTACTAATTAAAGTTTTAAAAAGAATTTATTAAAGTCTTGATGATTATTTGTGAATAAAATATGAATTAAATAGGTAAATAGTGACTCTCCAACTTTGAAATTTTCTTTAGAGTTACTGTACCTCAAAGTCTTAAGGTACTGTTTGGACATTTGAATTTTTCATCTCAAACACAAAATTCTTATATCATCATTACAACTTTTCTAAATTCCCATATAAAATATAATAAACAATTCAAATTTTTCTTAACTTTTTCAAATCCAAAAATAATAATAATATTAAAATAAAATATTTTAATATTTAATCTTAAAACTTAAAATTCTCATATGAGAATTCTTAGCCAAATAGAACCCTAAAAGTTTTTAACTAGTCCAACACAGGTTATTTATATAAAAAATTAGCTGTATTTTAGATATGGTTTGATAGTAAGATGAAATATTAAAATATTATATCTTAATATTATTATTGTTTTGAAATTTGAAAATATTAAGTTAAGTTATTTATATATTTTATATGAAAATTTAAAAACATTGTAATGATGATATAAAAATTTTAATTTTGAGATAAGAATTTTGAAAGGTCAAACCATACCTAAATTTCACTTACATTAAACTAGTCCAATTCCAGTACACAATATCTTGACATTATCAAGAAAGTTTGCGTAGAATAAATAGTTCTCTAGTCATAGAAAGGACTACATACAAAGCCCGAGTCCAACCCAACTAGTAATTGTGATGGCCTCGAAACATGTCAGGCCCAAGAAGAAGAAGAAGAAAGCCTTATTGGGCCAGACAGGATACATGCATAGCCAGCCTCCCAGTTTCACCAATCAACCTATTTGAAAATATGAGAAGAATGAGTTCAGTGAGATGCCATACTGGGTTCAGGCTCCTAATTAGTAGTTTTCAAGAAAATTGGGCATGGTACTCGAAAACATGAACAAACGTTCAATACTAACCAAAATTATAAATTAGAGAAATGGCATTGTTCTTTCTAATACTATCTGCCTTATCAAAGGAAATAAAAAATAAAAAAATACCATCTCCTAAAATAAAAAACACCAATTGTGAACCCAGATAGCAGACTCAGACAAGAATATAGAGTGCAGAGAATTTAAAACTAAAATCAGTAAAACAGTAAATAACTTTCAAAAATTGACTAATCAGGCATCATCAGCATCGCTTCCACCAACTTGAGCTTCCTGACTTGCCATGTAGTTGCTTCCAATAGGACCCAACACCTTAAACCTGCTCAACATTAGAAAATCAAGTCCCTTCTAAAGTTTTAGTTCAACAGCAACAAACAATGATTGGTTACCTCTCGAGGATGAATTTCCCCTCCTTGTACTTCTGGCTTTCTGCAGGTGCAGCTTCCTGAAAATAAGTAGCAAGATTTTAAAGAGAAACAATTAAAAAAGAAAAGAAAAGAAAACTGGAATCACAAGTGGAGAGAGATTTTGCAAGCCACTAAGCATAAATTTAGATCTTACATATTTCCAACCCACAAGTGAGCCACATCCTACACAAAAAATGTCAACAACAGTGTGCAATCCAGTAATCATCAAACGCTCTTCTTTCTCTCCAGCCGTGACATTCACACTGTCAAAGCAAAATGTTAATTGAAGTATTCATATGTAAAATAACTGGCATGAGCAATGTTGCAGTTGTTTGTACCGTGATGATGAAATTGGTAGCACCGTGGAGTTGATGCAAGTGATGATAAGGCCATCTACTATTTACACACAGCATTAATTAATATGAAGAGAATGGTAAGAGGAGCGGTAGAACTGTTGTACATCATTGTTTTGTCTACCCACAGTCAAGCTGATGGGAACCAAGGTGAAGCTATCCTCAAAGATCCCTTACAAATTCCAGATGGGCCAATTACAAGATCAAGAGCCAAGAAGATCAAGGAAGCAATGCAAGGATTGGTGCAATCCACTTGGGATGAAGCTAGGAAGAGCCCAACACTCAAGATGGGCTTCAAGGAAAAAGAACCAGTTTTGATCCACTTGATACAAGCTATGGAAGACATGACTTAGAGATTGGGCCTATTGTTGTTAAGGCTTTCAATTTGTTTAACGGTATTTTATTATTAGTTTAGAAGAAGTGGGCTTGAGGATGCTTGGCCCACGTATGTCTTATTTCTAATGGACTAGGGTTATTTTTGGGAAGGCCTTGTATTTTTTGCCAAGGGTTTATTTGGAAAGTTAAAATTTTATGTCTTACTAGGGTTTCAGAAGTAACTGTAGCGCGGCGTATGGCACTGTTCACGCTACAGTACCCAACGCATTGTTTACTTAGGATTTTTGGGGATTGTCTATTTAAACCACTTGTAACCTCATTTGAGAGGCAGACTATATGGAATTGTCATTGAGAGTTGAGTTATCTCCTCTTGTTCTTCTTGAACTTCTGAACTTATCAAGGGTAAATCAAAACCTTTGTGGCGTTCTTCCTTTGTAATCTAGGTTCTTGAGACGGGTTCTTCAATGGGTCTAGATTTTGATATAATCTAAGTTCTTTGAACTAGTTCTCATTGGATCTAGATTCTCTATCCATATACCTGAGTTTGACTTTCTTGGGGTTGTTGTTCCAGTATTGTTGGTGGGTCTCAAAGCAAGTCTATTGAGGTTCACATAATTTGGTATCAGAGCAAGGTTTCCAATCAGGTGTAATTCTATCTTTTATCTATTGCATCTTTAATTCTAGGATTTCATTGTTCTAGGGTTGTAAAAAAAAAAAAAAAGTGCAAAAATTCGTTTTTCCTAGGGCTGGCAGATTACTCTATCATTTTGGTTTCATGTTTATCAACATTGGTTGGCTAAGTTGCATGTTTGAGGGCTGCCAAAATTTACACCATATAGAGGTTGGAAATTTCTGGAGTTTCTTGCATCTTTAAGTTTGTCAATTCCTTGGAGTGTTGTTTTATTGATTCTCTTCTGTTTCCTTGTCAATTTTTATGTGTTTGAATTCAATTGTTTGATTGTTACAATTGAATATTGCTGTTTGTGATTGAATCGGTTCGAAAGGAAAGGAAAGGAAAGGAAAGGAAAGGAAAGGAAAGGAAAGGAAAAAAAGTTTAGGAATCCGAATTTTTTATCATCAGAGGGGCTGCATATATCTTTATAGTTGGTGTATTGTCTTGTGAGTACTCTTTCCCTCGTAGCATTTCCTTGAGTCTTGTGTCATTTTATTCTTTCTATATTTTCTCTTGTTAAGAGTTTCTTGGACCTAATTACTAGTTGGAATAAGACAGGTTTGTATTGTCTTGATTTATATAGTTCAATTAGTTCTGAAAGAACTTGAGTGGGAAAACTCTTGAGGTAAAAGGCAAAAGAGTGTGAGATCATTATCGGGAAAAGTCAATTAAGAGTGAAACACGAGTGGAGTGCTATTATTCGAGTGTAAACACGTAAGGGAGCGTGTGAGGTCTTTTCCACTAATAGTTTTTTTGTGTGCAGTGCGTACGATGTCTCATAAAAGTGACTCATCACCAAAGGGGATGTCAGATAACTCCTTTATGTTGCAGGCTATGCAACAACAGTTTGAACGATTGAACATGATGTTAGGAGAAGTGAGAGATAAGATGGATCAACAAGATGAAGTAATTAAAAATTTACATGGTGGGAGAGATAGGAGGAGACGTGAACCTAGAAGAGAACATGATTATGAAGATGAAGGAGATGGTGAGGATGAGGAAGATCTAATTTCTGAAGTTGGGATGGGTAGGCATAGAGGAGTCAGGCGTGAAAGAGGATTTAGGGGAAACCCACGGGGTCGTGATGGAGTAGATAGGGACCTTGAGAGCATCAAAATGAAAATACTATCTTTCCAAGGTAGAACTGACCCTGAAGCTTATTTAGAGTGGGAGAAGAAGATAGAGTTGATCTTTGAGTGTCATAACTATTTAGAGGAGAAGAAAGTGAAGTTTGCAGTAATTGAGTTCACTGATTATGCTATTATTTGGTGGGATCAATTAGTGACCAATAGGAGGAGGAATTATGAGAGGTCTGTCGAGACATGGGGAGAGTTGAAAGCTCTCATGAGGCGGAGATTTGTACCTAGCCACTACTATAGGGACCTCTATCAGAAATTACAAAATTTTACACAGGGGTCTAGGAGTGTGGAGGACTACCATAAGAAGATGGAGGTGACTATGATACGGGCGAATGTAGAGGAGGATAGGGAGGCCACTATGGCTAGATTTTTGTCTGGTTTGAATAGGGAGAGAGCCAATGTGGTTGAGTTGCAACATTACGTAGAAATAGAAGACATGGTGCACATGGCTATGAAGGTGGAGAGACAATTAAAGAGGAAAGGGACATCAAGGTATACTTCAGTTTCTAGCACTCCTTGGAAACCAAAGTGGGAGAAAGATGATCGAGCTGTAACAAAGGCAAAAACAGAACCACCTAAAGGAAACGATGAAGGAACTAGCAACAAACCCAAGTTGGCATCCCAACCTTTTAGAAATAGAGATATTAAATGCTTTAAGTGTTTGGGTTCAGGCCACATCACTTCTCAATGTCCAAACAAACGTGTGATGATTATGCGTGACAATGGGGAGGTGATGACTGCAAGTGAGGATGATCGTGATGAGATACCTGAGTTGGAGGATGCTAGTGATGATGATGGAGTAGAATACCCCGTAACAGGTAAGTCCCTTGTTGCCAGGCGTGCTCTCAACACACAAATTAAGATGGATGAAGCAGAGCAACAAAGAGAGAACATTTTCCATACTAGATGCCACATCAATGGCAAGGTATGTAGTATGATAATTGATGGGAGGAGTTGTACTAATGTTGCTAGCACTACATTAGTTGAAAAATTGAATTTACCTACCTTGAAACACTCTCGACCATACAAGCTGCAGTGGTTGAATGATTGTGGGGAGGTTAGGGTGGATAGACAAGTGTTAGTTACTTTTTCCATTGGGAAGTATCAAGATGAAGTGCTTTGTGATGTTGTACCTATGCATGCTGGCCATATATTGTTGGGGAGACCATGGCAATATAATAGGAGAGTGATACATGATGGATTCAAAAACATGTACAGCTTTGTAAAGGAGGGCAAAACAACCAAGCTTGCTCCTTTAACTCCAAGACAGGTCTATGAGGACCAACTGAAACTGAAAAGTGAGGTTGCTCAAAAAAGAAAGAGTGAAAATGAGAGTGATAAAAAAAGAAAGAGTGAAAAGGAGATTGAGCAAAAAAGAAAGAGTGAAAAAGAAAAAGAGTCTGCTGAGAGAAAAGGAAAGACAAAAGTGAGTTTCTATGCAAGAGGGAGTGAGGTTAAGAGAGCTTTCTTAGCAGATCGCCCTATAATTTTTCTTGTCTATAAAGAGTCTTATCTTAATCTTGATGAAACTAACCAACCTCTTCCTAGTTTGGCTGTTTCTTTGTTGCAGGAGTTTGAGGATGTATTCCCAGAGGAAATGCCTAATGAGTTGCCACCCATTAGAGGCATTGAGCACCAGATTGATTTCGTTCCCGGGGCTGCTATTCCAAACCGACCAGCTTATAGAAGTAATCCAGATGAGACAAAGAAGCTTCAGAGGCAAGTTGAGGATTTGATGAGCAAGGGGTACGTGAGGGAGAGCATGAGCCCATGTGCAGTACCAGTGCTTCTAGTGCCTAAAAAGGATGGGACGTGGCGGATGTGCATTGATTGCAGGGCGGTTAATAATATCACGGTAAAGTATCGCCATCCCTTTCCTAGATTAGATGATATGCTCGATGAATTGCATGGCTCATGTATTTTTAGTAAAATTGATCTTAAAAGTGGATACCATCAAATTAGAATGAAAGAGGGTGATGAATGGAAAACTGCTTTTAAGACTAAGTATGGGCTTTATGAATGGTTAGTTATGCCATTTGGACTTACAAATGCGCCGATTACTTTCATGAGATTAATGAATCATGTCCTACGTGCGTTCATAGGCAAGTTTGTGGTTGTATACTTTGATGATATCCTAGTATACAGCAAGGACTCAAATGAGCATATTGAGCATTTGAGATATGTGTTTAATGTGTTGAGGTGTGAAAAGTTGTATGCTAATTTCAAGAAATGTACCTTTTGTATGGAGGAAGTTGTTTTTCTTGGTTATGTTGTTAGTACAAAGGGTATTGAAGTGGATGAAGAGAAAGTCAAGGCCATTAAGGAGTGGCCAACACCAAAGAGTGTCACTGAGGTAAGAAGCTTTCATGGTTTAGCTAGCTTTTATCGGCATTTTATTAAAGATTTTAGCACCATTGCTGCACCACTCACTGAAGTCATTAAAAAGAATGTTGGGTTTCATTGGGGGGCTAATCAAGAGAATGCATTTGCCACTATTAAAGAAAGGTTGTGCTCTGCACCCGTGTTAGCATTACCAGATTTTAACAAAGTTTTTGAAATTGAATGTGATGCCTCAGGAATAGGGATTGGAGCCGTTTTGATGCAGGATAGGCGGCCGATTGCCTTCTTCAGTGAGAAGCTAAGTGGGGCATCCCTGAAGTACCCTACTTATGACAAAGAACTTTATGCTCTTGTTCGTGCATTAGAGACTTGGCAGCACTACTTGTGGCCTAGGGAATTTGTGATCCACACCGATCATGAATCGTTGAAGCATCTCAAGGGTCAAGGTAAGTTGAATAAGAGGCATGCTAGATGGATGGAATACATTGAGACCTTTCCATATGTCATCCGTTACAAGCAAGGTAAGGAGAATATTGTTGCTGATGCTTTATCACGGAGGTATGTACTTCTTACTTCTATGAGTGCTAAAATGCTTGGGTTTGAATATGTGAAAGATATGTATGCCGATGATGTTGACTTTTCTGATGTGTATATGGCATGTGATAAGGCGGCATTTGGTAAGTTTTACAAGCATGATGGTTACTTGTTTAAAGAAGATAAACTGTGTACTTAGTTGTTCTATGCGTGAGTTATTGGTGCGTGAGGCACATGGCGGGGGATTAATGGGACACTTTAGTGTCAAGAAAACCTTAGACATATTGCATGAACATTTCTTTTGGCCTAAGATGAAAAGAGACATCAATCGCATTTGTAGCAGGTGCATCACATGTAGAAAGGCCAAATCTAAGGTTTTGCCACATGGGTTATATACACCCTTACCCGTTCCTAGTGAGCCATGGGTAGACATATCTATGGACTTTGTTTTGGGGTTGCCTAGGACAAAAAGGGGTAGAGATTCTATTTTTGTGGTTGTGGATAGATTTAGCAAGATGGCACATTTCATTCCACTTACTCCTTTAGATTTGATGCCTTTGCCTATTGATGACAGGAGTAGCTTAGATGGACAAAAGAAGGCAGAGTTGGTGAAGTCACTTCATGAGAGGGTACGGCTTCAAATTACCCAAAAGAATAAAAGGTTTGCTTCCCAAGCCAATAAAGGGCGACGGCGTGTCACTTTTGAACCAGGAGATTGGGTTTGGGTTCACATGCGCAAAGAAAGATTCCTAGCCCATAGACGGACTAAGTTGCATCCTTGAGGAGATGGACCTTTCCAAATTCTTGAGAAAATTAATGACAATGCATATAAAGTGGATCTTCCAAGTGAATATAATGTTTCTGCTACCTTCAATGTTTCTGATCTTTCTCCTTTTGATGTAGGTGAAGATTCGAGGTCGAATCCTTTTGAGGAGAGGGGGAATGATGGGAACCAAGGTAGAGTTATCCTTAAAGATCCCTTACAAATTCCAGATGGGCCAATTATAAGATCAAGAGCCAAGAAGATCAAGGAAGCAATGCAAGGATTGGTGCAATCCACTTGGGATGAAGCTAGGAAGAGCCCAACACTCAAGATGGGCTTCAAGAAAAAAGAACCAGTTTTGATCCACTTGATACAAGCTATGGAAGACATGACTTAGAGATTGGGCCTATTGTTGTTAAGGCTTTCAATTTGTTTAACGGTATTTTATTATTAGTTTAGAAGAAGTGGGCTTGAGGATGCTTGGCCCACGTGTGTCTTATTTCTAATGGACTAGGGTTATTTTTGGGAAGGCCTTGTATTTTTGGCCAAGGGTTTATTTGGAAAGTTAAAATTTTATGTCTTACTAGGGTTTCAGAAGTAACTGTAGCACGGCGTATGGCACTATTTACGCTACAGTACCCGACGCATTGTTTACTTAGGATTTTTGGGGATTGTCTATTTAAACCACTTGTAACCTCATTTGAGAGGCAGATTATATGGAATTGTCATTGAGAGTTGAGTTATCTCCTATTGTTCTTCTTGAACTTCTGAACTTATCAAGGGTAAATCAAAACCTTTGTGGCGTTCTTCCTTTGTAATCTAGGTTCTTGAGATGGGTTCTTCAATAGGTCTAGATTTTGATATAATCTGGGTTCTTTGAACGAGTTCTCATTGGATCTAGATTCTCCATCCATATACCTGAGTTTGACTTTCTTGGAGTTGTTGTTCCAGTATTGTTGTTGGGTCTCAAAGCAAGTCTATTGGGGTTCACATCACAAGCTTTTTTCAACTCGTTGATAGGAATGAGGTCCTTTTGGCTACTTCATTGCATACTGGGTTTTGCAGCATTTCTTTTTCCATATCAACTAGAGCATTGATTGATGAGAAAAACACACTTTGGAAATATAATGACTGGGTAGAACATTTTGGGAATAATTGTCCATTCTCTCTTAGCAATACCAAATGCTCATTCAAGCAACCTCTCACACCATACAGCCAGATTTTCTTCAGAACCAATACAATATCAATAAATGGTTTATACCAATTAGCAAATTTACTCATAAAAATCAGTCAATTCTTTTATAACTTTGATTGAAAATGTAGCGATATTCAATGTTCAATAACAGTATAATTGTTGCACAAAAGGAGATTCTACTTCGCACACTTGGATGTTTAATGCTAACTAGTAATAGATGTCAAAATTAAAGAACACTCACACTTTATCAAATAAATAAGCCTTGCCATGCCTGCAGTGGAAAGTCTGAGATACACAAAACAAAAGGGTTAGAGCATCTTTCAGATATGATAGGATTTGAAACATAGTAGTGAAGGGAATGGAATACATACACCAAGTGTGAAGAAAGAATCAATACTAATCAGAGAAGACATAATTAGAAGACAATAACTGGGTTAAAAAAACCCAGATCTCTGGTGGATAACATAATTTGAAGAAAATGAAATAGCCTTTTAAAAAAGACTCATTTGCCTATGCTTGACCTGAAGTTAGTGCCAAATAAAGATGGGTGGTGCGACTATACCACCCAAGTTTGCCCACTTGATGTGCCCCCTAGTGCATATTGCACTTCTTTTTTTTTTTTTTTGCCTTTTTATTTCAAACATTTTTTAAACATGTTTAAACATTTTTAAAAAGTAAAAAAAAAAAAAAAAACCAATACACTAATAGTCACTTACTTAACCATTAAGTAAAAAACATACTAAAAAATAAAATAAAATACATAAGTGGTCAAACTCAGGGGGCATAGTATTATTTTCCAATAAAGATATCGAAATAGTCAACAAAACTGAACCCAGTCCCCATGTTTCTGCATTTGCACCGTGTATGACAGTAGTCACAATGGCTTTGCACAGCAAGGTTCTAAATGGTATGC
Source organism: Carya illinoinensis (assembly GCF_018687715.1). Taxonomy (NCBI): domain Eukaryota; kingdom Viridiplantae; phylum Streptophyta; class Magnoliopsida; order Fagales; family Juglandaceae; genus Carya; species Carya illinoinensis. The sequence goes on from NC_056761.1 coordinate 37,246,607, forward strand.
CCACTATAATTACAGATAGACCCAATTTACACAATGTCCTAGTGAGTGAGATCCACTATATCACTTATAGGATAAGGTTAGAGGATCAATATTGAGCATTCTAATACCAATCTTCAACCGTCCACTATCAACAGGCCGTTTGAGAGTAACAAAGTATGGCATAGAAAACACAAACCAATATTTTAAGGGGGGAAAGTAAAAGAGAAATAGAAACTCAACACCAGCACAAGCCTCCAAATTAATAAATTAAAGCTTCCCTTCCTGGTGTTGTTACCTTTTTTTTTTTTTCCTCTTTAAACAGATTATGGGGTAAAAGTTTTTCCCTGCACATTCCGTGTTATTCTTCATTGGGAAGTAAGCATAAAGTTTTTGATGAAATGAAGCCAGACATTAACAAAACACGACAATGCATCATTCGAAATTACGCGAGCATCCAGATCAAAAGTACAACAAGACCAAACAACCGGCTTCAGACATTACAGGGAAACGAAACAAAACCTTGGAAACAGTATTTTTAGAAAGGGCGAGGTGTGTTTTGCAGTACTTGCAGCTATAGAAGCTTCCTTCAAGAGTGATCACAAATAGCCTTCCCATATCTCTATTTCAGACCAGTCGCATACACAATTAAAACGCTTTCCTTTTTCCCTTCAAAGCATCAGAAACCGATCTCCATGTTAGACAAAAGCAGTAGACTAACAAAACCCATAAGATAAAAATTGACAAAAGTAGATGAAAATAAATGTAAACCAACACAGAACAACAATCAAATAGATGGGCAGTTCACATTGCAGACTTGTATATAACGCAGGGAAAGCTTACTACGAAGTGAAAAAGGCAAATTGGGTTTCAGTTTTGATCTCTACCAGAAGTTTCGGAGGGAGCACGAAAGCAATAGAACCGTACCATTGAGCCGGGGACGTGGGTCTATATATTCATACAATTTTATTTACACGGTAGTGTCCGATTGAAATTGGATTTCTTTCCTCCTCCAATCTAAGAAGGCCCGATGATTGACGACACTTGCTTAAAATTTAAATACTGTTCAATACTTCTGTGTTTAGTCGACCATGGTGTGTCATTATATTTTCAAATTGGTGTGCGTACTCAACCTCATGAATATAATTTTTCTTTTCTGAATAGAATTTTTTTGGGTCTTTTGTCTGATTTCTAGAATTTAGAACTGAAGAAAAATAAATATATAAAGTACGTTAAAATTTTCTTCATTAAGAATGGCAGAAAATGGAAATATAAAATACTAATTTTTTTTTTTTTTCAACAGAAAAATTAAGAAATTAATCAGTGACTCAAGAAGATGTGCAAGTGGCAAGGCTATCAACTATCAAGATGATCCCTATACCTTGAACTAGCTTGATGATCCTTTCTACTTTAAGGTGACGAATAACTTCATTTTTTTTTTTCATACAACTCATTGTCAACAATATTGACTGCAACCCAATTTTTTTCAAAATCAAAACACAGGCCTTAAAAAATAAGGAAAACCCACATAAATAAAGCCATAAAAATTATAAAAATTCCACCTTTCGGTGAAAATTTGACAACCCCATTCCCATGTAAAGTGAATCTCTCAACAAACGAATTTAAATCCCACCAGGACTCATATTTGTACAAAATCAGGAGTTCAAATACAATTCAAAGTGAATCTCTCAATTTCATGAAACAAACCTTAATTTTAAGAGCCCGCAAAGTGAAATTAATCTTAAAACAAAAGCCACTTACGCGAGACCATTAAAACCTCTTAATGAAGGATATAAGAAAATGCAAAAGAAAATAACTCTAATTTCTTACAAACAATAACCATGTGGTCTTGAATATTTCAAATTGAAAATTGTTTTATATTTAAGTAATGTTTATGAAGGAAATATCTAGACATACCTGAGAGTCTGAAAATATGTGTTTCCAAAATGCAAATAGACATTTAATATCTTTAACAAATTTGGTTTTGATATTAAGTTGGTTTCCTAAGATGAACTTAAAATCAAAAAATATTTATCTATTTTTCATATTCTTTGATTTAAAATTTAATTTTATCTGTTGACGTTGTATTTCGTATGCTTTTATGTCGAGCTCTCAATAGCTCGAATTTTCGATTTTGGACTTGCAAACATAGAGAAAATATGACAGGTTGTGGCCGGGGGAGCCTCCAATGCCAAAGTTAGTATATCTGTAGAGGAGCGTTTAAGTGAGTAAAGTGAGTCTAGAGAGTTTAATCCCTATCCTGGTACTTGGAAGTCTTTTTTATATTTAGGTTCTGGGACCAATACCCCATGCCTTGTGGTGGGGGGAGACATCCTCTCACAACACCTTTAACCATGCCTATTTAATGCAGCGTGACTTTCAAGCTGGAGCATTTAATGCGGTGTGACCTTTGTCCCGTCTATTTGTCACAGATGTGATGTGTCAGATCGATCCTCATTCTTTGCCTGTTGCTAAAGAGTTATTAGTCTTCTGCCTATATGAGTTGCTTGCTGATTTTGCCCCTTCGGGCCCGGTCGACACAGCGCGAACCCAAGTACCCCTTGTTCCTCTTTCTTTGGGCCTAGATAGGTCCCATGGGCCCAAGTATACCTGGTTAGTTCAAGCCTCTTGCACCGGGCCGGCGTACCTGATCCTAAGGCCCTTAAAGGGAAAAACCCCCTATCATTATCTTTTCAATTTTCATAGCTCCTATTGTTATTAGCAAAGTCCAATACTTACGCAGAAAGTCCAATATCATAATCAAAACGGTACAGTTTCTACCAAGGTGCATGCTTCCGCAATTCAAGGACCAACCTGGCCAAATCTAGATATTAATTAACAAACTCCAATTGTATTGAACCAAATACCCAAAAATATCACATTCATACGATACTTTCCACCATGCAATTTGAAACAAGTAAACGATTATCATGGCGTCTTAATAAAAATTGATATAGCAAACGAAGTATGCAAGATATATTTATTTTAGTACAATATGATCTCTAATGAAAAAATCTAGTTGTAATTGATTATGCGCACCCATATAATGTGATTAATTAAAAAGTCAGACTTTAATAAAAATAGTGCTAATTTAAATTTTGAATATGAAAGCGACGTCATTGGTACACATATTGGTATATAAATTCGCTTGTACGTAATAAAACTCTTCTTTAATTAATGCCAATAAACAATTCCATTATTATCACTACAAGAAAAAACGTCTTTTCCAGCGCAACTACTAGTCGCAAATAACCCCAAAAAACGTTGTGAATAAATATTTCCAGCGTTTTTTGATACGCCGGATGTTAGTCGCATTTGTATACTCACTTATAAATTAAACTAGCGATAGACCAAAAACGCTGCAGATATTCCACTATTTACAGCGTTTTCTCACGCTACAAATAATCAAAAAAACGCTGGTAATATCAATTTTCCTGTGGCCATAAAACGCTGAGAAAAACATTCTGCGGCGTAGCTTCAATGTCGTAAATAACACAAAATTCGCTGCAAATAAACTGGATTATTTGCAGCGCTATCAAGCAATGCTGCCACTATTAGTACATTATTAATAGCGTTTTAAAATTACGCTGCAAATAAGTTTATTAACAGCTCTATAAAACGCTATAAAAAACTACTAGAACGCTGTAAATATTCGTTTATTATTGGTAGCGTTTTAATATAACGTTGAGAATATTTTTTTAGCAGCGTTTGTAACGATGCAAGATCTAATAACAAGGAAGCCAACATAATAGTTCCAGCGGGATGTAAAACGCTGCAAATAATATGAATAACCTTGTTTTTCCCAGCGCCTCATTCAACGCCGAGAATGACCTTGTTTTTAGACATACCCAGTGCGTAATTGTTACGTACTGTTTGGTACCTAATTCAATCCAACTCAGACCACAATCCAAGATAGAAGCATATTTGCCTTTTAACAACCATAACATTTTCAATATAATAAAAATTCAGAAATCCAATACAACATTGTTACAATCTTTTAGTAATCAATACATTAGCTTGGTGCATTAATGGAAGGGAATTTTAAGTGCTATGTTTCGGAGTCAAGCTAACAGGAAATACATGTGTCAGAAAGTACTACACCACTATATATATATATATATATTTATATATATATTCATATCTCACAATAATCTCACCTTGGCTGATATGTCACCATTTAATTGGATTTTTTTAAACAAGGATTAATTAATCATTTGAAAGCTATTAAACAGCATTATCACATTAATAAATATGATAATGGTGGGATAATATATATATATATATTATAGTTTATAGCATTAGTCTCAAAATTTTAACAAAATCCAATAAAAACAACATCTCAAAACTTTTCATAAAACCTCTTAAACATGATTCTCAACTATTTCCTTTTTCAAACACACTAACCAACGAGCTGTATACATCCTAAACCATGCATGGCCACAGCATCATGTTCTTGCTTAAAAAGATAAGTAAAACGAAGCAAATTCACTGCATGGCTTATACTGTTATGATATGAAACTTATTGAGCTAGTTGAGGACTGTAATGATCAAATTAAAGTACTAAAATCTTAAAAAATAGGGAAGAAAACAAACAGACTGAGTACTACTGCTAATTAACTAATGTATATGTGATGTGACAATCAAGTTCAATATTACTTGACAATTAACACCAATTATATATATATAACTATGTACAGGCCGCCAGCCACCATGTGGTGGTGGAGCACAATATAAAGCTACAACCCACATACGTAGAATTTCTATATATTTCTTTTTGAAGTTTATAAAAAATTAGTAGGTAACATCTACAGGGAGATGTCATGGCATATAATATTTTATTGCTATTATTAATATACTTGGGAGTACTCATTTGTTGTACTATATGCTTATATATTAATATCGAAATACTATGTCATGGTCGTCCTATCAAAAATTTAAATTAATGAAAGAAAACATAAATTTAATCAGTAATTATTTATGTCAATAATACCCTGCATATAAGACATGCATACTGTTCACATCCCCAAAATTTTCCATGGAAATAAGGAACGGGATGGAGATGTAGTTGTTGTCAAAAAGTTAAATTGATTTCTTAAAATTTAGAGACTTGCATAATGTTCAAAACCGGATGTCAATGCTCTTTAATTAGGGTATGTTGGATATCGGTGCCATCTGAGATTCTCACAGTCTAAAAGTTACATATATAAGTACTGATGAATATATTAAATAAATAAGATTTTTAAAAGGATATAGTGGCAGACCATAGACCTTCTGGGAACTACTATTGTCTTAGGGATCTCACACTCCTATCCCATTCAATTTTCCCATTTTATTCTTCTCAAAAAACTACAAAATTATCAATAATATTGTTCCCAATATATAAAACAGAGGAAATAAAAAAATAAAAACCACAACAGATATGGATGAAGAGGGTGCCTCACCCTCCATTTTCATCCTGCAATTAACATCAAGCAAATTTCCATTTCCAATGAATACACGAAAAAATTCATGCTGTGTCCATACTTTCCAGCGTTCACAAGCAATTGTTAACATATATATCGAAAATCACTACGGAAAAAGGTCATGCATGTTACCCACAAAAGCCTCTGTTTTTCCAAGAAAGGCTGTCCGGAATTTGCTATTATGCTCATACCCACAACTTAGACAACCTCGTACACAACAAACAGAAGCCCTTGGTGCGAGAGGAAGAAGGTAGGAATCGGATTGACAGTGAAAAAAATTTAATTAATGTGCAAACAATCAGGCAAGATACTTCAACATAAATACATGCATGAAAGGGGAGCTTTTATGCGACTTAAGGGGAGAAGAAAACATTATACCTTCAGGTCTCAAAATCTGTCCCCGAAAACACAACGCAGGTTGATTCCCGAAAATGAACCCAACACCGTGATTTCCCAGCAGAATATAGAGCCACTTGAACACCCAAACTCGCAATAAGGTCTTCGTTGCTTGAAATGTACAGGAAAGCCGCCGAGAAACACCAACCGGATGGAGAAGGGGGTGGGAAAATGAAGACTCCGAAAATGAACAAAACTACGTGCACGTGTGTGCATTGTGAAACCTAGCTTCAAAGCACCGATAATCAGTGGGAAAATGCAGGGGATTTGCAGGAGATAGGTTGGGGGAAAATGCAGGGGATTTAGCCGAAGAAGCTGGGTCGAGGGAATGGGGGGAATGATTTGGGAGTAAAGGTACTGTTTGGGGGGAAAAGACTTGGGGGAAAATAAAGGGAAATGGTGATGTGTTTGGCGCCTCACTTGTTCCAACGTTCCTAGGCGCTGCAACAAAAAATTTTAATTAGCAGCGCCGATAGTTGCTGCTATTATCCACATAATCGCTGCAATAAAAAGTATAATTTATTTTGTTTCCGTTTCCTTCCATTATAGCAAGCTTATATGGAGCGATGTAAAAATCGCTAGGTATAATACCCATCTGCAGCGAATTTTTTTGCAGCAATTAAAAAAACGCTGGAAAAAGCATATTTTGTTGTAGTGTATAAAATATCTCTCCACAACTATTGAGTTACATATTCACCGAAGGAGTACTTTCATTAGAACACTCATTGAAACAGGCTTTATAAGATGGCAGCTTCGATGAAAAAGGTAATGGTAATTTATGGGTTCCTTATTACTGGTGACTTTAAAAATTGCACGATCTAGCTTTGCAGATTCAGACGAGGTTGAGCTCCGGGGAATAGAATTTGAAGATTTTAAGGTTGGAATGCCACTGCATAGGGTCAAAGGCAACCCTGGTTTATTAATACCCGCCTTTTATAATAAGCTTGAGTCATCCATCTCACATTACTCTAGGCTCTTGCTGCAGATCAGTATAATAACATAATATAGTATGAGCTCATTATTATAAAATAATATACTTATATTATAATATAAATAGACACTAGAAATTCTAGTATATAATTAAATTAAAAATAAGTTTGACTTTAGTATAATAACATGTAATGTTCATGTATAATAACATGTAATTAGATAATATAATATTGTAAGTCCTGTATAAAAATAAACTAGATACTGGTAGTCTAGTATAGAAGTAACTATTAAGTTTAGTATAATAAATTAATAATACATTATATCAATTTACTAAATTCAGTCCTCAAGATGGAAATAAAGGGTCATTTGGCACTCCATTCACTAGTATGGAAAAAGAAGCAGATTTGACAAAAAACATCATTATGTTTATCCATTTTTTACCAAAACCCATTATCTGCATAACAACTTCTAAAAACCCTCATTTCACTTTGTTATATGTTTTAGTCATGTCTAACTTTAGGCACATAAAGCTTGTTTTTCCACCTCTTTTCTACCTTAGGAAATGCACCAGCTCATATGCCATAAAGATATTATCTGTTATTAGCCTTCCAGGTACAAAAGCACTTAGTGATTTTGAAATAATGTTAGTATCTCCTTAAACCTATTTGCTAAGACTTTTGAAATCAGTTTGTAGATGACATTGCATAAACTGATAGGTTTGAAATCAGAAATCACCTCAAAGTGTTTCTTCTTTGGGATCAAAGCAATGAAAGTATGATTTATCTCATGTGGAAACAGACCATGATTAAGGGCCATTAGAAGAGCATCATCTTTCCCAACAACATTCCAAAATTTCTAATAAAAAAAAAAGTGGTGCCATTTCATCAGGCCCTAGAGCTTTAGTGGGATCCATTTGATTAAGAGCCCACAAGACTTCATTTGCACCAAACTCCCTTCACATAGTTCTTATTTTTTCTCTATTAAGGTTTATTGTGAAAGAAATGTGCATTTATGTCCCCTTCTTTCAACCATAGAGCTTTAGACCTTAGTCTCCACATAATTTTCTCTCTCTCAAGCCATTTTTTCATTTCAGTTCTAGCTTCTCTGTGCTCAGCCCTTTTTTGGCAGTGGGTCACTACTTTGCAGGAGTTGCAGTTTAGTTCTAGCCCTTTCAATGCCTTGTTTCACATGCCCAAACTTTTCCTTATTCCACACTATCATCTTTTCTCCACACCTCTCAATCTTCCTTATTACAGAATTCAGTCCATTAGCACTTGGTTCTACCTATCATGCAACTTCAATAATCATTTTATAGTTTGAGGATTCCACTCCCATAGCCTTAAATTTGAAAATTCTATTTCCCTGTCTTTGGTAATGGTCATCTTGTTACTTTAAAATGATAGGCACATGGTCTAAGTATGTTGTTGTACCATGCTGAACCAAGCCATTGGGTAATTTGAACACCACCTCAAGTTTGCAAGAAACGTGTCTAGCCTCTCACTGATACAATGAGCAGGCTCCCTCTTATTACACCAGGTAAATTGGTTCCCATGGTAACCTAGATCCTTTAGCTCACATTCATCCAACACAACTCTAAAGGATTGCATCTGCCTTTCTGGTCTCTGTTGCCCCCCATATTTCTCATTACTTCGCAAAATTTCATTAAAATCCTCCATCAGTAGCCAAGCTTGGTGCTGAGCCACTTTGAGTGATCTAAGAAGAGCCCAAGTCTTGTGTCTTTTAGTAGCATCAGGATGTCCATATACCCTAGTGAGGAACCAAGGATTAATGGCAATATCATCAACTTTGATGTGAGCATGAATATGTGATATAGAAAAATTATGAACTGTAAGATCCACTTCCTTTTTCCAAAGTAATGCAATGCAGCCAACCTTCACAACTCACAGCCAAACAATTCTCAAAACCCAACCTGAATTTTAGTCTTTCCATAACCTTTGCATTTAGTCTTGTTTCTTGTAACAAGAAACAAGAACTTCCTTTCTTACCAAGTAAAAAAGGATATGAATTCCACTTAGGCTTCCAAGCCCACATGAATTCAAGCTTAGAAGAATCATTGATCCCGGCAAGGCTGTTTAACAGCCTTTGTCGATCCTTTCAGTAGTGAATTTTGTTCCTCCACATCCCTTACTCTCAAAGCCATTTGTTCCTTGTCCCTTAACTTCTGTTTTTTGAGACTATTACATTTTGTACTCCAAATAGTACTACCAACTATATTTCTTTTCTTATTGCTTATCTCAACAAGAGGTTCAAAGATAGTACCTGAAGTACGTCCTCATTTCTTCCATGATCTTGTTTTCTGATGTATCTACATGTTAGATGCAAGTTGATGAACTTGTATTTCTATTGACAAGCCTAGACTAGCAAGGTTAGGCTCAGTAGGTATCTCGGGTTGATTCTCAATAGCTACATTGCTTGCCATTCCAATAGCCGTTACCTTATTTAAAACTCCATCACCTACCAAATTCAGCTTAATCACCTCAATGCCCTCCTCTTGTAACATATCTGTTACCTTTAATTCTTGCTCCATTTGAATGTGGGCCCCCCCCCCCCCCCCCCATCTTCCTCTAACGTCTTCTTTCCTTTAATAACTGCATCATCAATTTCCTATTTACTTCCATGATTCCTGCCAAACTCCTCACACTTGCCACCTTGAGGAAGTGAGCCCCTTGTCGGAGAATTTCCATCGTCTGTCACACTACCATTCCCAACCACCTTTCTATCATGTTTTTCCACCATACTAGGTCTCCCCCTTGGCTGGGTACGTTGCCTTTCTACCATCCATTACTACTTGCAATCAAGAACCAAATTGAGGAGGTTCTTCTCTTCTTTGATTAGCCTCTGAACAAACAACTCGCTCATGCAAAATTCTTCCACACGTAAAGTAGAAATGAGGCAGCTTTTCATATCATAACAAAATCTAGTACTTCATGCCATGTAGTGTAACTGTTCTTCCTCTGGCTAGTGGTTTCCAATGATAAAAAAGAACCCTCACTCTCAAGAAGTTACCCCATCCCACATCATCCTCCTCAACTTCCACATGTTCAACTTCCCCCAATGATCTTCCCAATTTCTCGCCACACTCCCTATTCATTCCAACCAGTAGCATATTATGGAGTTGAACCCAGATGGCGGCCTTATCAAATTTCATTGAGCACGATTGTGTGAAACCATCGAAATGATTGATCACAAAGAGATGATTATCAAAGAGCCACGATCACCCTTCTATAACATGCACTCTATTAGCATGAGTGGCAAAAGAAATCATAATCACATCGGTTCCTACTTTTGTGAACGTAGCTAGCTTACTTAACTTCCATACTTTTGCCATTGTTGCTTCTACAATGTTTTTTTCCTATGGATTTGTCAAACCATATCTTGCCAATGAGACACCTCTCCCCGGCCCTTTATGTTGAATATCACGGGTTGCACCACTCTCCAATGCTATTTCCCTATCCTCCTCTTCACTGAGTTTTAGATTCCCCCATAATTCTTGTAAGTCTCCATGATGATTCACCAAACCAACAGATCAACTAGAACTCTTGCCTTCACCAATAGACTTCAGCGACTAGACAAAGAGAAATTACACCACCTCTATTCTCCGTAGAGATAAAAAAGAGGAGACTCCAAGTATCTAAGAAGGACTTTATGCAAATTGCTATGGAATTCATGGAAGGAGGTAAAGAAAGGGGATATTAAACAATTTTTTCTAATAGCTTGGGGCCTGTGGTATAGAAGAAACCATAAGATATTTGAAGACAAAAACTTATAGCCTGACCAAGTAATTGAGCATGCTTTGGTCATGGCTCAGGATTTAGAAGCTAGAGATCAAAGGCAAAACAAAAAGCTACCTAGCTGTAGTTGGCAAGATCCCCCTCTCAAGGTATTGAAGTTAAATGTAGATGGGACCATTTTTTAGGATTAGAATAGAGAGGTGTGGGAATTCTTCTAAGAAATGATTCAGGTGGTGTGATCCTAGTTACAGGTAAGAAAAAAAAATGGAGTGAATGATCCAATGGAAGTGGAGCTGAACTTATGAGAGGGTTACAAATCAGCATTCCCATGGGCATATATATGAACTTATTATTGAAAGTGACTCACTCCTCATGGTAAATGAATTGCTTGTTATAGATGAGTCCATGTCCTTACGGGGAAATCTGGTTTATGAGATGAAGATGATCTCGAAATGCTCTATTCAACATAAGGGACGAATGGCAAATGCAGCAGCTCACACTTGGGCAAAATATGCCAAGCATTTAGATGACTTGATAATCTAGTGAGATTTATTTCTTGAGTGTATTTTACAGATTATTTGGTTTGAATCATTGATATAATTGTGGTTGTTAATGAATACAAGATTTATCTTTTTATAAAAAAAAAATGTAATTAGAGACTAAAAATAATATGTAATACTATCATATGATAACATGTAATTAGACACTATAGTATAAGTCTAATATAAAAATAAGTTAGATATTAATATATAAATAAATTAGCAGTGAAAAATTTTGTTTTAATTTTTAATTTTTTTTGAAAAATTAAAATTTGAAATCTCACAAAAAATTCTTTTTTGAATCAGTTAGATAGAAAGCTAAAAAAAGAGCTCAAAAGTAAAAGCCCAAATCTAATTTTGATCCAACTTCGCTTCGATGAATTGGAGTTAGATCAAATTTTACAAGTCGAAATTAGAATCCTAGTTTGGATTGGGAAACTATCTCATCTTATCATTAAAACTTTTCTAGATTTATATACAAAATCTAATAAACAATTCAATTTTTTCAAATCTCAATTTAACTTTTTCAAATTCTAAAACAACAATAATAATAACATTTTATTTATTTTTATCTTTTATCTAAAACTATCTCATCCCATCTCATCTCATCTTATTTTATTTCTAAATTCAAATCAGGTTTAAATTTTGACTTCGTCAAATTTTGACTCCTCCGACTAAGTCAAAATCGAATTTAGAAAAATTTGACTAGAAATAAATCGATGCTTATCCCCAATTTCAGTACCATAAGTGTAGTTTATATTGCTCATAAAATAAAGAAAAACGCTTCCCACCGATCGGGTTGAAAATCTCACAAAAGCAGCCCTCCATTTAACGAACTCCATGTAAGAAAATACACTCCACCACAAACAATCATGTTCGTATGTACCCCAGCCTTTTTGCCTTCTCATTTGCACCGCCCACCCCTCTCTTCCTCGCTGCATCCCTTTGCACTGCCCTCTGTCCAACGCTGACGCAAGTAGTCTTCCCACCCGAACTCCGGTTCGCCACTGTCAAGCTCTTCAACTGGATTTTCCGCTGGTTCTCCTCCTACTGCTACTTCGACATCACCAAGATTGACGGAGTCAACACCAACGAGCTCTACAAAGTCGTCTAGCTCTACCTTAGCTCCTCCATCTCCATCACCTGTAGCCGCCTCAGCCTCACCCGCACCCTAAACTCTAGCACCATCACCTTCGGCCTCTCCAACAATGACAACATCGTCAACACCTACAACGGCATCACCGTTCTCTAGGAAGACGTCGTCTCGCAAAGGCAAGCTCAAGCCTTCTCATGGCGTCCTTTACTAGAAGCTTGACAGGTGAAAAAGTTGACTTAATATCTCTGGAAACGGATTAAACAGAGTAAATTAACTTTTTTGGTCCATTTTCATGGCTTTCCAGCCACATATTCTAACAACTTTAATTTATTTTTTATTTTTTTCAATGCAAAGGTGAAGTTTTGGGTTTGAGTTCGAATCAATCTTGAGAACCCTACAATTACTTCATCAATTTTTGTAGCTGAAAAGTTTTCTTTTTCTTTATTCATCAGTGGTTTGCTTGTTTTATTTTTAAGAATATCGTTTTGAAAGACCGCCGCCCTGCAAACCGGCCCTCTCGCCATCTTTCACACCGAAGAAGAGGCGCAAAAGCTGTTGTCATGCATGCTGCTGCTTCCTCTGCATCTTTGTTCTTGTACTCCTCCTCATCGTTGCCATCGCCTTTGGCCTCTTCTACCTGTGGTTTCAATCGAGACTCCCAATTTTCCACCTGCAGTCAGCTTCGATGGGCTGAAAACAGCTTCCAGGGGGAGCGAGGGGTAAGGGGATTCAATTGCAAAGAAGAGCTTGTCCTTTTCTGCTGTGGTGCAAGGCTTAGGTGTTACTATGTGATCGCTATTATTTGACCAGTAGCTGCCGGAACGGTCATAACGATTTCCCTAAAATAAAAGAAATTCCAATTCGGAGGAAAAGCGTCCTGACATGCGGTGAAAAAATTTCGTGCGGAAACTCGAAAGTTCAAGGTGTCAAATCCCGAGCAGTTCGATGTCATACAGTTCTAAAAATAGCCACGTGTCGTCACACAAATATCACCAACGACGTCGCATTCCCCCGCATAAATATCACGCACCTTTGGTCCCGAATTCTCATAGAAATAACTTATTAATAAATAAAAATAATGTTAAATATTCCGTATTTTTTAATAATAAAATAAAGTTTAATAATAAAAATAAAAAATTTATTTATATTTATAGTTATTTATTTTTTTTAAAAACATACGCAACAGATTACAATTTTATTTTATATCTATAAATATCATTTGCAACCGGTTTTATCGGTAAAACTACTTTCCTCAGTTGTGGTTGACGCCCCTGGCGACAAACTCTGAACAGAGGTGTACTGGCTAATTCGGTTGCTCTTGTTGAAAATTTCATACCTCTCGGTCGTTTACCCTCTTTCCTCTCCCAGTGTTTTCCTGGCTTCTTGATACTGCCTTCACTTTGAGTTTTGATTATCCGTCTCGATCTGATTCGGTTTCTCTTCAAAGATTCGCCGCTCCCTTTCTTCAAAGGTAAAGTTGTTTTTTTAAATCTTTCTCCTTGGCTTTTGTTCCTCTTTATAATATGTTTGGTCGCTGAGAAAATTTTGAAAAACGAGGAGCGAGTTAAAATTTGCTGTCGTCTGTGAGTTACTTCAAAAAATTAACTGGTACTGAAAACAAAAAGCACTCTTTTTTTTGTGAATAAACATGAGAAGATCATTAAAGAAAAGCACAACGTGATTTTTGCGGCTTAGGAAAGAATCATACTCGGCCAAAAAGAAAGCATCAGTATTTTTGGTTGAATATCTATAACTCAGACTCTATTTGTGCATATAGTTCTTCCTCATCTTTTTGTATAATTTTAACGATTGAGACTTTCTCTGTAGTTGTGCTTTTATTTTGGTGCGGGATATATTATTCGAAATTAGAGAAATCTCTAATCATATAACGGTGTTTGTGAGCTGGTTCTCTCCTGCGCGCGTGCGTCTGTTTTGGATTACTATTTATCAGTGTTATGCAGTAACTTCTCATACCAAGTTGCTTGAGTTTTTCCCTTTTGGAGTTTTATTACCACATTCGAAGTTGGTGATGTATTTACATAGAAAAAAAGAATTAAGGATTTAAGTTTTATTTATAAAGGAAGTGTAAGTTTAAACCAAATTGCTTATTTTGATTAGTTAGGTAAATACTTTATTAAGGATGGACGAGGATGTAACCCCCGGTCCCCAGTACAAAGGAAGAGCAACCAAGTTGATTATGATAGCAAAAAGTTAAAAACTATATGAGCTCCTTTTTCTTTTCTTTTTTTCTCTTTAAAAATCTCGATTTTTTTTTATTGGCACCGGGTGTCCGGGTGCTATTGAATAAATTGTGTCACTCACACTTGTGGACATGTTTCAATTTGCGTTATGAGGTTAATGTCTGTGACTAGGTGTGGTACATTGACTATTATGGTCATAACACTGGCCTGGCTGCTTCAGCCAAGGATTTACTTCTTTTCTCAACATTGGTCAGCAGACTTTATTACTTCTGAAAATGGTATCACAGTTAACGATGTCTTGACTTGCTTTATTATGATGCAATTACTACAGGAAATTGTAAAGATGAAGAGTTCCAAGGGTAAGGGGGCTGCCAAGTACTCAAAGGAATCTTTGAAGCCCGTGGATGACAGGTTAGTTCTTCCGTTTTGCTTAAATTCTTCCTTTTTTTAAAAAGTTTTTTACGTATATGATATACTCTAAAGTATTATTTCTTTAGATGATCTGTTTAGAGTATTTGTTTCACTGCCAATCTGCAATGTATATCATATTTTCATTATCTGATTTCACATGCTTGATGTACAGTGATTACAGGAATATCGTAGTGATGTATCATGTATATTCAATTTTTCAGAAAGGTTGGGAAGCGAAAAGCTGCTACGAAGGTTGACAAGAGTAGCAGTCAAAAGAAGCAAAGAAATGCCAAGAAAGACCCCAATAAACCAAAACGGCCTCCTAGTGCTTTCTTTGTCTTTCTGTTCGTATCCTTCTCTGTTGTTTTCTCTAGTACATTTTAGTTGGGTTTTTCGGAGAAGGGACTGACTTTCAAAATCAATCTGATAAATCTCATGTTAACGTAATAGTGAGGAGTTCAGGAAGGAATTCAAGAAAGAGCACCCTGATGTTAAAGCTGTGTCAGCTGTAAGTTATATAAAGAATTGCTTGGTTTCTGTCTGATAATGCATACCATCACCCCCCACTCCCACCAAAAAAAAAAAAAAAAAAAAAAAAGAACATGAAAAATAGGCCAACTGATTCATTTGTTGTATGATTTAATTGAAGGTCGGAAAAGCTGGAGGACAGCGGTGGAAATCCTTGTCTGACGCAGTAAGAACTCATGTCTTAATTGCATATGATACTGATATTGGGGGGTTATCCAGCCTCTGAAGTTTTCTTTGACTTAAAAATTGAACTTTCTGAAATGCTTATGCAAAATGTAAGGTTTTGTGAAACCATTTGTTTTCTACCTGACACTGAAATTTTCCAAAGTCATTGTGAATTGGCTGAATCACCATCACTTGACATATTCCTAGATGATCCATGGTTGTTTTTGACCCCTCAAACCCTTGACGGAGGTGGGTTTTGTAGTGAGTTTGAGAATAGGAGATGTATTTGAATGGATCTTGTTTTAGTCAAGGTCATTCCGCTATTGGCACATTGTCTTCTGATGAAGGAGCCTTCTTAAGATAAAAACATTTGGTAATAGAGAGAGAGTTCTTTTGTTGAACAACGTTCTGTGGCGTTCATTTTGGATTCGATTATATTCAAAGGAGCACCTGTTTTCCACTTGAGCTTTATTTCTTTTTTTGTAAGGAAAAAGCTCCCTTTGAGGCCAAGGCTGCAAAAAGGAAATCTGACTATGAGAAGCTTATGAAGGTTTACGACAAGAAACAGGTGGATATGTGATATCTCTTTCTTGTTTCCTATTGTTGGTACTTTGTACTTTGGAAGTTTTATTTGGTTGTGCTTTTCAACTTTATAAAAAAATGTTTTTGTTCATAGGAGAGCACAGCAGATGAAGAGAATGAAGGGAAGGATGAAGAGGATGAAGCTAGTGCAGAGGTAGTCCTGCTTCTGCAATTTATTTTTTGTTTTGTTATCTGGCATGCTTTTTGGGTTTATTTATTCACAGTTTTACTCATTTGAAAGCATTGTCATCGTTTTCTTTAACCCATTACGGTGGGTTAAATATTTCTTAGAACATAAGTTGGCTTCCTCTTTAAGTGCCTTAGGTTTGAATTGGCTTTCTATATGATTCTTAATACTCAAATTGCTCATCTGAGTCCTGCGTTTCAAATTACTTTTCTAAGTATTCAGGGCTATACATATTTCCTGATTGTGAAGTGGAACTACACTTAGCATGGGGAACAGAAAAACGTGGCCCAAAAAGAAAATTGGGACTATTATGGGAACGTAGCTTTAACTAATTACGGAGCTAATGTAGAAAACTAAGCAAACGCTTGAATTACTTGAATTAAGTCAGACCTGGTGCCGTGCTTTAACTAGGAGAGCACATTATGCAATACATCTTTGCTTCTTTTATTTATCAATTGAAATTTTTGGTAATGGGGGTTGCACAAATGTTTTTAAAAAATTCTCAATAATTTTGGTGTGTCCATTAGTTTTCGGAAAAAACTTGGATTGAACTGGTTTTCCCATCTACTTGTTCTTTGTTTTGATGCAATCGTCGGCATATTAGTCCATAGGTCAAGATGTAAACTTTCTGTGTCTTGTATCGTTCATGCTGATTCTGGCATTGTTGCTCTACAAGTTCTGGTGTCAGTGCTTATAATTGCTGTGTTCTTTTTTTCTCTGCAGGAGGAGGAAGAGGAGGAAGATGACGAAGACGAGGACTGAAATTGGATGCATATTGACTTGGTCTTAATGGTTGATCCAGTGTGAAAGGATTGTGGATTTTGTGTTCATACTACTAGTTCAGTTATTTCTCTCTGAAATAGAAGTCACTTGTTTGTGGTCTACTTGTCTATCCAGCTGTAGCTTTTCAATCTTTCATTAGTTAAATTATGAGTGGTTTATATGTGATGGCTAAAAATTAGTCTCGTCTTAAATAAAAAGAAATGTTGTTTGTCTTTATGTTCTCCTCCTCGATTACACCTGTTATGTGAACCATTTAAGGTTCTGCTTGGCTACCGAGAATTCTCATATGAGAATTTTGAATTTTGAATTTTAAGATTAAATATTAAAATATTATATTTTAATATTATTATTATATTGGAATTTAAAAAAGTTAAAAAAAAGTTAAATTATTTATTATATTTTGTATAGGGATTTGAGAAAGTTATAATGATGAGATGAGAATTTTATGTTTAAGATGAAAATTTTTTATAGCCAAACACAACCGTACTTTGAAGCGGTTGACCCTTTTAAGCCACATAAAATGTATCACGTGCGAGTGTGATTGAGAATGATAAGATTTAGGATTAGAGAAATATTATTAATTGAAAATTTGCCGTATTCACTACGAACCATAGATCTCATAAGAACTAGATCTAGCCATTGTTTTTCATTTGAACGTGTCGACTTTTAATTAGTAATGCTACTTTTCATCGGGGGGTGGGCTGACTATTTAGACCTCATTTGTTAAATGTTGTTAAAATATAATATTTTTTAATATTATTTTTATTTTGATATGTGAAAAAATTAAATTATTTATTAATTATTATATTTTATATGAGAGTTTAAAAAAATTATAATGATTATATGAGATGAGATATTTAGTGAATCAAAACTGAATGTTTCTTAACATTTTTGCTTTTGAATATGAAAGGGTAGGGCTATGCCCCCTCATAGCATCCTTAGAGCATCCCATCAGCATCCTCATACCCATACTTTTCCTATAATTTGGGAAAAATTATAGGATTTTCTCTAATTTGGCTCCTCCATCCCATTCCCTAAAATGGGGTTTGGGTTTCCGGTTTGTACAGTAAATCCCCATATTTGTGCGTCGACTGTACATCTCCAAATTTGATTTTCTCTCTCTTGTCTCGCGGTTCTTGCTCTGGACAGTTGGGTGCTGTTGCGATTTCACCTCCTCCCTCACCATCCGAGCAGTCTTCGAGCAATTGTAAGTGATTTTCTTCCCTTTCGGTTTCCTCCATGGCCGGATTCTCACATTCTCTCTTGCATACCTTGAGTTTCGGCATCTGAAAATTGTTGGGCTTTGTTTCAATCGGGATCCTCCATGGTTGGCCACCGAGCTTCTGCATTATCATTTCTGAGGAATTCACTCGGTTCCCTCCATGGTTGCATGTATTTGGAGATTGATTATTGCGAAAAATATAGATTAAATTGCCATGTATTACAGTCTGAAAACCCTATCTATTCTTGCTCAAAATCGTTGATTTCCCCGATTGAGTTTGGATTTGGGTTACTCTGAAATTGTTGCTTCGATTTGGCTTGCTCTGATTTTGTTGTTTCGGTTATGGTTGCTCTGAATTTGTAAGTTTTGATTACCATTGCTATGAGATTACATATGGGGATGGGGATCTGTTGAAGGACCGAAATGGTTGTTGGACTTTGGGGCTGAAATTTTTTCTGCAATAGCTAGGAATTTTCTGCTCAAAAACATCGCAATACGTATGAATTTTTTGGCTAAAAATGTTTCTGTAGTTGTATATTTCAGCTTTGGGTTTGGCAAGTTGATAAATCTTCAACTTGTATTGGCATTATACTGAGTTTTGTGGTGGAACTGCATTGAGATTTTCTGTGATGAATGATATGACTTGATGCCATGCAATATTAGCTCCTTTTTTAGTATTTGATATCTCATTTAGGTGTACCAAGTAGGGTGAGATTGTTAATTTAGTATCTATCTATTGGGGGCTGGATATCTAAACCTTATTCTTGCACATATGTACTTACACATTGCCATCTCTTTTCTTTCATGACTACTCAGTCCATATGTTTTGGTTGATTGTACTATTCTATATATACTTGTAATGGGTTGGTCTGTGCAGACCCATTGTAGTTGTGACAATATGGAGCTTTATCATTTTGAACTTAGTTGTAATGGATTGTTGAAATGAGACTTGGTTGTTGATTGTTGGTGTTAAAGCTATTAGTTTTGAATGCCATTTTAATGGGTTGGTCTGTGCAGACCCATTGTAGTTGTGACAATATGGAGCTTTATCATTTTGAACTTAGTTGTAATGGATGGTTGAAATGAGACTTGGTTGTTGATTATTGGTTTTAAAGCTGTTGGTTTTGAATGCCATTTTTATGGGTTGGTCTGTGCAGACCCATTGTAGTCTATTTTGCCATTTTAATGTTGAACTCTCTCTTGTCCGAATTGTCACATTTCTCCTTCAAAATAGATTGCAACTTTACTTGTACTAAATATGATAGAATATTTATTGTGCTAAACTATTAGAATCTGAGTTATTTGTCTCCCCTTTCATGCAATCTTCGTTTTCTCTATTATGTCATAACTTGGACTATTTAATTGGATGCATGGTTTACTCTTGTAGTTAGTTTAAGCATGTGATATGCTGGATGCACATGCAGTGATATTCATGGATTAATATCAACATACTATATTCGGATTCAACATTCTCTTTGTGGAAATGAAAACCATATTTTATTGCGGGGTCCACTAGCATCTAGCTAATATTCTCTTTTTATTGCCAATCTAATGAATATGTAGGAAATTTTTTATCGTGGGGTCCTTGCTTAATATCAAATATACCTAAGAGCTAACTGTTATATTATATTATACATTATTAAAATTGTTATTTTTTCACAAAAGTTCATGCAAGTGTTAATTAGGCTGTTATTAACATCATATTGGGTCCATTGCAGTGTCTCGGATCTGTGGGGGAAGGGGGAGTATTATTAGGCAATGATGATGGTGTTTAGTTGTTGTTGTTTCACAAGTGTTAATGGGGTCCCATCAATATGGCGGGGTAATCCCCACCCAGATGGACATATTGCAGTTTGTGGTACTTTCCACAAAAGGCAATCGGGGTTTGGGTGGGGTTTTGCAGCCATTTGATGTTTGGCAACTTTGTTACGCATGCTGTCAATATTTACACCATTCTGAGCCACATTTATAAATATATATCCACATATTATTTAGACCGGATGGGGATGCTCTTATGTGATGATGTTATGATTTGCATGTTGTTTGGTTGTTGTTTTCTTGTTATGTTGTAATACAATTGGCTTGTGGAAACTAATCGAACTCGGCTGTGATGATGTTTTGGACTTGGCACGCATTCCGAAAATTTGTTTCATTCCCTCAATGGCTAGGTAACCCGGACGACCATCAAGTAGTGGCAACCAGATGTTCCAGCCATGAGTGGGTGGCCAAATTTCCATTATGTCACCAACCCAACTCTGAGCCAATGACCCCGACCCCGACCCCAAACTTGTTGGTTCTAACATTTAAACATTTTTTTAGAGATAGATTCACAAGACCATGGACATATGTACTTCACCAACCTCCTTAGTCAAGATCCTCAACTCGACCCCACTTCTGGTGGGCAAAGTGGATCCTCCCCTATGACTCTTGGTGGCTCTCCACCCCTACCCCCTAATGAGCCTATCGGCGTTAGGAAATCAGTTAGGGGTGCAAACTTCACCCCTGAAGAAGACAAGTTACTTGTCTCTGCATGACTAAATTGTAGCCTTGATGCCGTCCAAGGAACGGATCAAAAACACTCCCAACTTTGGGAAAAAATCTTTGATTACTTTCAGCAATATAAGGAAACCACAAATGAGCGGACAATAAAGTCTCTAATACATCGGTGGTCAGTTATTCAAAAGGCCACAAATAAATTTTGTGCGAAACTAGCTCAAATTGAAGGGTTGAATCAAAGTGGCATGACCGACCAAGACAAGGTAGAATTTTGTTACTCTTAGTATTTTACGTTCGCATTATTTTTTGTTAAAGTTGGTTTAACATGAATTTTATTTGTTTACATGTAAGTTTGACAAGGCGAAGATTATGTACCAATCGTTAGAAAAATGCACATTTCAGTTCGAGCATTGTTGGCACCTGTTAAAGGACCAATCTAAGTGGATTTGGCGCGCCACAAAGGAGGATCCAAAGCGAAAGAAGACGATGTCCCCATCCCCGACCCCAACCTTGACTCGATGTTCTGCGGCTACAGAGGATTCAGTTTTTGATCTCGAGACAGAGAATGTGATAGAGAATGAGGTTATCGAATTGGACCGGCCAATGGGAAGGAAAGCTGAAAAAGGAAAACGAAAGGCCCAAGGCAGGCAAGCAGAGAAAAATTTCCAACTTAGAAAGATGAAGTATACTATGTTAGAGGAGTCACGCGCTCAGGAGAAAGAGTTTTATTGCCTGAAAGCCGAGAAGAAGGAGTATGACAAGGAGAAAGAGGAAAAAAAATTACGTCTTGAAGATGAAAGATTGAGGTTGGAGGCAGAGAAGATTAAAATTGAAGCTGCAAAAGAGTAAAGTAAAATCCGTCAAGAGGACGAAAGGCTGAGAAAGTGGAGCTTGCGAAGAAGGAATCAGATCAGCGCATTATGATGATGGATGTGAGTGTCATGCCAGAAATGCAGCGGCTATATTTCGAGCAACTCCAGAGGGAAATCATCATGAGACGTAGTCATGCCCAAGGACCGGATTGATTTTATATTTATGTATTTGATATTTATTTAGTTTCGGACAATGATATATGTGTAAAAAGTAAAATTGCAATTTTTGTTTTTTTTTATTATTGTATAAATTGATATTTTTGTGCAAGTAAATTGGATAAGACAAATTCAGACATCTTGATAAATTACCTCGAATAATCCCCATATTATACTCAAAGAAATACGACAACAAACTTGATTACAATTAATATAATCACTAATAATATTAAGGAATTACAAATGTAAAGCAGATTAATTCAAACATAGTTTAAAATAACATTGGTGGAAATAATAGAATATAACGCGACCGCGACTAATGTTGGGAATATAATAATCAATGGTGTTCAATTAGATTTTCTTGAAGCTGATTATGCGCCGAGCTGTCTCTAATTTGATGATGACGCTGGATGAAGTCCGTAAGCTCAGATGTATGATTACGCGACAATTCCGGGAGATCATCATCAAGTTGATCATACTCAATGTTCAGACTCTCACTATCATCACGCTCGTCTTCAATGATCATATTATGCAGAATAACACATGCTTTCATTATATCAGTTAGATCCTTCACTTTGAACATTTGGGAAGGTCCACGAATGATAGCAAATCGTTGTTGAAGAACCCCGAATGCACGCTCGACATCTTTTCTTGCAGATTCTTGTGTTTTCACAAAAGTTTTCTTCTTATTCCCTCTTGGTGACGGAATCGTCTTCACAAAAGTTCGCTACTTGGGATAAATACCGTCAGCAAGGTAATACCCCATAGTGTAGTCATTGCCATTGATTGTGTAATTGACTGGAGGAGCACGCCCTTGGACAAGCTCCGTGAAAATAAAAGATCTCTCTAGAACATTAATGTCGTTATGTGAACCGGGCATACCAAAAAATGCATGCCATATCCAGAGATCATATGAAGCAACTGCTTCTAAAATAATAGTGGGTTCACGGATGTGGCCAGAGTACATACCTTTCCAGGCTGCGGGACAATTTTTCCACTTCCAATGCATGCAGTCAATGCTGCCCAGCATTCCTGGGAATCCTCATTGTTCAGCTACAGCAAGCAATTGGGTAATATCGTTGGCATTTGGAGACCGTAGATATTCATCTGAAAAAACACTTACTATTGTCTCAGAGAATTTTTTCAGGCTCTCCATTGCGGTGCTTTCACCAATACGTATGTATTCATCCATAAAATCTCCAGTCACCCCATATGCCATCATTCTAAGTGCTGCAGTTATCTTTTGCATAGAAGATAAACCGAGTCTTCCGGCAGAATCTCTTCTCTGGACGAAGTACGGCTCGTAAGACTCTACCTCATTTAGAATACGAAGAAATAAGGGACGGCTCATCCGAAATCTCCTTCGAAATAGATTCGAGGGATATACTGGATTTTCTGCAAAATAATCGCGAAATAGCCGCTTGTGCCCCTCAATATGATCACGCCGAATAAACTTACGACATTGGCGATTGTTACGATGCCTGTCCATCGGCCTCCTCATTAAGAACAACATCGCTATCATCTTCATAGGATACGTATGTCAATGATTTGCGAAAGAAAGTACGAGCCATTTGATGAAAGAAGTGGGAGATCAGGGGAGACTATTGAAATTCGGTTCTATAGATCAAAATAAAGAAGAGTTTGTGAGAGTGAATGTTAGCAATATGCGTATTTATGGAGGAAAAAGTTACTGTTACACATAGGACGAAAAATGTTACCGTTTGAGAGAAGACAAAAAATGTTACCGTTTAAGAAAAGACGAAAAATGTTACTGTTGGAGAAAAGACAAAAAATGTTACCGTTAAAAAAATGAGTTTAAATTTTATATTCAATATGTGAGAGGAAATTTTAAAAGAACGAATAAAGAATACTAAATAATAAAATATGACCATCACGTTAGAAAATTCACTAATTAAATAAAAAATTACTATTTTTATAATACTAATTCCGGTTAAAAAAATACTATATTTGATAGTCAAAACCGTAAAAAAATTTAATAGAAATTGATATTTAAAAAAAAAAGATAATAAGACAAAAGAGTTAGTAGTTAAGATTGTAAATGGAAGAGAGAGAAAAAAGTAATA